>NC_136530.1:23242921-23650421 GCF_910591455.1 Pholis gunnellus | reverse complement strand
ACAGCTCCACCTGCTTGTCATTTATTGACACTGACACTTATGTCTTTTGAAAGTCAAACTGGAATGATGCATCGCGTCTGAATGGTGTGACCTTTGATCCCCAAAATAAATAAACACTGCAGTTTGTGAAGACCAGATGCAGAAGGGAACTGTCTTCGTGTAAGACTCAAAACTAAAAGGTAAATGACAGATTTCCATCTACAGCAGTGTTAGCTTTGATGCCTCAGTGGAGTGTGTGTTCCATTGCTGAACTTTGATATTTAACATATTAATCAAACTAAAGACTGTGGTGGTCAGAGCATCAAATACACACTGAACACTATTAAGTGAAACCTGGCCATTTATATATCAGATTGTTTAGTTTAATGATCAACTTACCTATTATTAAGTAATTAATAGTTGTTTGCCTAAAAGCAGGCGATGGGACACATATTCAGATTATTTACTTGAGGTAAATAGTAATACCACAGAAATACTCCATTGCAAGTAAAAGCTATGCATACAAAATCACCTTAACTCATTAATTGTCACATTCTTTTTGACATCTAAAGGGTAAAAGTGTGGTCACCTTAAATCTTTTTAACATGAAGTTAAAATTTAACATGTGTTAGTTAGTACGTGATTTTGTGACGTCACAACTAGTCTAGAGCCAATCGTGGTCCAATACGCAAGGACAAGGCGACTGTTAAAAAACGACAGCGTAGTGTAGATGCTGCCATAGCATCAGTTCTATCACAACCAGAGAGTACGTCTTCATTGAAAGAAGACTTTTCTCGATGGAAAAGATGTTTTCGCTCTTTTCCTGACTGGCTTTGGTCAAAGTTTGATTGTCAGGTGGGTCGTCGAATCACCACCTCATAGAGCACAGTCATCACACAGACCGTCATGCCATCGTTTCACGTTTTCAACATCTTCAGGCTGGTCTTGTGGATTTGGAGCTAGCCATCGCTACCGATGTGTAAAAGTGATACTCGTTACCCGAAGAGGTTGGGAGGAGATATACGTTACACATCATTAACTAGCCATAGCCCTTCTATGCTACGGTAGCTATATTGCAGGTATACCGAATGTCTACACATGCTGCTTTTGCTGTTTAATGATTCTATCAGTGAATAAACAGCGTTGTTCCTTAATTTTATTGTCTTCTGTCTCGATCGCGAGGTGATGTGGTGGTTCACTTTAACACTGTGATCTGGATGTATCTTTCAGACGCATATTGTAGACCCTTCTGTCGACTTCCCTTTCAAATCGCTTTTCCCAGCGCAGTTAGTGACAGTGTGGGCTCCATGGTAACGCAGCTCTGATAGCTTGATGGAGTAGCAGCGGTGGGCGGGGCTTAGCGAGGTGCTTTTAGTTCCTTTTGCTTCAAGCAGATTCATAAACCCCATAATGTGTTTTGGATTTTTGTGGGTTCCGGTATTATATGATGATAATATATTTGTTTTATCTAGCAGTTAACATAAATAATCCAGACCTAGCAAATGCCTGACAGCCTTATGTTAAATACAATGTACCGTGAAATACTGTGTCCTATAATGAATATGTGTCATCGAATGTATTGCAGTTGTTACATTATGTGCGCTTTAAACTGTTGTCGTTGTGGACCAGAAGAACCCTGGAGTGCCTCAGGAGGTAGTGGTGATTTCAAATATATAAAATAAGACTGATTAAAGCTAGATTATTATCTCAGACATTAACCAGATTGAACACGAGCACTGAAACCATGATCCATCATAATAGTTGAGCATTATCTTAAATGTCCAATGGCTATCCCATTTATGAATGTTATGCTTGATGGATGATGGCAATTAACAAAATGCAATCTCCAAAGAGTTCTCAGAATCCCCCCCTCCACCACACACACACATATATAAACACATGCCCATAGAAAAAGGCTAAACCCTGTTTAGTGTGCTGCTTCAGTAGATTCATTTGAATGCACCAGTCATAGTTAAAAGGGAATTATTCTGCTTTCCGAGTCATTTTTTAAACATTATCTGAACGAGATGCAATTACCATGCAGTTAATGGGGCAGCTTCACATTTTACACCTTGTTCCAATGAAAACAGCATTTTTGTGTGAACACTTTTTTCAATCTGAAACAAAAGTGGCTTGTGTCTCTTCCTGCTAGAAGGAACAACCTCAGCATACAGACGGCCTGTGTGTGCAGTCTGGGTCTCCCACTGACCGGTAGACACTCCAGACTCACCTTACAAAAACAGTAAATTACAATCCAGTAGATAGAATCATCTTTTTGTCATTATATTTAGGTACAATGCTAATGGTTCAGCCATAGGTCTGTAACATATACATTGATATAACTTTAGAAGTTTAGGGAGGTACACCATTGACTTGTTGAGTTTAATTATTGCCAGTTCCAGAAGCCGTCTTCTGACAGTCATCCTCTTACAACGCCGGGTACGTCATGAAAGATGCCATCAGAGCAGCAGTTCATGTTGTTGGAAGTCAACATTGAAAGAAAATGTCAGGCTGCAGGAATGAAGTGAAAGGAAATGGCCGATCAGTGTGATTATCAGGCTGACGTAACAGAGATCTTAACATCTTAGATGTTGCAGAAGGTTGAAATTGAATTACAAAGATCATGTTCTCTCTCACCCCGATCTAAAATCCACATCCAAACTCCTGGTTACTGGTTTGTCCAAAGCTAGCTGAACAGTACAGAGCGAACCGTTATTGCAACTAATGGTTTTAGCTGTGACAGACTGAATACAAAGCTGCTTTTTTTCTGTCCCCCCAACAACGATGATACACTACTATTACTTTTACTTCGTAATTCTTTTCATGCAGTTTCATGAACACTACATGTTATTTGAGATACGACACATAGAGAAAAAGACATATATACTATATTGTTGAACAGCGTGTGGCACATCAAGCCACCACCCCATCAGTCGGTATTTTCCTTTTGAGAGCTGATGGAAGACGCCTACTGTGAGGTGCCGCGTGCTTTAAAGTTTCAACACGCAGAATGTAGTTCTGTAATTCAGACACGATATGCAGAGAACATAATGGATTTGTGGGACACTTTTGGTTTCCACCCACATAAACCAGATCATTGCTTTATTCATTGCCTCTCAGAATGCAACCGTCGGGCCATCACTGTGATAGGAGGCTTTCCCATTACCTCCCCACACTATCAGCAAAGAACGAAGTCTGTGAACTCGTTTATCCAATAACATCTGGACCAAACATCAAAAAGAAAACAAAAGACTCAAGGCTCAGATTCTGACCTTCATTCAAGCGCTGCAGCGATGAGTCAATTAATTCATATTCTTTGTTTCCAGCTCATGTGAGGGTTCTCTCTGTTTTTTGTAAGAGAGCAAAGTGAACGTTTCTGTGTTGCACTCACAGGAGTAAGCAAAAAACAACAAGACATTTGAAGATGTCACATTTAACAGTCTAAACGTTGATCGAGAAAATAATGAGATACACCGATAACGAATTGTGAGTTGCAGCCCTATGTTAATCATGAATGCCTTGAAACTACTGCTTTTTTGAGTTTCATTTAAATCTCTTTTTTTCATTACAATTTTGAACAGAACATATCTTTTAAGGCTAAACGGCGATCTTGAAAACAATCTGACTGGTTGCAGAAAATAATTCTTTCCCTTGCAAGAGTGGTCCGAGTACAAGAGGTTAAAAAATCTCATCTATGAGGCGCCTGATTATAAAGTTTGTTCATCCAAATTACAGTTTTCAGATTAGTCTTACTTTGAGCTATACACTCATGATGTCAAGGAATTGTCGATGACACACACACACACACTCACTCAGATGCATGCAAATATTTAAGGTATAGTAACAGCTTTTCTTCCTGAAATGGGATGTTGTGCTGCAGGTAGATTTTTAAATAATAACCCAGACATCTTTTTTTTTTTCATTATTCCACTTCCAGTATTGACCTTTTTTTTTCTTTTGCAGAGCACTCCACCGGTTTCTCCCTCCCCTTCCACTCCGTCGTACCCTTTAGCTTGGCCTCTGTGGGGTCTTCATTACCACAGCATAGAGATGCTTCTGCCCTGACCGCCTGCTGTAATGAGGGAGTGGCTCTGCATATGGACACCGGTTCATTGCAGACTTACAACCCCCCCAACATTTTAATATTGTTTTAGAGGAATGATTCCGAGGTAATGAGGGGTCAAGTGATTGGGTGTTGGGCCTACAACGCAAGTTGATAATGATGCATTCAAATGCTTGTTGAAACCCGCGTTCGCTCCTCCTCCTGTCACTGCCTTCATAGAGTGCGCTCCTCATTCATAACTGTCAAGAACCTACTCATCTGTACCCCCAGCTTATTTGGGTCAAAATCACACATGAAATGTATTTTCCACCGCGGAGAGGAGAACTAATCTCGTTTCTTTTGACACTTCCCTATAATGACTTTTTTTTTGGGAGGGAGACAGTGGAGGATAATCCTTGGATTGATATGAGCCCATCCCGTGTCTGCGAGTCTGGTAGAAGCAGGAGATGCAAGTTGACTTTCAGATGTACCCTCTGGCTTCTGCAGCCGGTGAGGTTGGGGGGGGGGGGGGGGGGGGGGGGGGGGGGGGGGGGAGAGGTAGAAGACACTAACAAGTTCATGCAATATTAATGAGGTGTTGAGAGTTGAGATGTGGGACATGCAGGGCAAATCGGCCACTGTATATGCAGGAAAATGATATCTTACACAAGCATGAGGACCTGCATTTGTGAGATGGGTAATTAATGGTTACAAGAAGAAAAAGAGCCACAACCGATTGTAAATGTTCTTTTTTTTTCTGAAAATTAGCTTCTTTAAAATATATTTTGGATCACACAGCTCCATGTTATCAGCCCTGGGACTGATGAGGAAATGGCTTTAGCTTATCTCCGGACTGGCCTGAGCAGTAATTGGGTCTGCGCTGTCCAATCAAATAGACGGTCTTTTCTTTTGTTTTCATGTAACTAGGGAAGCAACCTTTGACTTTTCAAAAAAAAGACTTTCATTAGTAATATGTCTTTTATTTTGGTACGATTAAATATTGCCAAAAAAAAAACATGATGCGTGTAGTGTAAAGAGAATTAATTGTATTTGTGTTGTCTGAAATGATCGGTGAGGAGGTTACTTATCCACCATTATTATGTTCCTTCTGCCTTTGTCTCCTAACTTCCGGTTGCTATTACCAGCCGTAGTAAACCCAAAAGTTTCGGTTTACACAACTATACATCTCTTAAGTTAGGAACACACATGCAAATATGGAGGTCATGTTACGCAGATAAAGTTACCCACAGCATAACCTATCATGAAATATTTAGATGCTTAATTTGTTAGTACCATGATGTGGGCTATAAATATAATTCGCAATCTCTAGAAATGTGTCTTTCTTGGTCTGAAAGATTCATTAACATAATTTAATCATTTGGAATTATTAGCTTGTTTTACACAAGAAGAAGTCCATGTGATGGAAAACTCTTTTTTTTGCTTGTTTTTATTCCACCAAATGTCTTCACGAGTGTCAATTAATCACCATAAACAAGAAAAAATAAGGTCTTATCACAAAAGTCTGTATGAAAGTTCAGCGTAGAGTCAAAGTGATTGTGTGTTTTTAGATGAAACACATCTGAAACATGGCCCAATCAGACAACAATCTGCTCAGTCAACCTGGCTATTTATAAAAACATGAGCTGATCCGAGCGCTGTGCGAAATAATTAATCAAAGTAGCTACACTGCCAATAACAGTTTGAGGTTTGTTAGAAATTCTCTCTTTGTTCCAGCTCTGGTACTCATAAACGATAAGCGTTAGATCGTAAAACTGGTCCACACTGGTCGAACACGTAACTAACATAAGCTTGACAACAGCTAACTTCATCATCTTCATCATCATCCATCATTTTGGTTATCAACTGCATCCTTGGTAGACAT
The DNA here is from genome assembly GCF_910591455.1 of Pholis gunnellus. Classification (NCBI taxonomy): domain Eukaryota; kingdom Metazoa; phylum Chordata; class Actinopteri; order Perciformes; family Pholidae; genus Pholis; species Pholis gunnellus. Next base: position 23,644,518 of record NC_136530.1, on the reverse strand, counting down.
ATTGTGCTAAAAAGAACCCTTTGACATGATGAAATCTAATGTTGTTAGCTAATTACAGGCATTTTTCGAGCATTTCAGCGCTTGGTTGCATATTGTTGCGCCAATGTTTTCCCCCTCAGGTGGGAGCGCTCAGTCTCTATGCCAAACTACAAAACAAAGACGTCCCGTGTAGACACATTTAGAACATTAGTTTGACTTTACCAACAAAAGGCTTGCAAAGTAGGTCAGCAATCACACTAATTGGTCCACCTCTTGGTATACATTTGAAATGTATAGATGATAAAGATTGTATCCTCACAAATTCAAAAAGCGAACCTATTTTTAAGTAATTAGTTCATTTAAATCAATTAATACTACAAGCCTTTTCAACAGCGTGAGTATTTCTAGAAACGATGTCGCAGCAGAAAGCTCTGCAACACTGCAACACTGCTGCACGTGAGACAAACCAGTCCCAGTGGGAGAAACGAGACCATCTGCCCCTCTGCAGGCGACTGTCCCCGGCTAGAGGATGGAGTTAAGCTGAGACAGCGAAAGAGAGCAGCAGGGTAAACTGTCCCGCTATGAAGCCGCTCTTGCAGGCAAAGCCCTGTAATGGCCCGCTACAAGCCACCTTGCAGCTGGCACTTCTTCTCTGGAATCGACTGTTGTTTTCAGAGTGTGGCAGTGATAAATTTCATTTTTGAACTGCCCGCGTGCCACAAGGGCACCGCTTCCAGTGTTGAATGACATGCTCCTGGGTGTCTCACCGGGGGGGGGTGACACCGTGGCCATGGATTTGTCAGCGGCTTAGAAAAGGCCAAGAGTGCCACACGCTGGGAATGCTACATCACAAAGAAGCATCACTTGCAATGATGAGGCCGAGAAACTGCTTACAAATACTAATATCTAACAATAACACTGCACACAAGGCTTTCAGAGCCATAAATGGCAAAAAATAATTGTATCAGCATTCATCACTTGTAAGGACCAATATCCTGAGCTCAGGCTTCTGAGTGATGTTTTAAAGAGTTCCATCTTTTCAATGCCATGCCAACATTGCAGTTTTCTTACTAAAAAAAAGAGAGAGTGCCTGAGAAAAGAAGAAGAAAAGCATCTCAGCCTCACCCCTGTGCACTTGGCTCGACGACACACTGCTCCAAACTCCAAATGCTCATTATGCAAATACGTAGCCTGAGGTAATGCAAAGCCAAACAGCCAAAGCATATCAGAGGATACAGTTCTGTGGAGTGAAGACACTACAATTAACATCTCACTTAACAACGTTCCTGTACTGCGCATCAAAGGAGTGAGGGCTGTGAGATAACCTTGTGCTGCTTTCATGTTTAGATATGCTGCTTGGACATATAATCTATCATTTGCCCAGAAGGAAATATTTTACCTATCATCGGTGTATGATGAGCAAACGTTGCTGATAAGGAGACTCATGGCAATTTGACACGCTTCTGTTGTAGCCAAAGAAGCGTTTATCAGCAACATAAAACTGGGACAAACCTGCGTCACATCATCATACTAAAGAACACAAGGTGCAAATATCTGTTCAAGTAGCTGGGTAAATAAGTTAAAGACAACAAGGACTAGAATTAATTAGGCCAGGATTCGTGAGGAAAGATAATTAAAGTTACCCTGTGGAGTGTTCATCGTAAACAAACATGGTTTAGTTCGCATTCAGCGCCGCTTAGCGAAGGGTTTGTGTGTCCTTAAGGCCTTAAAAACATGCTAAATACATTTCATACCTTACAAAGAATGTTTTAAAATCAGTATAGTTACAACAACGTGCAGTCTATTTTCTTCACCTCTATTGGTGCAGTACTACATCGCTGCAGCTAACTGCTAACTAGCCCCCATTCTGGACTATATCATTAAGTGGTAGAAATGCTATACCACTAGAGCTATAAGACATGATAAAGATGTAGCTATTCTTTTTTTCTCTATAGTTTTAAGTGCACCATGAACATCAACTCGACTCACTGCACTGTTAACCAGTGTGCATATATGCTTTCTTTTTATGCTAAAACAACCACACAGCTGCATGTTAGCAAAAGCTAGTGGAGCAAACAGGCAGTCAGGACCAAACGATGACGAGACAAGTCAGTGAGTAGCGTTTGAGGTGTAGTTGCACTTAATGGTGAGAGGAAATGACATCACCATAAGAAGAAGTAGAACGTGTGAAGGCAAAAACTACAAAAAAAACAAACAGGGTGTAATTTAGGGCTCGGACATAATTCAATATGATCATTTACTGTCTTCCAATGGAATCCTATCGGGATGAAATATATATATATCGAGTTATCGTGATACACAATTACGTCAACTAAATTGACAATAACAAGCACATACTAATACAATTTATCAGAAGATCTGATTATTTTGCATTAAAATGATTAATCAACTGAGAAAATACTCAGTTCTTTTCATTTGTCAAGTATTCAATTCGCACACGAGTAAACAAAACCATGTGGTTATTTCATATAGACATATTTATGTATTGATCATACAGAAACATTTTTGTATTGTGATATGAAATGAGTTATATTGTGATAGAAGATTAGCCCTAGTGTGAATGAAATGTGTCTTCAAATGATATGAATACACTAAGACAGACCATTTGAGGGGGTTGTGCACATCATTACAGCACAGCATTCACAATACTGTATGTTGGTTGTAGATTTTAGGTATTAAAATACAAACATTGAGGGGGACTCATGAAAAAACCTCAAGCGGCCTTCTTGTATGAAATCTGTTCTCAGGAGTTTGTGGGGAATCGTGAACTCAAGTAATGATTAAAGTAAGAATCTATCATTACACTCATTTCAATTAAGCAATGCAGTGTCACTTTAACTGTCTGTGTGTCATGGGCTGATGACATGTCAACATGAGTCCAACCTTTTTTTTTGGACCACCCGGGGTAAACAATTTGCAAATTTCTATATTAGTAAGGCACTCCCCTCTATTGGCAAACGGTGGATTTGATTTTCATTTCTCACTCTCTCTCTCTCTCATGGCAATATTGCTATTAAAAGACTCCATTAGCTAAAAGCATGCTTTTCTACTTGTTATACCCCACTGTTTTCTATTCGACTATTATTATCTCCAATTCATCAACTGTGACATTATTCTAATATGATAGCTTTTAAAAATGTCACCCCAGACATCTCTGATAACAAGAAGCCCATTTCTCATCACAGAAATCATCAAATAATGTCTTGATTGCATCATAATGATATAAGCAGATGAGCGTATATTCGGCAAATGGAACATGAATCCACAAAACAACAAAACAAATGCATATCAACCATTGATGGAAACATCTGTGAATCATTATGCAAACTTAGGTTAATTCTTTAGAGTTGGATTCATTAAGGGGTATTGTTAGTTTCAGTGGCTGGCCCTTATTATCATGCATTTAGGAAATGAGGCAAATAGAAAAAGGCATAAGAGTCCAATCAATAGCTCTTTTCATTTTGCCTTAATGGCCCGGCCTTTTTCCCCTCGTGGACTAAGAACAACACAGGGGAGGTTGGTGTTACAACCATAAAATGTAATTTCTCTGCAGGAAAAAAAAAAGACGACAACATAATAATGCCTCCTATCCCCTTTCTGCATATTTCTATAACATTCTGCAAAATTGAGTATGGATTTAACATCAAAAGGTTACATTAATTTTTCAAATGAGATATTAAAGTCAATATTTCAAGCAGAGGATATTTCAATTCGGGGGCTTTACATGATAGGGGCTGCATGCTCAGATGAGCTTGCTTGCAGGCATGGCTAGTTTTTTTTACTTGCTAGAAAAAGTCAAACCCGAGGATTCTTCTGTCAGACACGGCAAGAAATGTAAAAAAAATTCTACAATCACTCCAGGCAACACTAAGACGTGTGTTAACCCGCTATAGCAGAGCTCGTGAGCAGAAGTCATTGAGTACTGAGATTTTTCGCGAAAACATTGTCATTCATTGAAATACATACACTGTTCCGCACACACACACAAAAGGCCGCTGGACTGCACAGCAACACGTTGAGAGGACGGAAATTCCTGCAAATGATGATGAACTATCTGCCACAAATATAACACCATGTTATTTACCTTTGTTCTCCAGAGTACACATAACATCGTTACAAAGCCTTTCTTTTAAAAATATGCATCATTTATATCACCTCTGCTGTTTTATTTTACTCATCACGACTCATTACCGCCACCAGCTGTGCACAACGTCGCCCCTGCTGGTTGACCGCGAGATACAAACTAAATAAAACTAAATATCACATATCTGTGCATAGATTATAACAACCATGATTTGGGATCAGATGTTTTTCTGATGGTTCGCTTTAGCGAGGTTATGCAATGCACTATTTGAAACTTCTTTTGACATAGTTGATGCCACATTAAAACCTTCGATCAGGTCTATTTATTGTAGCCTACTGCTACTACTTTAAAATAAAACTACAACTTGTATTGTAACATTAAGCATTCGATTGTAAAGGTGTTCATACTGTATTATTGTGGCCAATCCCAGAAACGGGTTGTATCTAAACTTGGGGTATTATGGGAGAACAAAAGAGCAGATGGCAGGACAGGTTTAGAAAAGCAAGGTTTAACTAAACCACTTCTACACATATGTACGAAGCAGAGAGTGAACAGAAACAACTGGACCGCGTCTCCTCATTAAGACACCTTACAAAGCAGATCACTACGCAAGAAGAGGTCCCTCACATACTGTTTGTATTCAAGCTCTGTAATCACGTCCCAACAACAGAAATGACCAGCAAACAGCTTTTAAAGCCAATATTGTCGAAGCCAACTGATCTAACGGACTTCATATCGATCTGACCACTGTTTTCTGCACAGGCATGAATTAGGGCTGCGCAATTAATCGCATACTCACGATCACGATTATGGCTTCCCACTATTAACTGAAAATCACAAAAATACGCGCACCGCTCACAGAAAACTCTGCTGCATATCAAATCAAGCGCTTCCTAACTCAGAGCCGGCCAGAAAAGGGCCATCGAGATGTTTTGGCTTCATCTTTGGGGGAGCCGTCATGCCCCCGCGTGCACCCAGCCGCGCTGGTTTGTGAACAACTTTACTGAACGTTGCAGCTGCAGAGTAGAAGAGAAGATTATTATTCATTTAAACAGAGAGCATGATGGGTAAAACAGGAATGCACTGAATTCAGATGAAGAAAATTATATTTCAAGTCCTATTTTGACTTGTTATTTAGCAGGAATGTAGCACAACGTGCTAGTGAAAGCCGAGTTCTGTTGATTATATTGTAGGTCATACGGTTTGGTTTGATGTTATGTTGTCTAGATGTACTGTGAATAAGTCTTATTTTGATGAAAAGATTTGTACATTACCAGGAATGTGCAATAAAAAAATGTTTTCCCTAAAATGTATAAATATCGTTATCCCAATATTGATAAAAACAATCCTGATTATCATTTTGTCCATTAGCGTGCAGCCCTAGCGTGAATTCATCTCGTTGAGCAAAGCAGAACCACTTCTCTTTTCTCCCACATGAACAGCTGTATTTTCAATATGGCTTTAACCGGCTAATTAGGAAATAATAGCTGATTCCAGCAAGAAGTGATTCGAAAGAAAGTTTTACCTCCTCTCCGTCAGCGGGGGTATTCTTGAGGGAGCAGGTCGAGGGGTGCCCCTCTTCCCAAAATCCTCCACGCCTCATCCTTCATCTGCGGCTGCTCGTCATGTCCCGTCACCGGCACAGTTACACCTGAACACTCTGCTGCTGCCAAACACCTGGCTCCATCTCCCACTGTCCAAATGAAAAATAAGCATAATCTGCCTTTCTGAGTATCCAGCAAATGAGGGATTTCATGACAAATTGGGTGGAGGTTTATTATGCAAAAAGGGAAGGCAGAACAGAGGCAGAGAGGAGCTCAAATAAAGGAGGGTGTAGTTAGCGTTGGCACAAATTGTGCTCGTGGTTTAGATTTTTATTTGCCTGCTGTGGTTACATTTTAAGTCTACCATGCTTTGTTCTTTTCTGTAAAAACAAACAAAAGAGTTCTTTTTTATTTAAATTAAACTTAAAGCTCATGAAGATTTGTACTCTAAGTGGGTCAAATCAAAAACATGCGCTGTACACTTAAAACTATTGACATATATCAATATCTACAATGTACTACATATCTGCAACGGGTCAGAAAGAAAGCTATTTAGCTACAATAATGGTATTATAATCTTTAATGCAGTTTGTGGAAGAACCCAGCACACAATGTGCATCATCCTGAGGATTTCAGATTCACACTGCTATAGTAAATTAACTGCCTCAATAGCTTGATGGATGCGTTTCTTGAAACTTAATTAGTATGAAGATAAGTGGGCGTTCAATAAATGTCTCGCAGCTGAGTACATGTGGCATTCAAAAACATTTCAAATCGCATAAAGCCGAAAGAGTGCAGGAGTGAAAGAGTAACAAAGAGGCAAGAGGCGTGAATACAAAGACTAGATGGTCAAGGTTTGCAACACCTCTGAGGTGCAACAAATAGTCCACGCTCCCTAAAAGCATTGTAACTGGGAGGGTTGTAGAGCAGCTGGCACCTACTTGTGGAAAGCTAAGAGCTTTTTTTCCTGCAGCAGAAACCAAAATGAGTCAGGATGTTTGAAGAAAACAACAATAAAAATAAAAATCAATCACACGTTTTGATTCGCTAAATTATTCTGCCTATTCTTTCATCACTTTCCATATCTTCTCTTTTTGTTTTTGCTTCATGACATTTCAGTATGCACATTCACAGCAATATGCATCACAGTCACAGTCAACTTGGATGTACACACATTATGTGGAAGGACTACATTACATCGTGCTGTAAACACAACAGCAGATCATTTCTCCTAACCCTTTCCCAAACCATGCCCCTCCTCAAGCCCATCTCCAAAATACTCCCACCTACCCCAACAATGGGTACAAAACTAGAAAGCTGCACTCAGTAGTGTGCAGATCTCTTTTTATTATACTATATTTATCCCTTTAAGGGGGAAATTCATCTCTGCATTTGACCCATCCCTGTATCGGGCAGTGGGCTGCCCATGACAGGCCCACGGGGGTCAGTGTCTTGCTCAAGGACCCTTCGACTCAGAACACGTCCAAGGATCAAACCATCAACCCTCCAGTTACCAGACAACCCTCTTAGCCCAGTGAGCTAGTCACCCCTTGAAACCAGCCCGGTCCGTCAATCTCGTGAGATTTTGAGCCAGAATAAAAGCTGTTAATGGTAGAGTCTCCGATGTGTGTCAGTTTATCCAAACAACGCCTGTTTGGAAATTTTCTGCGACTGTTTTAGAGTTGTGACGGTGTTTGGAGAAAGAGTGAGCCACATGAGCATGCAGCCATAAATGAGCGTGCATACATCACATGGTTTGGTGCAGCAGTGTGCAATATTAGCCGTGGACAGACACTCATTCACGCACACACACACATGACCGATCTCATTATGACCTGGTGAAGAGAATAAACATAGTATACAGACAGGTGCATATCTATAGATGTATCAGACTTATCTAATACACATACATGTATGCGCACATGCAACAGAACAACATAATAATAATTCTTCTCTTATTATTATAATAATATCTTTTTATTTATAATGCTCATGTTGTTTTTCTCATAATTTGTCCGGACTGATATATCGGACGATATTAGGTTTGAAATTGCAGCACAGAAGTCCAAACCATTATAACCAATACATAGTTTGTCCACCACAGAACACTGACAGGTTAATGAATCAACTATACAATATTCCGCTCAGTATGCATCTTGGTCACAATAATACATTTAAAAAAACGATTATTGAAGGGATGCAACGTCTAATGTAACATTATCAGATTTATTTTTTTTATGCAAATAAATATCAATATCAGCCTCAGAATTTCTGTTTGGGTCAGGTTATATTCCACACGCTCATTAACAGTTGGTCTAATCCAGAAATGACGATAGAGGCCCATTCACAATGCTTAATAGTGACGTCGGCCTCCAGCAGCAACTCAATCGATCAAGTCCAGTTCCTTAAACTTACTTCCCCCATGAAACATGAATCTCAAAAAGGGCAGCAACCTGACAGCTGTGAATTGTTGACTGCACACTGAGATCCATTTTCATAATGAATTATTACAATTATAAAACATGCATTTCATATGTACTGTTGCAACGACAGTTAAATGCACCACATTACTCTGGGGTGGGGTATTCTGAATTCTCCTCAGCACCACAGGAAGCCGACGTGGAGAAGACTTTAACACCATGCGAGTGTGAAAAGAGAAATGCTCTTGTTAACACTAAGTGTGTTGGGTTAGGAAACAAGGCCCTGGTTTATAGACTGTGCAACGATTAAAGATTTGTTTGTGAGGGGGAAAAAACCTGTCTGTGCCCTAACATACAAGTTAACTTCAGAGTGTATGCAAAGCACCCTTTGTAGTTTAGTGACCAAAGAAGATCATTCAGACATTCAGTAATGGAGTTAAACAAAGCAGTGGTAGCAGAGCCTGACAGTATGGACCTCCTGTTGAAAACCTAAACACAACTGGAGATGAATACATATCAAGTTAAGGAGGACCGGGGACAGACAAAACAAACAACAAGGGGAAAATGGCTTCAGTCGCAAAATGGGACATTAAAAAAAAAAAAAAAAAAAGAAATACTGCTGACATCTAAGAGGCAATTGAATTTGCATACCACAAACCTTCATCTGGGGGATGTGAAGAAAGACTGCACCACACGAATCATTTAATATTTAATAAATTAGAAACAGTAGCTGGGGCTAATTAGAATTTGCACATTTACAAATCAGCCCTGATAGCAAAACAAATTATGAAATATAACGCTGCTCTGTGGATTACCAAGGGGGAATCAGATGACAGACAAAGCAAATGGAGTATCACTAACAACATACTGTCAGAACACATCACACAGCTAATCCAGTTAGAGAGGTTGCCGTAGAGGCTTTGCTTTAAAATATTGATACGCTATTCCGTAAAAGCTTTTTTTTTTTTTTTTTTTGCAAGAGTACATTCGGTCTAACACTTGCTTATTGCTCTCGGGTCATTAGCCTCTCATCCTCTGCTGCTTGGCCAGTTTGCTTTGAAAGAAATGCTCGTGATTAAATGAATGTGTTTGCTCCGGTACTCCATTAGAGGAGGTCTGGATGCTCGCAGTCCCATTGTTTATATTACGGGTACAAAGGCAGGCAGTGTGTAAACTGTTGTTGTATTCATTATGAGATTACTTCCTGGTGCGATGGCTTTTGGTAAAAGCCATGGATTTCTTGTAAGGGGACTCGACGTGCACTCAGGGGGAAAAACATTTATCAAACGATAAAGGCCGATGCCGAGGCATATTCAGACTTAAGTAGTTATAGAATAGATGCCATACAAAATCTACATCAATAAAAGTCAAATGAAGAAATGTGGAACAGCACAGAGTGGATTATGGCTGTTCTGCATGTCAGGCTCAGGCTTTTAACACAACGTGAGGGCGTATTTATCATAATGTAGCAAACACATAATGTTACACTTTAACTTCGTTTTACTCCAATTTGAAAATACCCGATCAAGTTTTCGTTGCAGTGAAGGTTTGCTTCTCGTCTCAACACGTACAACATCCAGCCCCTTTGTACTGCGGCTACATCAAACAGCAAGAGTGCAAACACGACTGAGAAATACATAGAAAACGTGGTGTTGAATTTACTGACAATGTTCTGACTTTGTCCATTATGTAATAGAAGAGCGATCAGAATGTCCTGATTCACAACAAGTAAAAACAAAACTAAAAGTTAGAGTTACATAACGTCGGGTGAGCACTATTCTGTTCTATGTCGATGTTCTTTGGATGAATTCGTATGGATCTGAAAAGGTACAGGACTTAACATGTGTTACGTTGTATACTGAATCACCTACGTAAGAGTGCAAATCGTTGGTACGCGTCAGCTTGTTCTATTTCCAGGCCTCAACCCATCAACTCTCCAGAGAAGCAGCAATTTTATCACATTCACTCGCTTGGCTCATAGTTACCCAAGCCTGGCTGCTGCTTCTGTCCGTGTGACGCGTCTGAAATAATGTAACTCTCCCCTGATGCAGCTGGGGTGTGCTGCACGTCGGGCCGTCCCCGGTGGGTCGACGGGTTCAAGGCCTGCTTGCAATGCTGTGAACCCGGCTCTTCATTTGGAAGACTTTATCAAACAGATTCTCTGGCATCTCTTAATAAAAGGAGCACACAACTAAAACAAATGTATAACAGACCATATTATTTTACATATAGGAAGTAAACAATAGGCCAGATTCAAGTTCCCATCATCCCCCGTGGTCATATTTGTTCATAGGGTTATGATGAATAAAGGTGAAAAGGGATTAAGAAGAAGATTTGATGGTGTATTAAAGGAAACTGTGGAAACCTTTGCACTCCGTGACAACAGGTGGTCAAGTAATGCCCTTTGAAAGACAAATGTGTTGCGACATTGTCGGCCTTAATCTGCAACTCTGTAACGGTAGCCTGCTATGATGGCTCGGGGAAGGGAGGCTTGTAACGGTAGAACAACTACAGTTCATATGAACCAGAAGTTGGCTGAATCACAAACACAGGGATTTGAACAGAATGTGAAAAATGACCCAGTTTCATAGTTTATTTTCTTCTATAAAGAGAGTAAGACAATAGAAATATCACTAATGTTAATAGGTCAGCATCATTTGTTAAAACAACAAACCGCTCTCCTACACAAATAACATATCTGATCATCTGTAATAAACTGAGACACGCATGGATGTGATAATATTTCACTTTCTTTATTTTCTCTGTAGCACTGTAGCATAGCTGACAGTGTTATGCTGTTGACACTATAACATAATATAACATAAATGTGCGAAGAGTATATCAGCTTTCAAACAATTACAGTTATTGTTTTTCACTAAATGTTCTTTTTTTCACACTACTTCATATTCATACATGCATCACTTCACTGTCTGAGATCTGTGATAACCATCAATAAGCTGTGTGCATTCAAACCCTCACAACCTTTAGGCTTTGGCAGTATTTATATTCACATATGAGATCTACTTACAGTGTTTCCCTTTTATTTTGAAACATCAGCTCCCATTGCAGTATTCTGAGTTCCTTAAAGCAGTCAACTTATTATTACGGATTATTGTTATGCATCTATAGAGAAAGTGAGGACACTTTCTGTGGTGTATTAGCAAATCACTGCTGTCAAGGAGAACATTATTTCAGCAGCGTTGGCATTCATTTGTTCAGATGACATGAGAAAGCGTAAATAATGCCAAGATCTCCATGTTGAGTGAGGTATGCCCTAAATAATGATGTTGAAAACAAAGTTGTATGTAATTCCTAACCAATCCAGGAAATATTGTATTATCATTTATTATCGTTTATTTCATACCAGGGCTGTCGGACTTGGCCAAAAATGAAAACACACAGGTTTGAACTATTCGAATATCAAATTTTCCGCATTATGTCCACGACACTGTGTCCTCTCTGTGCCACAACTCCTGTTGCTCACATTGGAAATCACTGCAAAGGACGCGGAGCGGCTAATTGGTGAAGTTGAAATTAGCATGGATCTGTATTGTCATTCTTCCTCATTTCACCACAAATACCTAAACCAGGTGGCTGGAGGGAGATTGCCTGAAAGTTTCCCCATTTGCTGTTCAATTAACACTTAGCAAAAGAAAAGTATAAAAGTTATCTCCTGTTATGGTAAACATGTATCGGTTAATTATTTACAGTCAAATATACTTGAAGATTGGCATGTAAGATATGTTCATCTATGGCAACTTCTAGATCAAGAAACTGACTTTGGCTTTATTTATTCATGCCTGCTGTCTGAACTGAATCCTCGCAGAATTTTAAATCAAGGAGCTTCAAAAAGAGCATCATTTGAAGACACAGAAAAAACAAACATAGAAAATATTTCACAAAATAGGAAAGAAATGAATATATAGAATAAAATACAGATTCAAATTGGGTTCAAAAAGCATATCCCGCTAGAACTATTAATAAAATGTACACTTTTATAATTTGCCATAAAACAATGGACAAGGAATCCAATATGGCTGCCGTTTTCTTCGTTTAAAATGAGCATACACCGGTTTCTCCTGCGTCCTATTGGGTGTCCACAAAGCACGTTGAACAGCACACAACTAGTATTGTGCTGGACCAAATGGTTCCAATTGTAACTGCATTTTTTTTAATGTAAGAGTTCAGATTCTTCTTCTTAGCTGTACAGACATGTTCTGGGATGGATGTGCAGTGTCTCCCATTACTTACCCAGACTGTGGTACACCTGCCATAATCTATGTCGTCCCGCTGCAGTTTCATATTGAACTGGAAATATGTTTACACTTCTCAACAGGTGCGCTACGTGGGCCGTGAACGTAGCGCTCGTTGTGCCCTCTCTCCCTGAGTGGAGGGGCAGGGCCCCCTGATCCAGATGTGACTGCTTGAAAACAGACCCTGTCATGTTTACCGTGCTTTGTGTGTGTGTGTGTGTGACTCGTTTTGCCGTGTCGTCACCATTCATATTTACACAACCAATGTCTTTATGATCCAATTTGTTTACAAGAGCTAATTAACTAACACAGCAAACAAGCTTTTTCATTTGCCTATTTTCTTGAAATTCAGACAAAATTCGCATCACATTTGGATGGAAAACTGACTTTTGATACACAGAAAAATAAATAGATGGAAATGCAGGTTTTGTCAAGGACATCTTGCTTTAATCTACATGATCCATCGAAAGCCTAACATGCCAAACAACAAAACCCCAACTATTGCTGGCTTATTTTTTGTTTCAAAACGCCAGGTATGGATTGCCCCATTGCTGCTGGTATACTGTGCTGACATACACAAAATATAGATCATAACAGTCATCAAGAAATTTAAAAATCAACTTTTTCACTCTTAATCTTTCTCACTTTTCCCAAATAAGACATTATAGAGTCGGGTTGCTACTTGTTAACCAAGCCAGGGTGATAAGGGACACACTTTCACAACTCGGTAATAGTCCTTTAGCAAGAAGACGTGCGATAACATAAGCAAGGCACACTCTTTCAGTGAACTGACTGGAAAGTCATCCATTTCCCTTGTTTTTTTGCAAATTGAGACTAGTAAGATCATTTTTCATTTTATCTATGAAACAGAGATTCTGTTCAAGGCTGAGGAAGCAGGAAATGGATATATGTGAGGTCCATGTCTTGGAAAAAAGGTTTTCTTTTACAATTTGTATTTTCTTATTTGCTGATTTTTATTCTACCCGCACAATTATTAATGAAAACATTTTTAAAAGATCTATTTCTCCACTTTTCTGTTTTCCCCTTTTTATTGTAAATCCTTTGTCTTCTCTTGATGGCAGACGTTTTTCTTTTGTAATCAATGTTTTGTCTGGTGTCTTTTGTGATTTTTACTCCCCAGGGGAGCATGCATCTACAGCAGTCTGTATACATCTCTACACAGTTATTTAATATGTCAACCTCCTTATGTCTTTGGATTCAGAAACAGCAGACTTGGTCCAAGAGGTTTTATTCTTTCAGGGATCATCAAGTGACTTTTCGACTGCTGCTTGTCACAGTTGTGTTTTTTGGACTCCAGAGTACTACCTGGACCCACAAGCAGACGTGCATGGTCAGTGGAGTCAGACGGGCTAAGAAGGTTGTCGTAGCAGAGATTCTTTTGTGAAGGTCATGTCCAAATAGCCTCATGTTTCAATGTTTTTTGAATGGTATTTTTGGAGATAAATATAAATCTCAGAGGATGCTGCATTCAATATGTAAATGGTATCGTAGATGGTAAAAAGTTATCCTTGGTTTTGAATCTGGATTGTACATGATATCTTAATATTTGAAATGTAATTGTATACACTACGGACAGAGGTTGACAAGCAACTGATGTGTGGTAGCCTACATGACAGAACCCCCTGTGTCATATTTCAGTCTGACATGAGAGAAGCCACACATGGTGAATATCTTTACTCTTTTCTTCTTTTTGCTTGTACTATTCTATAAACAGTCACCCCTCACCCTGCTTTCCCCATGTCCCAAGCCTGAGCTTAAAACAGGCACATCATACAAAGTTTATGAATGTTTGAAAATGCTAACATGTTCTGATTTGACCCATTTTTTTAAGAAACATATGATCAGAGGCCAGCTGGCAGTTTTCCACATTCCTGCATTAAATGGAATATTCTCCTGCCACTACTGACATCCCGTTGATGTTGTGAGATTAACTTTAATATTTCCTTTGAAATCTGCAGTTTAAACAACCACAGATCAAACTGTATAATTTAAAAGACTGGGAGGGGTCGCTCAGTCATTTGCAACTCACAATGATTCTCTTTCAAATGGGGTGTGTGTGTGTGGGGGTGGGGGGATCACAGGCAACATCCATTTAAAAGGGCAAACTTATTTGATTAGCAGCCATGACGGGAAGGCACTGAGAGGGAAAGACATCCTTAATCAAACGGGGAGAGCTGGCTGAAATTAAGACAAGACTGGTTGACTGGTGCCACTGTGTCCAGGTAAGCACAGAAATAGAGTCACGGCGAAGAACGATTCGATGGTATATCTCGAGTCTGCAGACAACTTTGAGCCACGGGATCGAAATTCGACAACAATCTCCAATGTCAACAACCAAAATGTGTGCAAAACACACACATTTTGCACTACATGTAATTTAGACGGCATGATCTACAGCTCAGCATCAGTGTGTCGGAGCTTGTTTTTTCGGTTGATGCACACAAAAGCATAGCCCTCACAACCGTAGATCTCTCACTGGATGCCAGTAATATGGATAGTGTTGTTAAGATACTGTACGCAAAGTAGCGAAGATTATTTTGCCCTTCATGTGGAGCCCCTCCACAGGCACGCTGCGGGCTCCACCCCTCCATCCCCATGTGCCAACACGTCAATCAGCTGTAATTGCCATCCTGGAGGAACAATATCAGGCCGTGCGGCTCTAACCACACAGATTCATTGCAACACCTAATCTGCTAATGAGCTCAGCGTGGCTATTTCCAGCGTTGCCGCAGACATCATAGCCGTCGCGGAGGAGGCCTGGCGCGGCTGCCAGTGACAGCAGAGGACAGTTGGCCGGTTGCAGGAAGGTACAAAGCAGACCTCCGCCTGCACGCTTCAGGACAGCACAGTCACTCCAGATCCTGTTTGGAGGGATACGTGTGAACCCAAGCACATCACACTCGCTGCTTAATACTCTAATCTGCACAGCCTCCTTTTCATTCCTTCAGATGCTGCATGATGATATTCTATCGCAAAATATCTCTACGTGAGCTAGGACCAAGCGGCGACCTCCGAGACTGAAAGATTAAGCCAACACGAAAGTGACAAAAAACTGCAGTTCATCGAATGGCCACATGAGGCTGGCTCCAAAAGGGATGTCATTCCCCAAAGACCCCCGTGTAATATTCCCAACTCTACAGATGAAATAAACATGTTAGCAGCCTTGTGCAAAAAGGCCGTTTTGGTGTCTGTAGCTAAGTAACAGGTGGGTGCCGTCAAAGCCTCTAGCTGTCTGCTATGTGTCACCTCGGCTCATTCCCGTCTCTAAACTTCACTTAACTTTGGCACGAAAAAAGGAAGTGCGTGCTTTATGGTGAATAACGTTAATGCACTAATGCACAAACTGAAGGAGCTGACGATGATTGGATTTCACTGGAGTGGTAACGTTATTTTGTACGATTTCATGTGTTAAATAAATTGATTGATTGAATGAAGAATGTGCTCCAGGTTTTCCGGTGAGTGAAATTCTAACATTGGTATTGTTTTTGTATTGGCACCGGTTGCAACTGGTTTCTTCAGAAACCTGTGGGTGACGTCACGAAGACTACGTCCATGTTTTGCACAGTGTATAGTTAGAACTACCACTTAGTTTGTGTTTCATCCAGCTCACAAAGTCATCAGTGATCGTACAATCAAAATTGGATAAAGAATACATTAAATAATGGGCCAATAAGTCGGTTTTGTTTGTTTTCCAGCAGCTCTCTGGAGCTCTAAGGTTTGCTGTTCAAGAACAAGAGCAAGGAGAATAAAGCAACACAAACAATCCTTAATGGAACTGATACAAGAGGCTTTTTAATTATCTAACTCAATCAGCTAAAGACCAGTGGATCAATGAATCCCCATTACACTCCCCAGCTCTGTGCCCAGACAGCAGCAGTTTACATCAGTTCAAACAGCAAGGCATGCTGCAGCTAAGTGACAGATTACAGGTTGTGGCTAATCTAATGCGGCCACAGCATTTGTACAGAGTACATCTTTAATTCAGACTGCAAGCTTCTCTCATTGTGACCATGTCACTTAACTGATACAACCTCTCTGAAATATTTATTGTCCCCTGCAGGAGATGTGACTTTAAATTTTGAGGGGCCGGAGTTTGCCGGGTAACGTATATTATGGGACTTATAGAGCAAAATAAAACTGATCGGATTTCCTGGTTGTCATCCGAAATACACCGCAAAAAAATAAACAACTTATTAAAGGAGGGAAATGTCAGGTGAACTTGCTTTAAAGAGCATTAATCACAAAACGGTAGTGAAACTGTTTTATACTGTTTGGGAATCTTTAATTGTGATTTTGCTTTTAGATCTAAAACGACGAGTCATTAAATCAATCAGTGAATAGAAAAAGAGAAATACCAGATAATTATTAGTTTTACAACCGTTAAAGTAATTTTGCATTTCCTTGTTCCAGCTTCTAACCTGTGAGGATTTGCTGCCTCTTCGTTTTATGAGATAGTAAACGGAATATTCCTGGTTTTTATCGCGTTCGTCGGTCAAAACAAGCAGTGTTTGATGATGCTTCCTATTTTCTGACATTTGAAGACCAAACGTTGGAACTAACCAAGAAGGAACACAGAAGTAGCAGCACGGCAGCAAAGTAATGGGTTGCTGTGGATGGGGGCAGAAGCAAACCGTATTACTGCGACCTAAAAGAAAGGCCCACCTAAAAATACATCAATATCAGTTTAAGTGTACACTATATTTACAATAGTTTCACAGCTTCACCTTGCTGTCAGAGACAGCCCATTCCGACGGGGATCTGAAGCAGTTATCTATGTTCTCCTCAAAGCCACCAAACCAGAAATTTTACCTCGCAAAATACAAGAGTTGCTGTTCTAAAGCTCTCATGATGGGCTAGCTTGTTCGTGTTATGGTGCGGCTTTGGTGAATCTCAACAAACCCTTTAAAACACCAAAGTCACGCCCTGACACAAACAGACTAACCGATTGGTGGGTCAGGCACAGCCGCTCCCCGGCGCTGGCTGCCTCTTGTCGGGCTCATTTCCAAGCCAACCTAAAGCCACTAGGTCGGCTTGGAAAGGCCCGGGGTGAGGGTGGCTCGCAGCTCTGGCTGAGATTTTTTACAGCAGCTCTCGCTGCTTCAAGGGGTCGTGGACTGCTCGAGGCGCGTCCTTTCATCTTAAAATGTACATCATTTTCTTTCCAAATGCATGATGTTTCCAAAGCCAATGAGTAATCGTGTTGAATAATCGTGATCTCAATATTGCCCCAATTAACTGTGATTATGATTTCTGCCATAATCAAGCAGCCTTAATAACTACCATCCGGCTTTCATTGCTACCTAACACTTTAGCTGTGTGTGTATGTGTTGGATTTTGTTTAAATTCTAGTAGTTAAATGCATCTGGACCAAAGTAATCCACGTTAAAAAACAACTTTCCTATAGAGATGTCTCTTATTCAAGTGATGGATATATACCCACTGGATTATATTAGGCTTGAATTTCAGTATGTCGATTTTGAGTGCACAGTATTTTCATCTGAGGATTGTTGAGGCCCAACATGTCGATCATGTTTGGATTGCAGAGAATTCAATACATCTCCAGGAAATAATCAGGATCCAGACACATTCACAACCTGACATATCCTGACATGCAATAGTAGCAATAGCTCTAAATACGTAACTACTTTACTGAGATCTTTAATGCATTTCTCTGTGGATTCAAATTGGTTCTTCTGGATTAGGAAGGATATAAAATGACCGAGATTAAATCAAATCAAAGTCAAATGCTCAGACCGTTTTATTGAGATGACAAAGCAGTATGCCATATTGAATGGGCATTGCTACTTGTGTCCTGCCTCTCTGCAGAGTTCGCTTTTCATTCGCAGGCATCCACACAATTATTTTGGCGACTGCCAATTGAATATCTGATTGGGGTTATGAATTCGGGGGATTCATTTCGCTGCAACAATGCATCAATTGTTTCCAGTAAGAGACGCAGAGGCGGTGTTGTTGTTCAGTAAAATGATCGTACACAGAGTGTACTAATGCTTCTGTGGTGGAATCCATTGATCTGCTGTCCCCCTGCATAGTTCCATCCTAATGATATCTGAGATGCCACTGTTACAGAAACGGAGAGCAGCATTTCCCCAGCCCTCTAGAGCAATTCATTGTGGGAAGGTAATAATAAGTCTATATTTGAAAAAATGGACTGGATGAGCTCCTGTCTGAATGTGGGCTCTGAGCCTGAAACCACAGAGACTCATGGTGGCACTGGGAGTCATTTCCAATTTTTCATCACAGGGAGACATCATTGACTGTTAGGGAGCAGTTAAAGACATACTGCATTTGTTAAAATTTGAACTAACACAGTTTTTTTTTTTTCATCCTCCAAACATAACAAAATGGTGAACATTCCAAACACTATACATTTTTTTATAAACAGCGGCTGAGGGTTATTACTGCCATTACATGAGCAGCTCTGTGGTTTCTAATGGTCTTGATCACTGCAGTATTTTCCCCCAACCTGGCTTCCACAAAATGAAAATACATATTAATTATATCATATGATGTTATAGACTGATATGCAAGTGATCAGATGTCTGGCGGTCCCTCCAATCAATAACACGATGTCTGAGTCACATGGCTGGTTGTGTTGGGAGACCATTCTACCCGTTTCAATAAGAGCAGCGTTAAATATGAAAATGAAAGCTCAAAGACATCTTTGTGGGTCAACTACTACATTTTGTCAACAATAAATCTCACAAGGGAAGAATGAATCTAGTCATTTTCCACCAGTCCCTTAAGGATTTCATACCAACATCCTTACTTTTTTCAATTTAATTACACTTAACAGCAAGTAGAAGACAAACATGACGCTGGTGGCACTATTACAACTTTGTATTCATTTATATGCTGTTCTGTTGATACTGGGTTTAAAAAAGAAAAAAAAACTCTCATCTGTTTGTGTTAGCGGCCAATTCCAATGATGAATACAACTGTGCCTATTAAATGCTGGGGAATTATGAATTGTATTTGTACAGCTGATGGACTGACTTGTTTTAATAATACAATCAGGGAATTATTATGTCAGTTGAAAAAATGTAATAAGGAACTAAAACCACAACCAGCAAACGGATTTCCAGAGCCTGTTTTTTCTCCCTCGGGTGAAGTGTGTCAGCGGTGCAGCATCAGCCGTATATGGTAAACATAACACTGTAACAAACCACTGGCAAGTTTCTGGCCATTGATTTTCAGTCATTAGCTATGAGCTCATGGCGCCACTCAATGACCAGCAGGACTCTCAGGGTAATATAAGCACACAGCTCCAGTATTGATCCACGGATGACTCTTTTTGTGTCAAACACTCTTAACAGAGGGTGTAAAAAACACACAAACAGTCCAACAAGCAAATACAGACATTTGTTTGCAGTGAAACTGAAGGTCAACCTCGTTTATGATTCATTTTGAGTGGCAAACAGATAAACAGAGAGTTCTAAACAGCAGGGTACATTTTCGGCACCCAACTGGTCGTAGTGTTTAGTCTCAGTCTTTTGAGAAACATGTATCAATTTTAGGTTATGTTAGTTTTACTCTAGTTTTAGCTAACAGAGAGTTCGGAGTGTTCTTGGAGTCGGTGGGAGGGGTTCTGGAAAGGGCGCCGCCTGCCAACTCCATAGTTCTCCTGGGGGACTTCAATGCTCACGTGGGCAAAGACGGAGAAACCTGGCGGGGGGTGATTGGGAGGAACGGCTTGCCCGATCTGAACCCGAGTGGTCTCTCATTATTGGACTTCTGTGCTAGCCATGGTTTGGCCATAACGAACACCATGTTCGAACATAAGGTGGCTCATAAGTGTACCTGGTACCAGAAAATCTTAGGCCAGAGATCAATGATCGACTTTGTAATCGTATCATCTGATCTGTGGCCGTATGTCTTGGACACTCGGGTGAAGAGAGGAGCAGAGCTGGATCAGATGGCAGGGGAACCGATTGGAGAGAGCCCGGCAAGCCCAAACGTATAGTGAGGGTGAACTGGGAACGTCTGGCGGAGGACCCTGTCCAGGAGGTCTTTAACTCCCACCTCCGGAAGAACTTCTCACACATCCCGAGGGAGGTTGGGGACATGGAATAGTAGAGAGAATAAATAGTTCCGTCTCAGGAGTAATCCTATAACTTGGTCCTACAAGATTCCAAGTGCTTAGAATGTACACAGGAACAATAATCAAGTTTAGCCTCTTTAACGTCATGGAAAGCTGATTTCTACCGTAAGATGCCATGCTAAACTTGTTAATTACACAGCTTATGCTGCCATTTCTTGCAAATGTTAACTCTAGCGTGTTTTGTCCACCTTAGCCTGCTAGCGCTGCAGTGCGCTGCTCATCTACATGACAGCTAGGCTCTATACTGCAAGCATTTGGCTCCATATGCAAGTGAAACTTTGAGTGTGAATGCAAAACATTTTTTGGTGCAAAGGCGATTAACTCTGTTCTGACACCTGGGTTGGCAAAATACCCAAATTCACTAATGTCAGACAGTAACAAATCCGTTAACTGTAGCAGCTTCTCATTTTGAGCTGGCACTGAGCATCACTTTCACAGGTTAAAGAAAACAAACATTGACAGCATTCAGCTGTTGATAATTATAGGTCATTGCAGGAGTAACCAAAATAAAATGTGTCTGTTGTCAGGTTGGCCAAAGATTGTTTATGAAGGAGAAGAAGCATCACTCTGTAAAACGGCTATGAGCCAAAAAGTGACACATCACTACAATTTCAGGAGTCGCGGTATCCTTTCAGCCAATGTGCCAGATATGCATTTCATCAACATGTAGGTGAATAGAAGTATTGGATGGGACGCGCCATCAGCTGGAAGAGCAGGAGATGATACTTTCAATGAATTGGAAGAATAAAATTTGTGATTTTTCTGATGCAAATTCTTAATCGACTCGTACGATTTTGTCAACAAATCTATTAGTTGATTTAATAAGTCAGATCTGTAAACCTGAAATTCTCAAAAAGAATCACAAAAGCACCACTTTAATATCTTGTGTTCACCAAAAATGTGCTGAGGAGAGTCATGGAAATAAGTCATTCAGCATGAAATAAAAAAAAAACATTAACAAAAATTACAAATCAACCAAAGAAATCTTAATCTGAGCCTATAATCAACTCTTGGTCGGAGAGGTTATTAATCGACAAAGAGGAGGCAGCCCGAGGTCATTCAATATGACTTACAATAAAAGAGTAATTAGGACATTTTGCCTTAATGATTTCAATTTTATCTGTTGACAACTATTATCTTCTGCCGTGTTTACCACACAGACTTTACCTGGGCGGACCGCCCAGGTATATTAATGGTGTACCCATTTTATCATTTTCTAGTATTATGTTCTTGATCCATCCAAGAGAACGACAACATCTGGGATCGATTAACTTGTGGACTAGTTGGGGAGCGGAAGAAGAGCTCTGCTCTGCTAGCTGTGTGGGACCCATGGAGGGACCGCGGCAGCATGTGGCGGCCTGACGTTCTTGCAGGCTTCTAGAGACACATTGTTGACAGGTTGGCATTGTGGAAAAAAGTTGTCAAGAAATATTTTTCGTCACAGTTTCCGTTGACGAAATTAGCACAGAAAGAAAGAGAGACAGTGAGACAGTCGAAGAAAAAGGTAGACATGAAGATAGATAGATTCCAATAACCCATAATGATTACCACTAGCAATAAGATAATCCAAGTGCGATTGAATTTTAAAAGAACTGCCAATCTAAATTCATGCAATAAACATCAAGGCAAACCATCTCTGAGCATCAGCATTTCCAATAAAAATGTCTTTCGGTGAAAAGATAATTGGATGATTTCCAGAGTTCCTGAGAAAAAAAGGGGAAAAAAACACTCACTTTCATTACACCAGACTTTGACATCACTTCAAGTTCTCATTTTACAAAAAAAAAGTGGAACTGGAATGGAGCACAGTTCAACCCCTGGGCTAATCGTGGGGCCTTTTATCTGCAGCAGAAAGAGTGTCTTTTGACAGAAACAGCACCCTGAGTCTGGAGTGAGGAGGGGGAGGAGGAGGGAGAGTTCTGGGCATTGTCTCTCCTGAGGACACTAATGGGTTTTGGTGTCATGTGTTTTTCACTCAACACTTGACACATGGAGCCGTTCTCCTTCAATCACCCCACTTTAATGTCCATTACGATGAGGTATGCCAAAGTACCGGGCTGACTTTTGGTCACTTATATTGTCCAAAATGGGAGTCTCTTTTAAAGACTTCCCCCCCTTCTAAAATACCATACTTTCTTTGCATCTTTGCAGGCCAAGTTGTCTTGGTAACACACTGCCGCATTGTCTCCGGGTGTGCATGTGACACTATTTTGTAGCTTAAAGTGTGTACAAGTCCATGTCTGTCTGTGTGAATATCTATGTGGCTGGCCATATATGCAAGAAACAGCAAACTATTGCTTGTTGTCTGTCTAATGAAACCCCTGAATACCAATGAGGGTGGGGGAGGAGGTTCCACAGTATTTGGGGAAATAAAATATATATTTTATTTTAAGGAAAAACAACAACATACTCCTGAAACAGAACTTCTCCTCGTCCTTCCTTTGCCCAATTTAAATGATTGCTCCCTCTCAGTAAAGTAGGACACTCCATACCTCCTAATCCATTAGGCAATTAATTTGGGGAACTTAAAACATTGCTGCAGATTCCTGCCGAGCAGTTGTCGTATAGTTCTGCTACACAGAGAGCACTCGGGGGCAGTCCCTGAAACTGGAGTACATGATTAAGTGCATTTCTGCTCCTGAGAAGAGATTATGTCTTGTGCTAGTGCCCGAGTCAGAGGACGGAGCATGGCTGTGGAACTTGGCGATGGTCGAGGTACATTGAGATAATGATGTACCTGTCCTCAACAATAACGCTAATCATATCTCACCTCTAGGGTACCGCTTTAAGGTCAAAACGAATTCACTGCCATACATTAAATCCTTGTATTGTTTTAATGAAGGTCCGTGGATTTCTGCCGGTGTGGATTGCACTTACACCTCAAATACCCCGTGTGTGTGTGTATAAATGCCACCAAATCCTAATTCTCTTCTCACTTAGCAAAAAAACTAGTCCGGTGTACTGTACACCTCGCAACGCCAAAAGATTATGAGTAAGGAGATTGTGACATACAAGACCGCAGGCCCGTTTTTAATGAATGTGAAACCTGGCCCCCGCGAGTTTACACTGAACCGCAGTCTAGTGCCCTAAAATTACAGCCATGCAACACCTTTCCACTCTGCACACTCATAAGGGCAGCAGCACTCCCTATGTATGGGGCCTCTGAAACGAGCGTCTGTGTCGACGCCGGGGCCTGATGGGAGTTCTCTTCATGGAGGGAGCCGTAGAGATATATTTATGTTTCTCCCCCCATTACCAGAGCTTTAAATAATAAAGTAAAATAAATAGCATCCATTAAACTGATCACATTGTGCTAACTCAAATTGTGTTTATTATGCTAATGGTACATGAAATTAAGAAAAAGACCTTGATGCCAGTGGATTTAATTAATGGGCTTTGGGAAAGGCACTGAGACATAATTCATTTCTGAGTAAGTAAGTCTCATTTGCAGTTCCATGGGTCCTCATGCTGCTGATTGCCTGAGTTATTCTTGCAGATGTGCTGCTCACAGCATGTCCCTCCATTAGAAATGAACACCTCATTATATAAACTACCTAATTAAACATAATACAGCTCCGCATTGACTCATTAATGCGTAGCCCTCTTTTCTCTGAAGGAAAGAATGCGAGGGGGGGAAAGGGAGAGAGAGAGAGAGAGAGAGAGGCCGAGATAAAGCAAATGAGAGATAGAGAAAGAAGAAAAGGCTGTGAACAGTGCAGGCGAGTCCACTCCTGTCCCGTCGTACAAAATAGGATTTACATCCTTTCACGAATTTCAGCCATTGTTATAAACACGATAAAAACAGTGTTGAAAACACTGGTTATAGGTGTGAACCGAACTGCTGTATTCTGTGTCTACCCTCTCCTGTAGCTAATTATCTTTGGTGAAATACACCAACATGAACATTTTCAGACAAAATCACAGGCTAAAAACACAAACTCATGTCTCATTTGCTAAAAAAAGTGAAAAGGTTAAGTGATAAAAGGCATACAGGGGCTCGGCAAAAAAAAAAGAAAGATCTATGAGTAAAATTAAGCCCCCCCCCCCCCCTCTGTGGCTCAATCACCCACACAACCTAAAGCAAACACTGGCTGGCTGTGTAAGCCTCAATAATTCAACACTAATTAAAAAGACACAGCGCTATACAACCACTTTGAGTGCTGCAGAGTCATCAATTGTTGACATGCACACACTGCTCCATTCATCGCTTTGCAAGTGGTGAGTGTGTGAGGTGTGTGTTGGAATGTGTGACCTCAGAGAAAAGACATTTTTCTATTAATGGCGATGACCCTTTGGTCAGGTCAGATCTTCATGAAGCTAATTTAGCATTGCTTTTAGGGATGAATTTGGATTTGGGGCTAGATTGAGGGGCAAACAGAATTAGGTTTGGCTGAGAGTTGAAGTGTGTTTGGCCGAGTCAACAGCGGTCCTCCACCAATACCATACCAGTACCGTGTATCGAGTAGAATACTGATCTCATGTACTCATACTCTCAAAACTACACACGATACAACTACGGCAACGTGACATTAACCTCTCATCGGTTGAGCCTAATAAGCCGCCCTGCACTCGATGCAGGTTAAATACATCACTTAATGCCAGCTGCAGCGTATGGGCTAAACAGGCTGTCCGGGAGAGTTAGCAACCATGATGTTTTTAAATTCTAACATTTTTTACCAATCAAGAATTGATAAGAAATGGTGAGCGTCCAGTCATCCAATCCACACCGACTCCATCTTCGGTGCACGTCTCGAACGGAGTGGACAGCGGCTTGCTGACCTTCACCAGGCCGACTGACGGCAGACATAGCAAACATTTGCTGAACCGAAGTCTAAAGGCTGAGAGAGTTTTTCGAATACGTATTCAATAGTGGTGCAACGGATCATAAAACTCACGGTTTGGATCAGATCATGGATCGGATCAGTACAAAAGAAAAGAAAAGGGAGCAAATATAACTTTTAGAGATCACTGATCATGTTTTTTTTTGCCACTGATACAAATTGCCGATCATTGATGATCCATTGATTACAGCAGCTGGTCTACAAGGCTCCGGATTCATTTCTGTTGCCACCGTCTCCAAAAGTCATTTCAACCGTTCTGAAGTATGTAAACCATCAAAAGTTCAAAATGTTATCCTTTTACTTTACTTATAGTAACAACAATTCAAATAATAAGGAAATAATTGTATTTTTATGGATTAAAACAAATCTTTGAATGATGTATTATAAGGTTCTTAGTGTGAACAGCTCATAATTCATCTCCAATATATATTTTATATTGCTGTGAAAATATCTCCTTCAAGTTATTCAAGTTTGTCACCAAATCTACATGCATATCATGATAACGTTATAATTTACATTCGCCCAATTCTCATTTTCACTGAACAGAGCCTGAACGCATCATAATGTAACCAAACGGAACCTTTGTTCTCGTTGTGTCAATTTAAACACGTTTTTGTTTTTTTACAATGTAACATCGTCAGAGATTGGCGACTAGAAAAGCATAGCTGATGTCCTGATCGCATATTTTACTGAATATTGGTGGATAAAACTTTACATCGCACTGCGGTGGATAACGTTAATCCGCGGTTCTCAAGCGTGCCGAACCGCGAGGGGGGATCCGTACCAATCACAGACCACTAATATCAAACGTCATTTTCGACAGCCCTGACTTGCTGCATTGATATATTCAAGCATGGTTTCCAAACCATTATGTTCCTGCTGTAATATACTTTTAATATTCATAAAACAATTTATTTATTTATTCTACACAAGTTGCTATAGGTGTTCATTTGCATTTCATCCCCAACTACACAATGCCTGGTTGTAGCATTGGGACCAAACAGGATTCTAATAAGAATTTACCTTCCTAATTATGCTGTAGTCATGTCACAGCTTTATGAGGCAGTTATGCCCTATGGTGTTTTCCAAACGCATAACCCAACAACTCACCCCTGGACTATAAACTCTACATTAAAAGTTCTCCTCATAGTCACAAAGAGAATTCACAACAATTGCAAATTCAGATAATTAGTCTGCGATTGCTAGAAATTAGGCCATTATGAAAACTGCAGCCTCCCCCGCTGACAACTTCACTCCGTGATTAACGGTAATAATGTTGCCTCCCTGCAAAAACACTGCTCCAGCACAAAGTATCTTTTCCTCTATCCACACTACATCATACCTTTTGTTATCAATGTTGGCTAAGTCCTCCCAGATCAAACCAAACCAGCGTGACGAAGGTAATAGATTCTAAGCAACATCTACGCCGATTTATTTAATATACTTCAAAAGCTTGAAAGGTCTGTCTCAAGAGTTTGTAGCTCGCTCCCTTTTTAGAGGACGTCACAGCCAAAGAGAGAGCATCAAAACATTTAGAGAAACTAATTTACACCCCGGGCCATTTTTTCCACAGTTGTTCCAGATGCTTAGTTTATTCCGTACTTCCACAGATAGATGTCCAGTTGGGAAATCAAGCCATTTCAACTAGGTCTTGGTAGCCCCAAAATTCTATGGTCCACATTCTACGTGTCATGGTTTTAAATCTAGTGAGGCACCTTTTGTAATACATCCTCATCTGCCTGTTGCTTCACACTTATAGAATTAAGATTAAAATGCAATACCAATACCACACGTGTAAAGGACTGTAGCACTGACCTCGTTTGTCCAGAGATGCAGTTTCCCCGGATGTGAAGCCACTTTGAAAGCTGGCCGGCCCTACGAAAACAACAGTTTGTTGGTGGATTTTTCTTTCTTTACAAATATAATCTAAAACAAATTTCTGACCCCACAATTGAAAACAAATGTAGAGTTTCACTACAACAAAAAGACCTCAGCAACCAAAACCTCAAAGTCAATAAACAGCGGTGACGTCTAACATCCAACAGCACCGATCTCAAGACTACCAATTAGGCATTCTATTAAAGGGAAAAAACACCCAACCTTTGTACTGTTCTCGAAAGAAATAGGAGTGTTATCCAACTATAAAGCAAGGAATCTCACTCGGTCTCTATGAATGTGTGTGTGTGTGTATGTGTGTGTGTGTGTGTGTGTGTGTGTGTGTGTGTGTGTGTGTGTGTGTGTGTGTTTCCTTTGCATATTTTGAGAACCGTTCATCTGATTTACTCAGAACATGGGGGATGTATTGCTGGGGACCAAAGGATGTGATGCAGTGTCGAAGTTAGTGCAATTTGGACAGGCAACATATTCCATTTTCTTATATACTTCAATACACTGAACAAACGAGATTGCGCTCCGTGTAACAGAGGGGGCGGAGGGGGCTTCAGGGCTCCGCGGACCGAAGCCTTGTATTTAAATTGAGAAGATTATGTCATTTGTAAGCAACAGAACATTAAAAAAACAATGCCAGTGAGGTTGTCATTGCATGCAGCGTTTTGTTAAAGTCCAAAACACAATATTTCAACAAATTTCTGAAGAATATTGTTCATCCAGATTTCTTAACAGCAGAGTGGAGACCACTGCATGTGGATATTGTCTTTTGAGATCGATGACATGCTCCTTTATAGCGGTACGTGTTGAATTACTGTTTTAATGGTTCAACTCTCTTCTGACTACAACCAACAGTGATGTAACACTGTAATATGTGTTGCTGCCACTGAAAGAGTGTGAAGTAAGGTGATAGTTTCACCCCCGTGGCAACAGAAGTACAATTTCAGTTTGCATTTGGAGAAGGAGTGAGGAAAGCAACAGGACAAAGGGTCTTAAGACGTGCTAGAGGTCTGTGACAAGTCAGAGGATCACTAAAGGTAATACAATTAACCCCAGGAGATTAATCCAATAATGTTTGAGGCATTTCACTAAAAAAGCAATAATGTCATCCTGCTAGCATGGCAAAAAATGTCCTCTCCTAAAATAAATAGAGTTAGCGCCATCTTGCTTTTTAATCCTTAGAAGTTTGACTCAATCAAACATGGCTGAAATCATCAACCAAGCACCTCCAACAGGATCAAAGCTGTTCCAGTTTGGTCCGATTATCTGGATTGTGTTTGTAAATAGGTATGGGTGTCTAAAGCTAGAGTAATGAGAACAAGCTGGAGTCAAACCTGATTCAAGGGGTGGAGTCCAACACGGTCAGACTGTGATGAGGGCCACTTGCACGAGCCAACTCTGTGGGATGCTGCTTGGTGCACTGACATTCTATGTGGGTCTGTCAATTCTACATGCTATTAGTAAATGATTGCACATTGTAACAATTAACATGCTGCTCTTTACATGTTAATATACAATATTACAAAGTAATGGTCATTAAAAAAAAGTAGTCATTACTTGTTTTTTTGTATATGTGAGTGAGATGACTTATCTTACAGCAAAAATACCAAAAACTACAACTTTAAAACAAATACATTGAGACACAATTACAAACCATTACATAGAAGTTAAACGTTGTAGATAATGACCTTTATGCTTGGTATTATAATTACAGATGGTGGGTTATAGTATTTCTATGTGTCGTTTTATTAAGCATGTTCATGCATTGTATAGGGTGCATTGTCAACGTTGTAGGGACGGCCTCTGGTCATTGCATGCCAGCCTTTACAGTGTAACGCAAGACCTTTCCCCAAACTCTTGAAAGCTGACAGTGCTTGACGTGAGCTGTGTTAATTACAGTAATGGCACGCATTCTCATTAAGTCATTGTTTACGTATCCCCGGGCCTTATGTAGCCCGAGTGGTGCTCCAGTCCACTCGAGCACCGCCGCCTCCTCGCTGGTCTGTGTGGCTATGGCCTCGTTAACACAGACAGCTGTTCCTCCCAGCCACAGCCACGGCAAACACGACGAGTGGTGCCGGACATGCCGCTGAACACACCCAACTGTCAGAAATAGAAGTATCCCACAAGGCGGGGAAATGTCAATGCGTAATCAGCGGGAAAGTGCTCCTCGGGTTATGTTTTTTCAGGCCCAGCCCCCCCCCAACCCCCCAACCCCTTGATGAACCAGCCGCTGCCCCTCAAGACCGTTCATGAGGCCTCATGGCCCCCGTCCTGTCCCTTTAAATGGGTGGAGTCAAAAGGTGCAGTTGGTGTGGTGAGGAAAGTGTCTCATGTGCATGAGATAAACAGTGTCATAGGAATCCATACTATTTCTCACACAGGGCATGCAGCCTAGTGGTGATGCTGCAGGAGGAAGTACAGGACCGGTATCTATCGAGCTACTACAAATTGAAGTTTGGGCTTCAGTGGAAGATAAAAGTAAACAGACGTTGGCCTTCAGGTGCCTTCGTGCCACCAACATTCAAGCTGCCCTTTCAGTGTAAACACATGAAAGGGCCTCTCGAGAGCCAGTATTTGGTTTGTCACATGGCGGCGCAACATGGCGGACTCTGTGAAGAGGAGTCTGCTTAGATACGAAGGGCTCATTCTCAGCTAACCAACCCACAACGGCTCGTAGTGTCAGGTGATAATACAATACACATAGTTATGCATATTATATTCCATTTCTGACAATAGATCCCCCTAAATCCTACACAATGAGTGACTGTACCAAATACCACTACTGTCATGATGATAATATGTAAGCTGAAGTGATATGCTGAAATCAGAATTGGTTAGTTTTAGCATGTCAGACATGAGCTGGCACTGATTTTGTTTGTCATTACTTAACATGAATCTTTATTGTCTGCACTTGACAAGGTGGTACTAAAATACAGTTTGTTTGCATGTTAATTCCATTCCAGACAATTCCCTATTATTTCAGCCCTATTCCTGAATGTATGTTTTAAATACAGTATATTAGATTGTTGTTGTTCATTAGGGATTGCTACTAGAGACTCAACCATATGAAATTATTATTTTCTTTAATTTTCTAATTACAAACTTACTGATTTATTTATTTTCTTTACAATGTTTTTTTTAGGGTTTTTTCTACAAATAATGAGCAATATGGCAGATTTAGGGCAAATCCTTGTCCCCGATTGGCTATTCTTGCAAGTAGCATACATGTGATCAACCATGTGATCACTTGAGAGTTTCTCTTAAAAGTTAATCTCACTGTTCGCTGTAAGATTAAGTCAATCAGGGAGTAAATGTGTTTTATTCTTCACACATTCAGAAAAAATCACTTTTGAATCCTAAATTGGTGATTTCAAGCATTAAGTGTGATTCTCAGAAGTTCGACAATTACGGGCCCTGGCCATTCATACTTTGTCTCCACCAGTGCGTGAGCTTTAGGACAGCAATTTACAATTATTGTTATTACCCCGCCAGTTTTTTTGGGGGGATTATTCAGATATTCATCTGGTCTGTCAGATTTTGTCCAGCGAACACTCCAAAACTGAAAGATATTCAAGTTACTATCACTTAACCTTCTGTGAATCCATAATAGTTTCTAACCTCGTGCGTATGGCCGTGTTGGGCTGTTCCTCGGGTGGACAGCTTGTCAGTTCAAACCTCTTTGACCGTGCAGCTTGTAAGAAGCCGTCACAAGCGGAGATTTCTGATTGCTATAGTCCCATTTCCCATCCCGATTTGCAAAAGAATGTATTTCCCACACACACAACACTGTGGTACATACCTTGATATTTTAAAAAACAGCTACGACGTGGCAAAACCATAAAACTTATGGGATCAATCAGCACGATCAAATCATAATCAGCCCATCTATGCCTGACAGATTCCCCACAACCTAAAATAGTCAAGCAGTATCAAATAGTTTGCAGATATTGATAAATGCTTTCTAAAAATGTATTGCAATATTTAACTTTCCAACTTATCAAGTCAGAGCAAAGATGGCAGCGATGGCTTCAAGAAACGGGGATTGAAATGTCTAATAAGGGAACACTGCCTTTCCTCTGAACGTGTGAACTATAAAAGCTTTCATTTCCTTATCATCACCAGGATCTAATACCAATCTGTATTCTTTATTCAGGCCGCCTGTGTTGCTGCCAGACAAAGCCTTTGAAAAGCCAATTCCTGGGAATTAAAGAAAAGAGATTAAAATATCATTAGGTGCTCCATAATTGAATGTCAATTTTGAATAAACTTGAATTCAATTCCTGGTCATTAAAGTGAATGTGGTCCGCCTTTTTCCAATCATAGTTTTGGAGCCCACAGATGAGAGCGAGTAAGAACTTCAAAATCATTAAACGGAGGGGAGTTTGTTTGGCCTTGGTGTGCTCCACTGCTTTGATTCTGGCTCGGAGCAGAGGGACGAGCAGCTGGAGAAGAGATCAAATTGAAACAAATCTCCGCAAAATTGAAGGAAACGTGAGCATAATAATATTTAATAATTAAATTCTTGCAAACAATGGCAACCGAATGAAGTAATCTGCAAAAGTGTGCAACCTCATTTGCATAATTGACACAGTCCCCCCTCCCCCCGTCTCCCTCCTGTAAATGAATGATGAAGACAATAAAAGATGTTGCTAAAATTGGGAACAATAACAGCAAAATTTCATCAAGGCCCCCATGCTCTGATTAATCTGCGCTTGCAAATCAGTGCAGGGGAAAGAGAGGGAGAAAGAAGCGGAGAAAGGGGGGTGAGATTGGGGGGGTGGAAGGCAGGTGATTAACAACAGCAGGGATTGCCGCCGTGGACAACGTGCCCTGTTTTACTCAGCTCGAGGGGCACCATGCGAACACTTCCACACAGCTGCTGCAGGCACTGGCTAGCTGGATCATCCCCTGAAAGGCTGAATGAGTGCAATCATTTGTATTGTCATTAACCCCTCGTGCACCGTCTCCATGCCTCAGCACTTACAAACCCATAATTTCTCTCCTCAACACCAAAAATGGCTCAGACAAGAAGGACACGTTGACACAGACTTGAAAGAGTTCCATGACATGAAGGGAAGAAAAGCAGCTGCTCTATTGAGTATAACATTTTATGTAACATTCCTAAATGTTGGTGAGCTAATTATTTGCTGTCTGAGTACGCTGTTAATTATTCAGTGTGAAGGAACGGTATTAAATAAAAAACGTGACACAATGAGAGACCTATTTTATATTCAGGATTTCTAATTAACGGTTTCTGTTTATATTCATTTTCTATCTCTCTGATCATTTGGATAACAACTTTCATCATCATCATCTTTTGATGTTTACAAAATACAAAAAAATATAAAAACAGGCATCATCTAGATTTATGCTGCATAGTCGGCTGCTGATAAGATTTGCATTTACTAGTGAATTAACTTGATTCAATTCATATTACGAGTCTGATTCAACTTTGGTCGCAAGAGACAATTATCGCTTGGTAAATTAAATAGCAGCACGGTTAGATGACGCAACAGAGAATAAGGGCGGGGGGGGGGGGGGGGGGGGGCTTAGGTGCCATTATGCTAAACAATACAGGACGACAGATATGACACATTACAAGGAATACAACCCATGTAAGACGATCCAAGTTGGTCGTTTACATCTTTTCCAAATGATGATATATTTATATATGTGTCTATGATCGTC
This sequence comes from Pholis gunnellus, assembly GCF_910591455.1. Taxonomy (NCBI): domain Eukaryota; kingdom Metazoa; phylum Chordata; class Actinopteri; order Perciformes; family Pholidae; genus Pholis; species Pholis gunnellus. The sequence goes on along the minus strand of NC_136530.1, from coordinate 23,611,658 downwards.
TCCCTTCCTCTCCAACAACCTCCCGAATATCACTCGGGAGGTTGTTGTATTGCCTAAAGCCACCGTTGTCTTGTAAATTCAGTGCAATTAGTAGCCTTAACGTACCCAGAGACACTCATTTGATTTTAACCTCCTCTGTCCAATTAACAAAATGTAGGTTGGAAAAATAAATGGCAGACGCCTAAGCAAATTAATTATGTGTCCACCAAGCTGTTATAGCTCGTGTGCAGAGAGCAAGGGCTGGCAATAAGAGCCGGGCACACAGCGCCATATGGCCTGTGTGGGAGCCGACGTCGTTTGGGGGGTGCAAATTCTCACAGATATTTATGTCTCGGTCACAATGGATAACATGTTGTGAAATGCTGCGGAATTAGTCTAATAGAAATGTTTTGTGATTGTTTATCGTTTATGATGATGAGTGCTTGATTTTGATCCATCTGTGATCCCTTCAGCCAATTTGTCTTTCTACTGTAAATTAAATTATACTGAGACGTTAACATTATGGGTTTTAATGGCAAAACAATTGTCTCTAAATGCTGCTCTAAACAACAGTTTTAGTTTCCTTGAGCTAAAGAACTACTCTTGTTACAACGCGCCTCCCATTTTACACATTATAGTTTAGTCACACCACAGTACTACTAGACTGGGAGAACAGTGGTTGCATTTCTTCTGTGGCTCTGATGGGAGATTTCCAAAGTTTGAGAAAATGACACAAATGATGTCATAGTGAAATCAGCTCAGGGCCTGAGGCTTCGAAATGTCAAAAGCCTGCATCACAAACTGGAGTTGTGGTGTTTTTTTTGCCCACGCCAGAGACGGGAAGTCTGAATTTCTCGTCCTCTGCTTCTTCGATCCTTAACTCCTCTTTACTCTCTTGTGAGTCCCTCAACTGGAAGGAGTGAATTCATTAAAAGAATTACGACCAAACAGGTGGTGTAACGACACTATGACCACCCTCGGCACCGTCTACATCAGAGCTCTTTGGTATAAGTTTGGTTTGAGAGCAGGAAGGAGGACACAATGCTCAGCTATGCTCTGCTCCTACAGAATAGGATCTGTGGCCACCTAGAGGTAAAATAAAGTAATACAAACATCTGGTCTCATTTTAAGGGCAACAACAACCTCAATCTGCCTTCATGACAGGATCGTGACGGCAGACTATTGGCACAATATTCATAATTAACATAAATTATGATGGTATTATGCAGACAGACGTCTAATCCACAGGGATCTGGTAACCGCACACTACAAATGTCTGATAACAGCACACCACATAATAATCCTATTCAAATGTTCGACTGCAGTTGTTGTGTTCCCAGCACCGGTTTTCACAAGGAAATGACAGCTATGAAGCATTACACATTTTCTGGAGCTGGATATTCCTTTACATGAACGATTCCCTCGACATGGCTCATAGAGTGCGAGCTAACGCTAACGCCAGACACTGTTATGTGAAACTGAAACTGAGCAAATGAGTAAATGCGGAAAACAGCCAGACTATGTGTGACTAAGGCAGAAAAAAAGAGACCATGTTATAGAATTACACATAAACAGATTAAGTCTCACTCAAACACAGTTTAGAAATAGAAGCACTTTCATAAGCGTCGTGTAATAAAGGGAAATACAATGAATGGAAAGCTTTTTTTTGCGTGACATTAAAATGAGCTTCGATAAAGTAGAGTTTGCTTTAAAATTGGCAGATATTCCAAATAAATTCAGAACTCCAGAAGGCCCCTGTTGCATGATGGTACATGGATAAATGCCTGAAGCACGACGTCTTTGCATGTTGAACTAAAAAGCTATTTCCAGCACTCAGTCAGCGGTGGTGGGCCTGCACTTAAGCTGCAAACGGAAACACGGTGCGGTATTCTGTTTAATCGAGGGGTCGGAGGGGCGTTGATGTTCGCCCCTCCGACCCCTGCATTAACATCTACACGTCACGACCGACCGTGTGAACCTCTGAATATATGTAGGCTCATGATGTCATGGTAACAGGCGCCCGGTTTATGCAGGTTTATGAATAACCACAGAAGCGGATTACACCTGTCTGCTGGGACAAAAGATCCATTTCCTTTACATATACATTCCTGCAATAGAGTCCTGGCTGTTTTCCTTTCCGTGTCCACGGCCTCATGATTATAGAATGACAGCAGCTGGTCTGTGGTACTTTAGCCATTCACACATTATGAAGCTGCTTCTAATAACTTGAGGTAGTTTACTTTGATTTTGAGTTTAGTGAATTTAAAGACATTGAACTGGTTCGACACGCTGTCATATTTGCAACAGACGGCATGAGTCACGCTTATCTGGAGACATCGAGGGCTTCTTCCCTTTCAGAACAACGTTGAGTGAGAATGTTATACCTTCCATGTGTTACTTTACATTTTGAGGATGATTTGGAGATGTTGCTCATTACATCATGACAGTATTCGATCAATCAAATTGTGTGTGGCTTAGGCGTGACGTGTGTATGTGTTGACACACATACCTGATTTGGATATGCTCTGAATGTACAGTCTAGTGAATGTATGTATTGATACATAAGCAGCGGGAATAAGCCATGAAGTGGCACATGTTCTGCTAATGTTACACAGACTTTCCAGCATCTTGTTACCACTGGAGCCCCGACGCGCTACGATTACAACACGCACAACAAAGTCTGGCCATGAATTCAGTATTTTAAGTTAAGTTGTACCTTTTACAAGGCGGCTCACATTACTATGTATAAATTGACAAGTACTAAAATCTCTATGGAGTTTTTTAGTGTGTTTATGTTTGAGAGAGTTTTTGTTCTGCCACTGTTCATCTGACCATGCTTCCATATGTTCACTCGACTAAAGCAGCAGCCATGTTTGAGTAAGACGTGATATTTATATAAATGTAAAGAAAGAAATAATAAATAACTATGAAAACACAAATTGAGTTGGGTTTTGTTTCACTGTTGTAAAAATGGGAGAACAAATACTAGATACCACATTAAATGAGCATAGTGTAGTTCTATTACAGTGTGATGTACTTTGTCTCCCTCAAGTGGTTTAAAAGATAAATAACACAGAGATTGGATCTGATGACAAAGAACTTTTTAATGTTACATACATGGATATCTCTTTTTTTTTAAAGTAGATATAATGACAAGTCGTAGCAAGAAAGGCTGCATTCTATTGGGGGGGAGTCAGTTTCGAGCCCCTGGTACTGTGCATGCTGGTCCTCTACTGGGGGCATTAAATAGAGGGGAGCCATCATTAATGTTATTAATTGCACTTGTGTGTTTCTGGCTTTGACTAGTCAAAGGGCCTGCTGTGAAAGAAACACGACAGTGCTAATCAACTACTTATCTAGGTTTCAGCAACATCTCCGTCAACGGAGTTTGTATAGCTCTGTATTGAGGACTACATTATGGATGTCTGGGAGGAAAAGCACAAGTGCAAATTTATAACATGATTAGAATTTGCATTCAAATGATTAGCAGCTAGATAAATAAAGGCAGTGTGACCTAAATTACTAAAATACCTAATAATAATATTAGTGTCCCAGTGAGCCATGACAATGTGACAGTAGACCAGCAACTTTTGAACTACTTTGAGTATATATGCATGTACACAACATAAGATCAGATAAGATATACTTTATTGTCCCGCAGGGACATGTGTCTTGGGCTCCAAGTCGCTGCATCACACAATCCACATGCACGCATAGAACATAAATCACACACTCATGCATAAACATGCTTAAATACACATGTGGACGATAGTTACCAATAATAAAATAATAAAACCAGGTGTGATCAACACATAATAATCAAGTCACCATATATTAGTCCCCAATACAATTATATCATATACGACTACTTGTTGCTATTCCACAATTTAATGGAGGATGGAATAGATACATTTTTGTACCGATTTAGCCCACACGTACATCTTATCAGTGTTTAGAAACAGTAGAGTCCACAGTGTGAGAGTGTGTGTGTGCATGGCACAGTGCATACGCGTTAATGTCACTTTAATGTCTCATGAGTCTTTATTCACTCTACTGACAGAGTAGAGACATGTGCATTGCAGAGCGCATGGCACATATGACAGGATTTATTAATGAAAGTGATTTAAGTCAACAAAACCGTGGGGTGGAGAGGCTCGTACTGATTAACATGCTGATTCTCTCCATTTAGTCAGTAACATTAGAAAGCCACCCGATCCATTGTGAGATAATCGACATCAGCCCGTGTGCGTGCGCTCACGAGGACGATTACACCTAAATGTCTGCACACTTGGGTAGAGTACCACTAATCCTGTTGTGAAATAATTCTTTTAAGTGTGTGTGTGTATATATATATATATATATATATATATATTAAAAAGCAAGGTTTTAGTAAAGAGATATAACCGATAAGAGTATAGATAAAGGAGCAAACTGAATAGGAGTATTGATCCTTATACCCATCCCTACTGCAGGCATTGTGGCTGCTGTTAGCCAACACCAGCAAAGGCCACTAAACTAACATGTGTTGTATATTTTTAATGCAGATGAATGTGTGTAAACATGTTATATTTCTTTACAAAGTTCCCTTTTTTGATTACCGTATCAGTTGGTTGCTACATATTTTTCATTTGAAATAAGTGCACTGCATACAGAGCGCAGAGCTATTGAAGCAAACAGACAATGAAGACAAGAACTGTTTAATAAATGTTCATTCAAGTTCAGAAATTTTGATAAATGAATAAAATTGTTTTATTTGATTAAATAAAACATATCTTCACAATGTTTTGGCCACCCAGCTCTCCACATATCTTCATCAGGCATTGAGAAACCTGCATCTGTCGAACACTAACTGCAACAACAGATACGTGTCAAACAATTAAACAATATGATCATATTCTCACAAACTGATTCTACTCAAAGTTCATTCGGACTAGCAACAAAACAAGCAGCCCAAAGGCCTCGGCACAGAACATTCTCATACAACAGTTAGTTATCTGTGTGAACAGGCAAAGGAGAACTCTTCTTCTGCACAACAGAGACACGGTGACGCTCAACAAAGTTCAGAGCAAAGTTATGCAAGAATACAATATACCGAGTACAAATATAAACTACGCAAGTAGAAATATATACTAGGTAAAAAAAAATACCATTACACTAGCGAGCTGTACCCAGCATGCCGTTCGGCGGTGTCATTTTATAAATGTACAATTATTAGTGTTACAAATTGTTTGTGTCACAAACTGTTGTGTCGTGGTGTTTTGCCCTGTTAAAGAGCGTTAGTTGTGGGTTATTAATAGTTGTAAAGTCATAACCATGACTGGGGGCCCTCTCAATACACTTAAGACAACTAGCTCCGACCACAGCACCCTTAGAGACGAACAATATATCTTGCTGCCTGTTGAAGAGTTACAGCAGTTGTTTCGGCTCTGCACTGGTACGGCGGTGTGTGAAAAATTAATATCATACGGGAAATTAAAACCGGTATACCGCCCAGCACTACAACACCTTAACCGTATAAAACCTTTCTGTTAATAAGCGCATAGCCACAACCAGCTTTCACAACCCTGCCTAACCGAGGACCTGTGTTACTGGAAAATAAAGACGGGAAAGGCTCAGTCGAAGCCGTCCTCAGCTTAACTACGCGTCGGATATTAAACCCCTACGCAAACATCTACGGTGACAATATGGACCGTCTTTTTGTTATTAACGGTTTCACTATTGGTATTTTACCAACTTCTAGTGTGCAATATTACAGTAAAATCCCGTTCCTTCAGTTCCACCAGAGCGGTTCCTCCTCCCTGAAGTCCTCAGACACTGCATCCCACTAAGTCTTCCTCCAGTTTTTCAAGATGGCCTCCGCTGCATCGAGAGTACTATCTTGCTGTTGAGAGAAAGGGAAGGTTATGAAAATAGTGTTTTTCAGAGAAACCACTGCACCACGTCCAACATTAATCCTAACATCATTTTGGCAGTTTTGTATTTACCTTAATGAAGCACAGGCGAATGTATTTCTCAAACTGCTTCTTGGACTCCTCTCCAACAAACGCTGTGACTGGAATGGCTGCCAGTTTCTATAGAAAAGATTTTTTAGAACAATTCATTTTTTTAAATGGCTGCAATGAGAGAGCGACTTAAGAGTTAAGAAGTATTGTACGTTGTAGGGAGCTAAATGAATGAACTCAATTCATGTACCTTTTCTTTAATCATCCACTTCACAAACTTGTAGTCGTAGGCTTCGTCCTCGTCCTCGACCATATGTGACAGGTCCTGGTCTACAGCAACCACAGAGCACAGATGAATACCCAGCAGTGCATCTCACTGCTCATCCACGAGCACGTCGATACAAAAACTGGATGTAATGAAGTTTCCATCCGCTCATTAGCATAACGCAATGTGAAAAACATTGCTGGTAGTAATTTACATGAATAGTTAGAGTTTATCAAATCACGATTATTAGCCCGTAGTAATCTACCTGAAAAATATGAATCAAAAGCTATTTCATTTATTTTTTCTATATTTGTAAGGGCCAATAGTTGTTTAGTCTGGCAACATGTTTTAAGTTTTTATGAATTTCAATCATTGAGTTATCTAAAATGATTTTAAACTATTTCTTTGCAATTCTTGTCAGCCATTTGTTAAGCACATATTGATAATACACACGCTTTGAATTTGATGCAAACAAGCATTCAGGTGCAAATATAACAGTATTTTAATTGCAGAGGAACTGCTTTTGCATAAAGTGATCTACTCTGCTTTAATCTGGTAATAATGACAGCTTTGAGGGATTAATTCTTCCCTCTGCGAGCTCAAGCTTCCATTGCACTTAGATTCTTGTGTCACCTGTTCAGTTCTTCTCTGTGCGGAACTTTAACGTCAACACGAAAACAAAACAACATGTGAACGGAACTAAATTGCAGTGAAAATGAGCTGCCAAGCTGGACATGTCCACACAAGTTAAGCAGCAGTGGTGCAAACGTGCTAGTGATGTCGGTTTGAATGTTCAGATACTCACTGAGAGACGTGACGTCCACCAGCATGAAGTAGCCTCCCTCCGGGATCACAGGAGTCATGCCGGTCTCTTGCAGGATGGCAGCCATGCGGTCCCTCTTGCCCTCCAGTTCTTCTGCCAGTGAGGAGAAGTAGCACTCCGGCTGACCCATCAGATTAAAGTTTCGCAGCAAGCCTTGTGCCACAGCCTCCTAAAAAGACAGACAGGTTTCTGACTTTAAAAAAAAAAGAAAAAAAAAAAGATCGGATGAAATGTTCCTTTGGATTTCGAGGAAGAGCTTCGCAAACTTGCCTGTAAAGGTGTCGGGCAGGTGTACAGAGTATTCTGCATGACCGTCTGAAGATGCTGTATCAAGTGCTCTGGTCCTATCGACCAACCAAGCTAGGAGACAAGAATTTCAGCTCCATGATGTGCAAGAACGGATTGTTGAATTTTAGAAATCGTGTTCCGAGTGAGTCAACAGATTTCTTACCTTCCATCCGGTTACACTAAATGTTTTCCCTGCACTGCTGATGGTGATCGTTCGATCCCACATTCCAGGCAGAGTGGCTTAAGAGAAAGAAAACTACATCAAACCTTCATGAAATTGAGTAACCGCACTTTTTAAATTGTCAACATCAGGAACATAATTTGACAACAACAATGTTTTCTGTAGAACTGTGCTGGTGTGTACAAAGAAAATACTTAAGATGCTCTTCATGATAGGAATAGGCAATGTAAGGCCGCAATCAAACCAGTCTTTATTACAGTGACATTTCAGGATTTAATCGTTTCTGTGCAATGGAAACACAGAGAACTGGCTTCCAGAAGCAAAGTGAATGCATGTTGAGTCCATGAATAGGGTTTGACAGCAGTGGATTAACTCGTGTAGTTAGCGACCGAGCTTACTGGTTTGCTGTTAACAAGCCGCCCAATACCTTGGCAGGATATTGCAACCAGCTAGGGCTAGCATGCTAACTGCTAGCTAGCATGTGACCAGTTAACTTGCCAGTCACAGTAACTCGCCAACTTCCTCGCCGAGCTTCCAGCAACGACTTATTTCACGAGGACACGTGAATCTATTTTAATGAGCGACTTTCTGCTGCGTGTTTTAGACGTTTCACTCTCTGCAGCTGTGCGTAAAGAAGGGAGGAGCTTCTGTTGTACATAAGATGGACGGGGGCGATCGGCTCACATTGACTTCTTTGTCAGACGGGTAAGTTGAGCGTACCTATTTTGATATGTTGGTGTCCCCTGTAGATGAGCCACTCATAAACCTCATCACTGAAGCACAGAGTGTCATGTTTAATACAGAGGTCAGCGATCATCTGCAGCTCATCTCTGGTGAAAACCTGAAGGAAGAGGACAGGACTTCCTGTCAGCAGGCGTTTACATCTGTCAGACCTAACGAGGGACGACCGTGACGAATACGTACCTTCCCGATAGGATTGTTGGGGGTGTTGATGATAATGGCCTTTGTCTTAGAGTTGAATTTACTGGAAAGCTCATCCGGGTCAAGAAACCAGTCGGCACTTGTGATTGTCTTCTTTCCAGACTTCTGAAATATTGCAGAAGACATTTCCCTCAAATCTACTAAACCTACTCAAGACGTGCCGCAGGTTGAGTACAAACTGTACTTGTGGTACATGAATGCCAAACATCAGCAGCTGCAGGTTCAACTCACGAGACGTAACGGTATCAGCACAGGCTTGGCCCCGGCCATTCGCACCATCGGTAAATAGCAGTCGAAGAAAGGTTCTATTATGATGACCTGGAGAGAGAAACGTTACACAATAAATACTGGGAGCATGTTTATGAATGTATATAAAATCAATGAATACAAACAACTCTGTATGAACCCAGAGAGAGAAATGCCAGCACCTCATCTCCCTCATCCACCAGTCCTTGCATGGTGCTGAATAGGGAACCATAGCCTCCTACTGTGACCAGGATTTCTTTGAGGGGGTCAATCTGGCGTTCGTAGACCTTCCCATAAACCTGAGAGAGGGCCTTCACCAAAGATGGATGGCCCTTGCAAATCAACAGAAGACAAAAGTCATAAAAACGAGGTACAGTAAACGTACCACAATGTCAATTTTCATTTGACGTGATTGCTCCAATCTCAACATTTGCAAACAGCTTTTAATACGTGATGGGGTTTTAGCTGGTAGTTGAGTAAACTACATGTCTGGTATGGTTGGTTATAATACAAGCTGACAATAACCAAACGTTCCTATTGCACTGCAAAATCAGTCTAAATAATAAACTTCTATTTTCAAATTTGCTTTGATTAAATACCGCTTAACGCTGACTACTGATTCATTCTAAATTACAGCTCATTAATTGTCGTGACCTAATTTAAATTCAAGTCCCTCGGCTACACTTATCCTTTTAAAATGGAATCATAAGAAATGTTAATGAGAGAGTTTACCCCAAAATCATTTTTATCAATCTAAATTGTTTTGGTGTAAGTTGTTGTGGACAGTTTTACGTAGATTATCTTCAGTGTCTGGGTCATGATTTCTGGAAAGAGACATTTGTTACGGTTTTTTAATGTATTTTTGGCGCTCTGAGCACCACAAGTGCCACAAACTCCCGTTACATTACAGAAGGCAGACATCTCTGCGGCCGATATCTCCAACACTCTTCAACTCAAACTAAAACAATCAAGATTGATAAATAGCACTTGAAATACGAGGGAAAATATGGATTTTTGACTTTGGGGTGAACTGTCATTTTAAATAACTAGATTCCAAAAACTATTTGCTTTTAGCAGTAGCGGACCATGAGAGGGTGATAACAGTGAGTTCATCAGTCTTACAAAGCCCCTGGTGTACTGGTTCATCCGGTCCACTGATGCAGCCTGCGCTAGAGCCTCCTTGACATATGAAGGTGGAGGGATGTCTGGGAAGCCTTGGCCCAGGTTAACAACAGATGGGTCAGCTGCCAACGAAGTAAATGCCACCCTAAATTGAAAATAAAACAAGCAATTACTTGACAGGACTAGATATATATACATTTTTTTAAAAGGCTTTTGACCAAAGAACACATTTCTACGAAAAACAGATGAAAATATATTTTAAACTGCAGTTTTTCACCCAAACCTATTGTTATGATTTGATATCAACATTGACTGACGGCTATTTTTTTCTGTTCCAAGCACAGCCAACAATACGTGCGTTTTCCTTGCATGTTGATGTACATTAATTCACCATAACGAAAAAGACACAATACAAATACATCAATCCTTCAGTAAAAAACACTCCCATTTAAATGTGTTTAAATGGCATGTATCAAAATAAAATCAAAGAGCATGAAGAATACAGAGCTACAGTACTTCACACACTACATGCCAGACTTACTTTGCTCTTGTCTAACATCAGTTCATGTCATAACAGTACAGTGTGAAACGGAAACCTGATCAGAGGCTGTGCCGTACAAAGAGAGCAATGTTTTACTCACCAGACATTCTTGTCCAGTCCCTCGATTCTTTTGGCGTGTGTGTGCCGTGACGTCATCATCTGCCGCAACGCAAAACGGAGACGCATTAGAGATACACCTTAAATTAACATCTTTCGTGTTCCTTTACATTTTGCAATCCCAACTACTGACTTCTCTGTCCAACAAGCTGTGCGATGTAAGTAAAATAATCATCAACCAACTCACTCTGATGGCAAACGCTAACACACCAGGACTTTGGTCAGTGTCTGTCGAACTGTTGAGACCATGTTAGTGCATAATCTGAATGCTTTATCCAGCAGTTTACCGGGGACACTACACCCTCACTGCACTGGTGTTAATAAGCTGAGCTATTAAAGCAAAAGTAGTACCCAAGCACCTACAGCTTTCTTACAACAGTGTCTAGTTTTACGAGAAGTCCTGCCAATACGTTTATCACCAACCGCATAACATAGCTACATTCAAAGAGCTTCAGAGTGGGCTTACCTGTGAAGTGCAGAACCTTCTCCTGCAGTTCACATTAGCCGAGTGACGTGCAATAAGCTTGGAGCGAGTCAGGACTTGTCGTGCAATGTTCATGCTGCACAAAAAGAGAGAGGAGATGTACAATGAGAATGATTTGTTCTCCTCGTGCCCCGTTAGAAGTTCTGCGTACATGCACATGATTTGGTCACACAGGCGGTGTATGTTGCCACCTGTGCATCTATTTGCAGTTGTTGGAAGGTTCATGCTACTGACATTTTTTTCCACAGCACCACTATTCTTAGACACCAATAGTTACAAATGTCACCACAGATCTCAGTGTGGTGGCTAGATCTGACCGACACGCTGCACGTCTTCTCTGTTCAATATACATTTGATGAATACTACTTTTAAATGACCAAAGAGCGACATCAGGAATTAGACTAACATATGTTGGTTGATGCATTAGTTCAGTTTGAACAAATAAACATGACATTATGTCATAGTTAGGTAAAGTATCAATGTCATTCTAACTTCTAAAAAAGAGAGGTCATAGAAACTTGATCAAACGCACTAAACAGTAACTTTGACAATATACGAAATAATTTATTTGCTTTTCTGTTTCATCATTCCGTATGTTTGGATTTTATTCTGTTTTTTTTTCCTACAACTCTTTACATTCAGTACAAATAAATCAATATATAGGAATTTGGCTGAGCTTTATGCTATCTGTCGGACTAACAGTGTATCTGAAGGGCTCACCTTGGGCTCCAGAGATTAGACAACAGCCTTTTCTCACTGCTTGAATTTGATTTAACGTTGCAAAACTACAACAGTAGATGGGGCCATTGTGCTACACATAAATCCAGCAGTCAACTGAAACAGTTGCAGTCCTTGGCAACCAACTTGCATAGTAGCTAGCGTTAGATGAAAAGGCAGGACACGTGCATGTTGTTAGTATGATTAGTAAACCATTTGCTATCGTTAGCTAAAGCTGAATAGCGTAACGCCGCCTGTCAGAGGTGTTAGCTCGCACTTGCTAGCTAGCTATAGCCAACAGTGGCAACATTCAGTTATGGCTGCCAAGCGAGCTTGCTGTTGCGTTAGCTTTCAGATGCTATTAAAAGGAGGTGGTGACAGCAACTGCCGCCGGTCCTTCTTTGAGATAAACGTACCATGTAGCGTGACTGATAGAGGTTAAGACACCACCAGCTCAGCAACCACAACTTACGTATCGTTACACTGAATTGGCCAAATCAGAGCTCCAGTGAAGAGTAACGGTCAGGAGGAGGTGACGTCCTCTTTGGCTGGAGAAAGGGGTGCTGCATTTACAGTTGTCGGAAATTGGCATTATTTACATGTCGGCCACGGACAATAGCCATGAACAGACGAAGCAAATGTGGCTTTCATTTAAAAAATAAATACAGCAGGGTTGCAATAAGTCCTTCTCAGATCGTTTTTTGGCATTCCCTTGTATCGTTACCTTAACATGGGTTCAAGACGATAACAAATACGTTTAAAAAAAACAGTCATAGGCCTCCTGACATACATTGTATTCTCTTCATTTTATTCAGACACTGCATTAGTTGTTGGCTTTTTAATTGTTTAAACAGATTGAACAAGATCCACTTGAATTGTGCACTTAGACTGTATATCAGAAGGGCACGGCCACATAACGGGTCTTTATTACTTTCTACGTGGTGAACTTGAAGGCAGCATTGTCCCGATCTGGATCCCAGTGTCTGAGCTGAATGGACCATATAGGAACTGATGTAGGTCGACACTTGACGCACCTTCGAGAAAGCTCTGTGCTTTTACAACGGGAAACAATTCCACACAAACAACAAATGTACAGGGGGGAAAACAACTGTTTGACATTATGAATCTTATTTTCTTGAGATGTAACAATATATTTCCTGATTCCTTCGGCCACATACCAAATGAGGGGGACAGGGACTCCTGTGGATTTGGCAAAATAATTTAAGAAATAACCCCAAAAGGTTTGCCACCCAAAGCATTTTAAGAATTGTTGAGACAGAGTTCCTCAATCATTTAAATATATTTCACACAGATCAATGTAGCTACTGTGAATATGTTCAATAAAGGCATTCCACACCTAAAGGAATTTGATGATGAGCTATCTAAATTGTGTTAGATTGTGTAAGAAGGAGACACAGCACCTTTTAGTAAAGCAGCATGGGGGGTTCTGCCAGGGCAGAGCTGAGCGGCCTGCTGCAGTAGCTGGAAAGAGACAAGGTGATTGTCGACATAGAAATGTAAAGAAAGACGATACCTGTCTTCCTCTATGTTGTGGAGGGGCTTTCAATATTGATAACACCTGAGACCAAACTTTCAAGGAGTTTTGGATTGTGAGATAATTCCTGTATAATATTTCTATGTTTAGCCTTTGTTGGACTATTAATGAATGCTGGGAGACGGGGACGCTTGCAGAAAAGCTGCTTGATAAATGCAGGCATCTCTTCCAGGTTTCTATCAGGAGGGCAACGACGCCAGCAAGCCCAAATGTATAAATGGCCGGGCATGTAGTAGAGTTTGAACTACTAAATCCACCTTCGCACCTTTACTCAAGTGCTTTTCTAGAAATGCAAGGAACCTTACCAGACCAAATGAAAGATGAAACGGCAACATCTAGTTTCCTGAAGTAAGATTGAGGGATGCTCACTGGAATGGGCTGAAAAATGGATAAAAAACCTTGGCAAAGCTACCATTTATATGGCATTGATGCGTCCCACCGTTGAGATAAGACAGGCATTAAAATAAATCAATGTTTTTCTCCAATTATTTCACTTTTTTAATGTTAATTATGCCCCAATAACAAGCCCAGTTTTTTTGCAATACACAAACCTATGAATTTGTCTAAGACAATCTTAAATGGGATGGTCTTCAGGAATGCCCTGTGTACCACTTGTGATGAACGCGTTAGTTTACTCTTAACCCAATTTTTCCTATACCCTGAGAATGGGCAAAATTGTTTTTTTTTAGATGCAGCAGGGGGGCAACAGAAGTTTTAAGATCCCAAATGAATATAAGGACTTCATAGGCGTAGACCGAAATCTTATGTGAAGAACCCAGGTGTATTATTGGATGTATCTCAGTACTTAAATGTAAGCAGGAAGCCTGGGGTTCCAGCTCCAAAACGAAGATGAAGAGCGGAAAAGGATCGCCCTGGTGTACCTCTAAACAATTAAAAGAAGATTGGATATATTTAGACTATTTAATAGAATTTTGGTCAGTGTTTTTTTGTTTCATCTGGAAGGAGAGAAACACATCTGAGGAGACAAGAGTTGAGTCTGAATGCGATGATATGACTGAGACACTTTGTAGCGTAGGTTTTTCTCACAACTATTTAAAGTACACTTTGGGCTCCAGATGGGAGAATAGAAATTCTACCGTCAATTTAATAAAGATCTCTCACTGCGAACAGTTGGAGAGAGAACTAACCCGACTAGCCTGCTAACCCGGCTACAAAATGCAACGTCAGCAAAACTCAACCAATTAATGCGTTTCATTTAAGTCAATCATATTTTACTCAAAAATCATTAATCAAATCAAAATGGATAGTTTCTTTTTAAATACAGAATTATACACAGTTCATTAAATCAAATACCCCACATGACCGAGTCCAGATATACAAATCCAGGGACTCCAGGTAAATGTCAATAGTTCATGTGCAAGTGATAAGGTGTGAGTGGCATGCATGTGAGAGTGTGAGAGTGTGAGCGTGTTGGGGGGTTGTAGGTCCGTTCCAAAGCTAAAGGAATATCTGGCAGTTCACTGTTTGTAGTATATGGAGGAAGGCAGTTCATTTCAGTTCCGTTCAGTTCAGTTCAGGGTGTGTAAGTGTTCCAGGAGAAGAAGAAGGAGAAGCCTGGAGAGTTGCAGTTAAAGGGACTTAGCTTGATGAATCCTCGAAGTTAAGGAGGCCTCAACCCGGTCCAAGCTGTAGCGGAACACGGTTCCCTTTCCACCACCTGCTCCTGGTATCAGCACACCTCCAGTAAGGCCTTGTCCTCCCAGAAAGCTCCGTGTATCCAGCCGGTTCATGGATCCCTGCTGCTCCAATTTAGTTTAGTCTATTTCACTCTTTCTTAGTTTAGCATAACAGTTCCAGAAACTGAATAATAACTTCAATAGCTTCATTAGCCACTCTCCCTCCTCCCTTTGTTCTCCTCCATGCAGCTTTGGTTAGTTGATTGGCTTTTCCCCCTTCCCCCAGCTCACAGGTGGGTCTGATTTATAGCCTCTCTTTCCCCACCTTCTTTTCCTGTCAGGTTGGAAAAGGGCTATTCCATGTATTTCTGTTCTGCTACAACATACATGTGGAAAAACACTGCTATTCTGCTATCAAGCTATGTTCTGCAGCTACCATGCTAGCATTTCTGGAGATGAAGTGACAGCAGGTTTAACAGAACAGGTACAGTAAGGTTATATTTGGAGAGAAGTTTAAAATCTGCAACAATCTGCAAATGAATGCAATTCTTCACAAGCAAATGTTTGCACCGTAGGCCTGTTTATTTATTGTTATCAACAAAACAGCGGATCATGTTATAAAATAATACACATCTACCTAATATTGAATATTACATTTTAAATGAACGTAAAGCTTTCCCTCATGCTGTTTTTCTGTGACGATCATGACTACGGTTGGTAAAGTCGTACAGCTCCAGGTATCCAGCAAAAGTCACCACAAAGAGAAAAATGCTCATGCTGTCAGACACTTTTCTGAGTTACATAAAAAAAAAATTCATACTATCGTAAAAAACTGACATAAAAATTAGCAGTAAGATTTATAATATTAATGCAGAAAATATTTATCCCTGAATTGAGTGACACTCTCTTACATTGTCACGAGCCTTGAATCAGTGACCATTGACATGAAAGGCAGATGATGCATGCATTACTTTATTATCAATAAAGCTTTTTAATTAACAAATGAAGCACAATTATTTTGTTTTAAGAAAATGAAATTGCACTAATATTAGTAAAGGAGAATAATAACTTGAAATGTCTCTCTAGATATCATATCTATCCCGTCAGCATCTGTGAGGAGACATGGCCATCTCCTGGAATGACTGGTGCCGTACTGGATGGAAGATTAAATGGTTCTTCTGCATACTGCCATCTGGTGGCCGATCCTTTTATCGCTTCATGATAGATCAGGACCTCAAATCACATGTGGTCAGAATATCTTTGGCTGGCGCCTTTATGGAAGTGATACATGGTGTCGATACAATATTAATGATATCTGCAGTAATAACAGCAAGATAGCACAACAGCAGCACTGATCGTCGTCAAGCAGGGTGTTAGTTTGCACAAACAAAGTCAGAGTGAAGTTGAACAACTCTCTGTTTGACATATCAGGAAACTACTGCATGGAGAGAGAGTTTTCTCCCTGCATCCAGTTTGCAGTCAGTAGTCTATGTGGATACGTCACGTCTTGCCGTGGATATTTCAAATTGTAGGATCCTGACCTGCATTATCAACAGGCTCTCTCTTGTGTTTAAATTCTTAATTTGTTTAAAAATGTTTGGCCCGTACGACACCTGGTGGCCTGCAGTATTTCTCATGGAGGTTTCCAGCATTTCTGGGAATCCGTTTCGGAACGTGTTTGTGCATCTGCTTTGTGTTACATCGCTGTCAAGTCCCAAGTAGCTCTTCCTCACTTGTTTTTTTTTATGAATGCTCCCAGCGGTTTCATTTTGTGAACGGATAAACAGACGACTTTTATAAAGAATGACGATGAGGCTTTCAGCAGCAGCGCAGAACATAAGCCTCAGGTCACTAATAACTTCCTAACGATGTGTTGTTGCAACTGCCACTTCTACCCAAGTCAGCATGCAAAAACAATACATTAGCCGTGGACAGACACACTTATTCACAGACGCACACACGAGCTAATAACAATGGTTTTGCTGGAAGCGCGTCTGTGGATCAGCCCGTTTTCTTTTGGCTGAAGGAAGGGTACTCTGACTTTATTTTGGGAGTCTAGGGAGGGTCCTTATTACTCTTTTGACCTATATTTCGATTTTATTTCAGAAATATAAAAAATGGTTACAACATAACCACACCATATGGAGAGGACAACAATTCTGTCTCTGTTAATGTGTACATTAGTATCACACATTATAAGTAGGTTTAAAATGGGGTACACAATGAAGTAAGTTGTACAGCTCTAACACAGTTATACTATTGCTGTGGGGAGGGTGTCGCAGTTCTTTCTACATCAAGAGGAGGGGTCAAAGAAAACGTGAATTACTCTTTGCTTTGAAACAATAAGGTTTAACCCAATAGCAAACTGTTCTTTGCTATTGTCTGAGACCTCTGCCTACAGTTAGCCTATGAATTCGACAGAGACCTCAGCAAGTAGAGACTTTTCACAAAATGCTGTCCAAGTTTCTGACACGTTGAAATGGACGACAGTTCCTCAGTGAAAAACAAAAGGACACTATAGTTTCAAGTATATGAGAAATGTGCTAATAAAGTACCCTCGTTGATATATGTGGGATGGACAAAATATTAAAAACACCTTTAACACAATACAACAACATCCAAAATGACCATAAAGCTGAATCCATACCTCTATGAGACAGTTCCAGCCTTTATGATGGTAGGATTATTGCTGTATAATACTGCAATATTTTTTGTGTACTTCATAAACTACCAGCTGAATGTATTTTAGGAATTAAGGATCCCATTTGCAATCACTTACAGTTTACATTGTTAATGCGATACATCAGATCTGCACAATCCCTCTGTCTGGCAGCATGCAAAGGGAAATCTTTAAGCCACAGTCAATGTGCGGTTCAAAAGTGGTTACCTAGAATCCATACCATAGCATCCTGTGGTATGTTCTGTAATATACGACGTTTGATGCATATTATCCATGCACAATGTTCCTTTCATTGGGCATCACATGAATAAGAACTACCTTTGTAATATTACTATTATTTGGCCTTTGTAGGTTCACAGAAGAGGTTAATAGTATGTTGTATTCATTATAATGCATTGGACTAGTTTATACAAGAGCTTATCATGCAGATTGGCTCGTTTCAAAGTTGTATATCATATTTTATATTATTGGATTATTAATACTGATTCATCAACATGTAAGCTGTGTTTAAATGTAGCATGCTGAGCAGGTGACAACAGTATATTGTTGGGTAACTTCTTAATAAGTTCACTCTTTAAAAATGCATCATATTTTATAAAAGTAACGTGTTAAATAAGTGGTGTAAAATGTTTATCTGTAAAATAAGTAGGAACTGTAGCTGTCAAATACGTGTAGTGGAGTATAATGTAAAGTATTTTCCTTTGAACTGTAGTACAGTAGAAGTATAATTAGCAGGAAGAAATCATTGTATTTTACAGTAGGAACTTTCCCTCCAGACACATCGTGACTTTATTATTCTGTCAGTAATAGATTGTTATTGTGTAGCTGTGTGTTTACTTTAACTAATATTTCTAATTCAGCTATTATTTAAATTTTATTATCATTATTATTATTAGTAATTAGTAATTATTAGTCTTATCAATGTGTGTCACAGGATCCCAGTTTACTTCAGATAAGAGTCATTATTCTGAAAGTGAGAACTAACTGTAAGAAGACAGCAAACAAAATGTCCTCCAACATGGATCAGAGAGCAGAATTAACATTTTTCAACAGTTCAACAACCTGCTATCCACCCTCCAGGATGTGATTTGTGATCCAACACCAGCTCCATCTCGTCCTATTGTCCCCACTGGGATGGATGGGTGCACCCCCCTGGGAGCAGCCCCACACAGATTTGAGCAGCTAAATACATCAATGGCTCCTCAGAGACTGAATGTTGTACAGGCTGCTTATAGGGAGGGAGAGATATCATCAGAGTTTTATCAATACCTGCATCAGAAAAGATCCGCATCAGTCAGAGCTGAAAGGATCAGTCCATTCATTATAAGTCGATCTGCAAATATTTAAAATAATCAATTCATTACATTTTTTAACAACAATTACGATATATAAATGGTTGCAGCTTTTCAAATGTTAATATTAACTTTCTGAATATGTTGTGGTCTTGAAGATGTCTACTTGGCTTAAGAAAATTGTAAAGGACATTTTTTTGGACTACTTATTGAAATTTACAGCCAAAACGGTTAATCAATTAATCAATAATCTAAATACTACAGGACTCTAAACTAAATACTACAGGACTAAACTAAATACTACAGGACTAAACTAAATACTACAGGACTCGAAACTAAATACTACAGGACTCTATACTAAATACTACAGGACTCTAAACTAAATACTACAGGACTCTAAACTAAATACTACAGGACTCTACAAGACTAAACTAAATACTATAGGACTCTAGAGTCTAGTTCTGTAGTATTTAGTTTAGATTACTATAGTATTTAGTTTAGTTTTGAGTGTAGAGTCTTATAGTTTCGAGTCGTATTTAGTCTAGAGTCTAGACTAAATACTATAGTACTTATTTTTGTTCATCAATACCATGCCTACTTTATTAAATCTTAATGATTTAATCAAATGTAATTAATTCTGCTGTTTTTATGTATTTAAAAATAAAATCTCAAATGTCTAAAATATTTTGTCTTGAATTTTTCAATTCATTTGATTGGTTTAGCGTGTTAGCATGCTAACATTCCCTGATTAGCACCCAACACAGAGTACAGCTGAGGCTGATTGGGATGTTTGGTCATAAAACCAAAGCATTGGATGAAATGACCTGATGGTTTCACTTCATGAAAAGTCAGAAGATTAAGATTATTACTCCTCATCCTCTGGGCTCACAGACGATAGATAGAAAAATATTTCAATAAAGAGCTAAAATGTCAGCCTCATGGTGGTGCTAGAAGAAAAGACTGAGGATCACATAGTCATTAGAATACCAAATGTTGTGCCATTCCATCAATACAATATTTTAGAAGATTAGAATATTTCCTCCTGGCACGGCAGGACTATGGAAGCAGAGCGGGGGTTTCTGGCACATGTTCATCTTCTTCCAAGGTGGAGAAGGGAAAAAGCCTAAAGAGCTCAAAGCTCCAGCAACACTTACTACAGGGTATAGGTATGAAGCAGAACAAAATATCAAGAGCCAACCAATCCTATACATCCACACACATATCAGCCAATGGCATACCTGCAACTAGTTTGTTGCACTTATTGTATTCGTATTAGTTTGTTGCACTTATTGTATTAGTCTGTTTCTGCGCTGTACTTTTGCTCTGGTTTATGCTCTTAAATGCTTGTTTAAACAAGGAGATGCACTTATGACTTCTGGTGACTAGTAGTTCTTTTGAATACCTATGTTGAATACACTTATTGTAAGTCGCTTTGGATAAAAGCATCCGCTAAATGACTGTAATGTAATGTAATGTAATGGGTGTTACTAGCTCCACCCTTTTCTGTCACTTCGGATTGCAAAAAAATAAGATGGCAACGGTCAGAATCCAAGATGGCGATGGTCAAAATGCTGAACTCAAGGCTTTAAAACAGCAGACCGATGGGTGACGTCACGGTGACTACGTCCACTTCTTATTTACAAACCTTTTAATAAAACGCTCTATAAAGAAAGAGTAAAAGGAACAACAAGGTACATCATAAATACATATACATCATAAGAAAAAGATCATTATAAGAAAACCCTAAGAGACTCACATAGACCCACTTTTGTCCTTTTAGATGGGGACAAGGGATCTCTAAGGGGAGATAGCAGGTCAACAGTGTTGATACTATTTATTGCACAGATTTGGTCTTAAAATGAACTTGAGAATTGATTAAAGAAATTCAAATATCCTGCAAAAAAACACATTAACACGCCAAGATCTTGAGGAACATCATAGAAAGGTCATACTGTGTTTTAGTATCTAAAACTTTTGACATTTGGTGATTAGATGGCAAGCGCTTCTGTTCTGGAAACGGCTCAGGAACCCCCTTATTGTCAATATACCGAGTAAAGCCATGCTTCCTCTGAATGCCATAGGTCTCTAGTTTAGCTGTGATCATCCTAGAGGTCACTACAGGTCATTTTATACAGTGATGTCAAATTTCAAAAAATGGTCTCACTATGTGAAATGGCTACTACTATAGGGACTAGCATCATCACACATGAAGACAATTGGTCTCACTGGATCCACAAGAGTCTCAACCTTCCAGTCATACCCCAGTTGTAATGCAATGCAATGCAATGCAAAAGACTATTTAGGGGCCCCAGTACACAAAAATATAAAAATATACCATTTTTAGAATAGGGGGAAATAACACATTCATAGTAGGCTACATGCATACTGCTTAGTTTTTGGATAATGGAAAAGCATTATCAAAAAGTGGACATGTGTGTGACGGGGAGACTTGTGTGTACACATAGAACCCATTTTCATTCACCCATCTTGAGGTGAGAGTTTAAGGGATCCCTCTGAAAAATCGCCATTCCCGTTTTCACACTTTGGAGCATTTTCCAGCCTCGCAAGCTATAGCATGATGTGGTTGGTACCAATGGATTCATCGAGTCGTCTGGTTTTAGATGATACCTTCATATGATTTCTCCACCCCTTCAAAAACAGAGGCAGCTGCAGCCTCCGACCACCAGCATGTCGGCTGGGGCATTACCACGTCTCTATGGCTGAAAAATATGTAAAAATATATATATATTATGTATAAATATGATAGGCTAATTCTGTTGTACTTTTACTTGGGTAGGATTTACAATAAATTATACTTTTACTTGTGTTGGTGTAGGCTACATTTACCCAAGTACAGGATGTGTACTTAGGTACTGTATGGTATATAATTATGAAAAACAAACTTTTGAAAAAGATACTTTTGATCATTAGACTGAAAGGCAAAATGTGAAGCCGATAGATATTCGGCAAACACAAAGGATAACGGTGCTGAAGCTGTTGTTGTTGTTTTGTTCCTGCGAGTATTATTAGCTGAAAGACTGCTCCTGTTTTGGCCTTTCCTCCCCTCAGCGGTCTCATAAACAACATTCACCACACACAGGGAAGTCTCTGCTTGGGTTTCTCCACAAGTCCACGCCCCTGTGGCTGACAGAGGGCTACATGCCTGGTGGTCCGGACGAGGATCCAGGAAGGTAAGCGGACAGAGAAGGAAAAAGGGGGGCACCGCGCACATCATGATCCGAAACCTCTTCGCATGAAAAGCCGAGCCGTCACATCCTCAACTCCAGCTCTCATCTACCGCAAGGTAAGCACCGCTGCGATGGAGGAATAATAGAGAGCGTGTTGGTCCGACATGTATAAATATAGCGTGACTTGCGGCCGCCGGAGCGTCTCAACAACCGGTTTACGCCGCAATCACCGTTAGTTTACCTGGTATATTCAAACAGACGGTCGTCGGGCATAGCTACGCATTCGTTTGCGTGCCCGCGCCTCAGAGCCGCGTTCACTCTATGTGTCCTCAGAATCCTAAAACGGGGAACAGGCGCCTAACCGGATGACTCCTTGATGGTTCGTGCTGATCTCAGGATGAATCGCAGCTCCTCTGACTGGATTAACCCTTTTTTTTAGGAGCTAGTAACTAAAGTCTATAAAAGTGCGCCTCATTAGGCTAATAGGTGTTTGTTTTTTCCTGCAATGCGGGTAGTTTTTTCTTCTTCTCCATATCCTTATCGAGACAAGACTTTTTGTACGCCTGGGGCTGGGTGTGTTCCAAACAAGTCTGTTTTTGGATATCTGGGATTCAGACAAATTTCCTGTCAGGAAGGGACAAGGATATGGCCTGGCCAGCTCAACTCAATGGCTGACTCATCCAGTGCAAAGACAGGCTTTTTCCTAAGGACCCAATACAAACTGCAGGCTTCACACCCTGACCCCAAAGCCTCCTTTCTCTGTGTAATTTCTTTTATTTTTTTCCATGAATCCACCCTGTTATTAAAACATTATAAAATGGCCATACAGATGACTTTTAGTAACTATTTTTAACTTTTGCCATACAGTCAGATTATAATGTATTAGCTATTAGTTTAAGGACTCAGTCTCCTACCCTTAAAGGGGTACATCACCAATTTCACATATGGTGATTCAGTTTACTTGTATCTGTGTGGTCTTGATACTTTTGAACAGAAAGCCTGCATTACAAGCTGGAGATGTGGGGTTTGTAAAATGTGGGCATTTGGGAGGCATCGAGGATCTGAACAAAGACACTTTTGTGTTGCTTTCTGGGAAACATAGTTTTTTGGGGGGGAGCTTTACTAGTGAGAATACATTGACCTCCTCTTACTGCCCACAACCTTTTATAAACTCTTTTCGTTATTAGTATCACTCCCTTGCAAACAGGCTGCAACCTCCAGGTCTGAAAGTAATGCCAAATGTGAAAAAGCCTTAAACCTGCATTGTCTCTAATGGCCATCAGGGGGAGTCTTCTAGTGGCGCAAAGAAGTCTGATTCTATAGAAGTCTATGAGAAAATGACTCTACCTCTCTCTTCATTTATTACCTCAGTAAACATTATACACATGAGTTTATGGTCTCAATCGCCAGTTTTAAGTCTTCTTTAATACAGCATGATGTTCAATTAGTAAATGATGGTCCAATTTGGAGTAACACCATGAAGCAGGCTATCATTAAGGTCGTGGCTGCCCTGTGATTGACAGGTTGCTACCACGGCATGGTCCAGTCTGGGGGCTGTCCGTGTTTTCGACTTATAATTTTAAGCCTTTTAAAGTGATTTCAGTTGATGAAAGTTAACTGTAACCTTTTTGGTCACCTGCAAATTGTTATTCAATGTTTGGACATACTCAGCTGTACCCTCCCGTGTCACTTCTGATTGCGACAGACAAAAACCAAGATGGTGACAGCCAAAATACCAGACTACAGGCTTTATACTGGCAGTACACAAACCAATGGATGATGTCACATTGATAGGCCACTTCTTATATACAGTCCTACAACTCTGGATAATACTGCAAAACACCAGTAGTAGAAGTATTCAGATACTGCATTAAAATGTACTTAAAGTATCAAAAGCAAAAGTATGCATTATGCTGAAAAGCTTGGTTCAGAGTGCCCGTATATTATGCTATTAGATTGTTAAGGTGGAGCTCTTATGAACTACTTTATATCATGTTGGGTTGTCTCATCTACCAGTCTAATAAACCAGAGTTTCCCAACCCCAAGGCTGCTGACTGGTACTGAGGCTCAGAGCATTTGCTGAAGGGCCACATGGAAATATACGATCCTGAAAAAATAGCTCAGTACTATTATTTAACTGTGTAGGCTATTACAGGCTGTTTTTGCAGTAATTACCTTGTAGTTCGCACCGCAATTTATCCGTAACACTCCGTCACTCCCCTAACAAAAATATAGGGATTTTGAACTGAAGTTGGTAACTTGTGAGCAAGATAACCAATCCATCATCATCACCTTTCAGCATTCAGCAGAGTGCGGCTGGGGGGTCACGAAATTGTCGATAGAACAACAGTCCACAGTTGGGGAAAGGTTGGGAAGGTTAGCTTATCTTAACCACTATAGCTGTCAAATACATTTAATGGACTAAAAAGTCAAATTTTACAATGTTGTGGTGTACAAGTATAAGCGACCATAAATCTTATATAGAAAAAGGCCTACTCAAGAAAAGTTCAAGTGCCTTAAATTGTACTTAAGTACAGTGTATGTAGCCTACTTATTTATCTTACATCAGTGTAAAACACAATATTAACATTTTTCATGGGGACTATTTCTTTAAAAAGTAGTTCCAACGAAACCTGTTCTCAGCAAGGTCTGTGTATAACAGTAACAAGATCAAGTTTCTGGAAACAGATGTTGCTGTTGGATTTTTTTTTTATTTAATGAAAACATTTTCAATACTAGAAACTAAATTTCATTGAGATGAATATCTGAAACCTTAACACAAAAACTGCTCGGATAGATACAACTAGAGCTGAGTGAGGAAAATGTTTCTCGGCCTTTCAACTGTCTAGTTCAGTGTAAACATCCCCTGAATACATCCTGCCTGTTGTCATGACACTGAGACGGATGAATCAATAAAAATGTTTAATTGAACTATCAAAACTGATGTCTCTAAAAGCCCCCAGGCTTTCAGCTACCTATTCAACGTTACCTTGCAGCTAAACTCATTAATAATGAACGGAGGTTTGAGTGTAGATGTATTCAGCACTTGACAATTTGGGCCTGTGGAGCTGCAGATGATAAAAAGACATTATGGTCTGGCACCTTGTAGATTTTTCATTATACCAGCATAAACTTTTGAGACATATACGGGAGATATTTGTATTTGGACATTTTATTGTTTCCACCAGCCCATAGAATGCATCATAATATAATCATGTTAAATATATTTCACACTGAGATGTTTTACTACAAAGCTCACTGGTGCTGATAGATCATTTTCATCGACTGGGCCTTTTGAGTTTGAATGACACTGCAACCAACATACTGCCAGACAGACAAAAGAAATAGGACACTTGCAGCTGTAGTAAGCACTTTACAGAAGGTGAGCACAGAGTGTGAGCAGAAAGCTGTATCAGGGACACGCCACTCTTTGTCATGCTACATTTGTTAACAAAGACAGATTTGTAATAGTCTTTTAAGACAGTAATAGGTAAGTAATAGCATAATAGTCCATTTTGTCATCGGGTACATTGTAAAGCCATTTTTCAATGTGCTCCTTGGACTTTGAAGTTAACGTCCTAACAAAAGCTCTACAAAATGAGTCATTTATTTAGTCGTTTATGTGCACTGTAGTAAATAGTTACATTTGTAATGTGCATTTGTATAATATTGGAGCTCCTCTAGAGAGGGAGTCATCAGTTTGAGGAAACATTCTGTATTCACTGGTCTCTGTTTATCACTGAGCTATCACCAAAGAGGTCATGGTGTGAAAATTCAAGGTGCAAGGACTATTTGTGTTTTTGAGTCCACATTATACAAGACTAAAGCTCCATTCATAGCAACTCAGGTGTTGCGCAGGATTGTGCGACAATGTCGGATGGGCCATTGAGTGACACTCGTTTGGTTTACCCATTTGATTTCAATGGCCGTTTGTGCGATTGGCCACAGCAGAGGTGAAATCAGGTTGCGTTTGTCCAAAAGTTGACTGTTTCAACGCAGGCTGCTGAATATTTCCCGGCATCCCCTGTGGTGCCCCACTGCTTTGCTGCAATGACTGATTAGGTGTGAATGCAGCCTAATGTCTGATTTATACTCTGCGGCTCTCTGCGAGCACTGCAAACCTTCTCTGTGACTCTGTGGAAGCTCTGCACAAGCTTTTACGCAGAAGTTTAAATTAGGTATAAGAGCGTTCTGCTCTAGGAGGCTCGAAGTCAGGCACAGCAGTGCTTTGAGCTAATTGCTAACATCAACATGCTAACACGCTCACCTTGACAATGCTAACATGCTGATGTTTAGCAGGTATGTTCACAATGTTCACCTTCTTATAGTTTGGCATGTTCTCAAGCTAACATTTGCTAGGTAGCACTAAACACAGGACAGGAGAGGCTGATGGGAATGACATTAGTTTGGGTATTTGGTCATCTTTCGTCACAACATGAAGCCATGCTAGTGGCCCTGTGAGGCACAGCTATACTTTGAGCTGAATGCTAATAGCATGCTAACATGCTCACAATGACAGTGCTAAAATGCTGATGAAGAAGGTATGTTTTGCCATGTTCACTGTCTTAGTACAGCTTGTGAGCATGCTAACATTTGCTAATGAGCAAGTACAGCAGAGACGGATTGGAATGTGGTTAGTGTGGGCAGATATTTGGGCAAATATATATAGATATTTTAACCTGACGGAGGCGCCAGATGAAAAATTGAGGATTGAAGCAATTACAATTCATCTTGAGGGGTATTTGAATGAAGGCTCACAACTTATTTTTGTGAGTTGTTATGAAACGGATTCTCCTCTATACTGTGATTGCAATAATGGCATTGTTCTTTTTTCCTTTGCATAGACTGAAAGTGATATAATGGGATAATTTTCCACTTCTTTTGTTAACAGCCATCATGATTCCTGTGATGGAATTCCGGCAATTCTCTGAACAGCAGCCAGCGTTCAGAGTCCTGAAGCCGTGGTGGGATGTGTTCACCGACTACCTGTCTGTAGTCATGCTCATGATTGGTGTCTTCGGATGCACTCTTCAGGTCAGTGACAAAGCCTCACCATGATGTCTCTACTTTGGTGAACGGGCTTCTCCTTCATGAGTTACATAAGGTTATGTAATAGCTTGTGCCGATTGTGTTTCCACTTTTTGACTGTCACCATTTGTTTGAAAGTGAAGGGGAAAATGTAGATAATGCACGCTAATGTAACTTCAGTTTAAACTGCAACATGTTTATAAGATAAAAGGAGTTGTCCTATTTTTTTCAGAACATCTAGAGTGATTTAATTCACTCAAGCTCTCCGATAGAACATTACTGCCCTGCCTCGTGTATTGGCAGCAGCTCAAAAGCACTAATTCCCTGCTTTTACAACCGGGACTGTGTACAGCAAAGGAAGCATTCAGCCCAACAGGAGTTCACCAGTGGAAAGATTTACCCACCCAGCTCCTTTTAGTAAACATAAGATTCCAAACTCCTGTGGCCCGGCGCTTAACTTTTCTCTCTGTGAGGAATAGGACCGTTTTTTGGCTCCTGTGATACTCTGTAGTGTAAATCCTGAAAATTATACCAAAACATTTTTTAGAAAAACTGTTAACAGGATATTTATCAGTGTGGGAGCAGCTATTGTTTCCCACTCTGACTATAACAATGTTTAGACATGATCGAATAGTTTATAATAATGTATTCAGCCAAGTTTACATTATAAGTCAGACCATTATCAACATGCCATTTTGTGTAATTACTTCATTGTCGCACACAACATTAGAGTTAAAGGGAGAAATACAGAGAGAGACTGAGTTTGTAAAATTCTGCAGATCAGCTCTTCGGAGACCTCAGCAGACCTGACTTTGCATTTCAGTCTGTGGTGTGCTGCAGCACAGCTGGATTGCCCTTAGTTTAGTTATAATGTCCTTTTACATTCACTCTTCCCAAATGAAGTTTGTTTGCACTTAACATACTGTAATAGTTTCAGATAATTTGACAGTATAGAATCAGACAGCTTGACAAAGTGCACAAAATCTCTCTCCTTCAGTCATGCGACCATTGAATTAAAGCATCCATTTCCTGTTATTGCAGAGTGAAGCAGCTGTTTTTCAACATGTACTGTATGGTAAACACTAAAGCCAGTTCTTGTTTACTGATGCCAACTTTTGGTAAATATTCAGTATGTTTTCTTGCACTCAGTACACCGGGTTTCTCAGAGAAATTAGGTTACTCAAGTAATCAGAAAACACCTGGTCAATGCAGGAAGTTGAGGTTACTTTATTTACTTTTCAGAGCTGTTCGTTGGCAGTGAGTCAATGCGTTATTGCGGATGGGAAGAAGCTTTTGCTGAAGCTGCTGTGGTGTGTTGTGAGACTTTCTTGACTGTGATGCCTTGGGTTGTATTTAGTTTTCCACCAGGTACACAGGTGTGTTCAGGGGGTTTCTAACCATGTACCGGCCCCGGAGCAAACTAATCTGTCTTTTTTTTCTCACTCATTTTGTTTCAGGTAATGCAAGATAAAATCATATGCCTTCCTCTGAGAGTCTCGGAGAACAAAAGTGAAGTGGAATCGAAGTCACTGTTACACCTGCAATCCAATATTTCAACCGTACCAAGAGAAATGACAGGTCTAAAAACCGATCTGGATCTTCAACAGTACAGTTTCATCAATCAGATGTGTTATGAGAAGGCTCTGCACTGGTATGCCAAGTACTTCCCCTATTTGGTTCTTATACACACTCTCATTTTCATGGTGTGTAGCAACTTTTGGTTCAAATTCCCTGGCTCGAGCTCTAAAATAGAGCATTTCATCTCCATGCTCGGCAAGTGCTTCGACTCTCCCTGGACCACACGAGCTTTGTCGGAGGTGTCCGGAGAAAATCCAGAGGAAAAGGAAGATAAAAAGAGTGCCACTTCTAGGTCTAACATCGCTTTGTCTCCTGGAGAAGGAAGTCTGGAGAAGACACAGTCCCTCCGGTCGATCCCGGAGAAGATCGTAGTGGACAAGCCATCAGCAAGTGCTCTTGACAAAAAAGAGGGTGAACAAGCCAAAGCTCTTTTTGAAAAGGTGAAGAAGTTCCGTTTGCACGTTGAGGAAGGGGACATCCTCTATCTTATGTACGTTCGGCAGACAGTGTTCAAGGTGTTCAAATTCCTACTGATCATTGCTTATAATAGTTCCCTCGTGAATAAAGTGCAGAATAGAGTGCATTGCAAAGTTGAGATCCAGGACATGACGGGCTACAAAGAGTTTTATTGTAACCACACAATGGCTCATCTGTTTTCTAAGTTGTCCTACTGTTACCTGTGTTTGGTGGCCGTCTATGGCTTGACAAGCCTTTACACCTCTTACTGGCTGTTTTACCGCTCACTGAAAGAGTACTCCTTTGAGTATGTGCGACAGGAAACAGGCATCAACGACATCCCGGACGTCAAGAACGACTTTGCTTTCATGCTGCACATGATTGATCAGTATGACCCGCTGTATTCAAAGCGGTTTGCCGTTTTTCTATCCGAGGTCAGTGAGAACAAACTGAAGCAGCTCAACCTCAACCACGAGTGGACCGCGGAGAAATTGCGTCAGAGACTGCAGACTAACAGCAACAACAGACTTGAACTTCAGCTCTTCATGCTCCCTGGGTTACCCGACCCTGTCTTCGAGTTGACGGAGCTGCAGTCACTCAAGCTGGAGATCATCAACAATGTCACCATCCCTGCCTCCATCGCGCAGCTGGAAGACCTGCAGGAGCTGTCTCTTTACCAAAGCTCTTTAAAGTTGCACACAACAGCTACCTCCTTCCTCAAAGAGAACCTGAAAGTGCTTCGCGTGAAATTCGATGATAACAGGGAACTTCCACACTGGATGTATGGTCTGCGCAACCTAGAGGAGCTCTATCTCACCGGGTCTCTATGCCCTGATGTATCCAAAAATATAGTTCTTGAGTCGCTGCGGGAGATGAAGTGTCTAAAAACTCTCTCCCTCAAGAGTAATTTGACAAAGATACCTCAGTCCATAGTGGATGTCTCCAGCCATCTGCAGCGGCTGTACTTCCACAACGATGGCTCTAAACTAGTAATGCTCAACAACCTGAAAAAGATGACCAACCTGATCGAGCTGGAGCTGGTACGTTGTGATCTAGAACGCATCCCACACGCGATCTTCAGCCTAACAAATCTGCAAGAGCTTGACCTGAAAGAGAATAACCTTCGCTCAATAGAGGAGATCATCAGCTTCCAACATCTTCGAAAACTCATTTGCCTCAAACTTTGGTACAATGGCATCATGTATATCCCAGAGCACATCAAGAAGCTCGGCTACCTGGAGCGCCTCTACTTCAGCCACAACAAGATTGAGATATTGCCTTCGCACCTGTTCTTGTGCAACAAGCTGCGCTACCTGGACCTGTCCAACAATGACATCCGGTTCATCCCTCCAGAGATTGGAGTCCTTCAGAGTCTGCAGTATTTCTCGGTCACCTGTAACAAAATCGAAAATCTACCAGATGAGCTGTTCTTTTGCAAAAAGCTCAAAACGCTAAAGCTTGGCAAGAACTCGCTGTCCATACTCTCGCCAAAGATTTCCTACTTAGCTCAACTGACATACTTGGACCTCAAATTCAACCACTTTGAGATTCTGCCACAAGAGCTTGGTTGCTGTCGTGCTTTGAAGCGCAGTGGCCTTATAGTGGAAGAGACACTATTTGAAACTCTGCCTTCTGATGTCAGGGACCAAATGAAGGCTGAGTAAGATGCCTTATTGTCGCCACAGTGCCTGCTGTCTACCAATTCAAATTATTAATTTTGTATGAACTCATTACCATCTTTACATTACTGTTAAGTTATTTTTCTTGTTTCCTTAATGGAGGGAAAAATTACTTATTCATATATTGTCACATAGATTGTGGCTGCAACGGGGGTGCTTGTTTTGTTTTTTGACATATTATACAACCAAAAATTATTCTTAAAGGAATAGTTCTTGCTGAGAGTTAGCTGCTAGCTTAGCATAAAGACCCGCCAGCACCTCTGAAGCCAACTAATTAACACGTTGTTTGTTTTATCTGCACAAAAAAGTTAATGTAAAAAGGACAAGATGTGGTTTTATGGGGAGTAACATGCTGGACTATGCTTTGGCTTTATGATACAAAATACTTTTAATTAGATACGATACTTTTTGTTACAATTGTAACGATGCCAATACCAATTACCTTATACCTTAAATACCTTATATTAATCATTTCTTAAATGGGAATGTGATTTTTTTCAAAATAATGGAAAAATTTGGGAACATGTATTACAAAAACAAATATGAAAACTACAACAAAAAATGTTGCCACTAAGTGCAAAAAAAAAATAGACCAGTATTTTACATAAATACTATGATTAAATAATAAGGCCCCCTTATAACTTTCAGGTTATGTTGTTTTTAAATGTTAGAGGTTACTCGTGTGACACTTTTGCACTATTATTGCACAAATAGTGTATCTTGCTGTATTTTTATCTGCAAGCGAAAAGTAGCACCGCATCACGCTACGTTTCCTTTCTAAAAAAGAATGCAAAAACATGATCCAAAAGTGATGAAGACATTTGGAAGTGATGTAGCCATCCACGTTTATATTTATTTATATATCTATATATCAATATTTTTTTGAAGGAATTGACACTAAATGAGTAGCTTGTAAGTATCAAAGTAGCAATATCACAGTATCAAGACGCACATTCCCACTCCTAAGTAGGGAGATTTTTGAGGTGCTGGTAGGAAGATATTTCTGAATCAGTAAACAGAACCAGGCTACTTCCCTCTGTTTCAAATCTTTCTGCTTAGCTAGCTCTCCCCTGGCTGTAGCTTCACTAATAGCCTGCAGACACGAGTGATATTGATCTTCTCTCGGCAAGAAAGCGAATAACACTTTTCTCCCAAATTATGTTTAAATGCACATTTCCTGTCACTGCTACAATAAATAATTTGATTACTGAATGTAAATGTTATCAAAGACCTCACTGAGGGTGTGTTTAAGGCCAGTATCCTTAAGTATGATGTATTGTATATATCTACTGTTGCCCTTATAAAGTCTTTTATTTTCTTCAGGATACTGTTAGTTCTCATGGACTGCAGCAGGGTAGATGCAAAAAAAATACAAAGGGTATATTTCACATAAGTAGGCCTACATGTAAAATCTTGGCTGAACAATTCTGTATCTGAAAGATGCCAATTTAAAGTGCATTAAACTTAAAGGACTTGTCACACTGGTGTTTTCCTCCGGCTCTTGAAATGTGCACAAGAAGTGTGCAGCCTATTACAAAAATGTTTTATTAGAAACTGTATTCTTTTGTTGTTAACCATTAAAAATGTATATATTTGTAAATGTCACAGCTTAGGTTAACAATTCTTAAAGATATAACAGCACAAAACTCCGAATAACATCTATTTAATTACTTGATATCGGAACGGGGTCACTGCACATTGCATGTCCCTAATTGTGTTGTGGGATTAGATACTACTTGCTGGTGAGGATTAATAAGGCAAAGAAGATTAGTCTATTATCATGCGCACAAGAGGCACCAACGAAAATATGTAGTTGTCTAGAACAAAAAATATTCAAAGTTATGGGGGGGGGGGGGGCATTGCACAATTTTCCTGCCGAAATGTGAAAAGAGCTTGTGGCTGCAATAGGACCAGTCCTGGAATAAATGTATAAACTGAATCTGTTACCAAATACATTGCATACGAAGACTGAAAGTAAAAATAGGGGAACATATATATTTGCAAATAATGAGTGAACTTACAAGGGAAGTTGGGCCCTGCAAAATATGTAATATGTATTATTCTTAATTCATGAATTTGATTTGTATTTATTTGTACAGGGCCGACGCACATTGGTCAACATTTCTGTTACTCTACTGAATTGTGTGCAAATATACCAAAAACAAAAAAGAAAGGTTTGGATCATATAACTACCCTTGTGACATTGTGCAAAGACAAATGAGACCTGCATGGAAATAAAGTCTGTCTCTGTTGACAAACAAGGCTTTTCTCCCTTATAATTGTAATTACATTGTATTAAACATACATATCTACTTTTATTTTAGGTGTTTCCTCTGGTGAAGTATTTTTGGAATAACAAAACAAAGCTGTGATATAACTTTACACCCCTAAAATTACACCCCTTGCACTTTTACGACGGTCCCTAACGTCAGTGGGTCATCTCCTCTGCTACTGTCAATCCGTGCGAGGTATTTCGAAACGCTATATGGTGTTCACCAGCTTCTGGTGCGGAAAACAACAGCAACAACAACAACACGTGTGCAACATCATATTTATCCTGCATATTACAACAGAACTGTCGCTAATTGATGGTCCCGGGCTCCGGCGAAACGTACCGAGGAGCAGCAACCTCGGCGAGCGTGTGAATAACATCAAGCCCGGCTACACTTGCAGCAGCTGGTGCTGCCGTGCCGCCGCCGCGTCGCCAGTCGGAGGCAGAGGACCCGACCATCTGAAGCGGAGTGGGGGGTAGTCAGCTAAGCAGCTTACAGCCCGGCCAGCAGGCCCACGGTTGAACTGGTGCAAAAAATGGACGGCTTCATCACCGCGGCGAAACATGGCTTATAGAAAGAGGCGTTGTTCTGTACTGCCGGCATCCACATAACTGGATCAGACCTCCTGAAGGTGCGTATCTGTGCGTCTTGAGTGCCGCTCCACATTTAGGTTATTCAAGGTCTACAAATGTAACCGCTGCGCTCTGGCCCCGTTATGTTAGCGGGTTATATAGCGTGGGGGGTTGGCTATAACCATATAAAGGGGCCATGTAATGTGGACGCGTCGTGATTTTCTCCAGCGAAACACAGAAATCAATGGTGCGTTTAAATGCTTCACGGACATCAGGTTCACCTCTTGTTTCGTGTCCGTGGATGCGTCTCGCTGCTGTAGCCGGTCTCACCCTGCTTGGCAGCCCCGTTGCAAATACTGACCTTCATGCTTTCAACACAGACAATAGAATATGGACAAAGCCGTGGTGGTACAGATATTATTTCATGTCTTTAGAGAATATACATAACAATCTGTTCTCTCTCTTATCTGGGAAATGTGGCCTTGGCTAAAACTGTACACAACCAGTGTATGTTTCCAGACCTCTGTGTCACATTGGCTCATTCTTACTGACAGGAAGTATAATTTCTACCGAGTGTGATATACAAGTGAAAAACAGAAACACCTTCACAGTGAAATACAGCTAATGCCATCTTACTACAAAATGTGTAAAATGAAATATTAGAAACACATTAGAGTCTAGTGTGCCCCAATAGAACATAGTATAGTAATCACTACCTCTCTATAACTTTGAACAATTTGAGAGTCTTAAAAAGCATGAATTTATTACGAGGATGTTGTATTGGACTTCATGGGATTACAGGGCCTTTCTCTTTTTGGTTTCTCTTTTCTGGTCAGTAAGTGTGTCTCACATGAACAGGAGCAATAAACAAGTCACTTCAGGATGTAAACAGGATTATGACCAGACATAAACTCTGTTGTGTTAGCAGCCTGGATATGTTCATCACCACATAAAATCGTTTATAAATACAGTATATTTATATGAATATATTCATCACTAAACTGAAACCTGTTTCCCCCAAAAATGACAATTCTGTAAAGTTTTATGATATTTACCACTTTGTCACCGATTCAAGGGCACATTTCTACATGTAGATTTTAGATATTAAATAGGCAACCACAACACTTTATACTCTCTGCGAGGGCGGCAGTACCTGTACAACTGTCAAATTACAAACAAAAGTATGTGAAATTACAAAAACAAATCGACTGAAAATAATCTTTTATTGTGTATGCTATTAATTCATATTTTCTGTTGCAGGAATGTTCACCCTCACAGAAGTAGCCTCTCTGAATGACATCCAGCCAACGTATCGAATACTGAAACCATGGTGGGATGTCTTCATGGATTACCTTGGTATTGTCATGTTGATGTTGGCCATATTTTCTGGAACAATGCAGTTAACTAAAGACCAAGTGGTTTGTCTTCCCATTCTGGAGCAAACTCCAGAGGGGGCTGGGGACTTCTTAGGACCCCGACCACCAGAGACAGCTGATAGTTTATGGAACAAAGAAAGCGCCATTGGAGAGCAAGCCGCTCCTTTAATGGCTAAAAGGCCTCCTGATAGCATCGACCCCACAATTCCCTTCCCCCAATCGGGTACTTTTGGGCAGCCTACAGGCGTCAGAACCAAGCTGGATTTTCAGCAGTATGTTTTTGTCAACCAGATGTGCTACCATGTCGCCCTCCCTTGGTATTCCAAATATTTCCCATACCTCGCTCTAATCCACACTATTGTATTAATGGTCAGTAGCAACTTCTGGTTCAAGTACCCAAAGACAAGTTCCAAAATCGAACATTTTGTTTCCATACTGGGAAAATGTTTTGAATCGCCTTGGACTACCAAAGCTCTGTCCGAGACGGCGTGCGAGGACTCGGAGGCGAACAAGCAGAGACTGGCCGGTGCCTCCTCCCTCCTGAAGCATCTTTCCACAAGTAGTGAGGAGGGGAGTCCAAACCAGTCCGCCCCATTGCTGACAAAATCCGGGGTCACGTTTTCTGCTGAGAAGCTCGTGAGTGAAGTTCCCGCCATGACCATACTGGACAAGAAAGACGGCGAGCAAGCAAAAGCCCTGTTTGAAAAAGTTCGCAAATTCCGTGCCCACGTGGAAGACAGTGACTTGATTTACAGGCTGTATGCCATTCAGACAGTCATCAAAACGGTCAAATTCATTTTGATCCTGTGCTACACGATGACTTTTGTTGCCTCTATAGATTTCGACCACGTGTGTGAGCCTGAAATAAAGCATTTGACTGGATACAGCAAGTTCCATTGCACGCACAACATGGCGTTCATGATAAAGAAACTCCTTGTTAGTTATATCGCTCTCATATGCGTTTATGGCGTAATCTGTATATACACGCTGTTCTGGCTTTTTCGGAGACCTCTTAAGGAGTATTCTTTTGAAAAAGTCAGAGAGGAGAGCAGCTTCAGTGACATCCCAGATGTTAAGAATGACTTTGCGTTCCTCCTCCACATGGTCGATCAGTACGACCAGCTGTATTCAAAGCGGTTTGGCGTGTTCCTCTCTGAGGTGAGTGAGAACAAACTTCGGGAGATCAGCCTGAACCATGAGTGGACCTTTGAGAAGTTGCGGCAGCATGTGACGCGCAATCTCCAAGAGAAGTTGGAGCTCCATCTTTTTATGCTCTCCGGAGTGCCAGATGCTGTGTTTGATCTCACTGATCTGGAAATCCTTAAATTAGAATTAATCCCAGAGGCCAGAATAACAGCTAAGATCTCACAAATGATAAACCTCCAGGAGCTGCACTTCTATCACTGTCCGGCCAAAGTTGAACAGGCTGCTTTCATTTTTCTTCGCGATCACCTCCGGTGCCTTCATGTCAAATTTACAGATGTCGCAGAGATTCCTAGCTGGGTATACTTGTTGAAGAATTTAAGGGAACTGTACTTGGTTGGTAACCTGAACGCTGAAAACAACAAAATGATCGGACTCGAGTCTCTGCGGGACCTCAGGCACTTGAACATCCTGCACCTCAAAAGCAACCTCACGAAGATCCCGACAAACATAACGGATCTGTCTCCGCATCTCGTCAAGTTGGTCATTCATAACGACGGTACAAAGCTCTTAGTCCTGAATAGTTTGAAGAAAATAATGAATCTGGCCGAACTGGAGCTTCTCAACTGTGAGCTGGAGCGCATCCCCCATGCTATTTTCAGTTTGAACAACCTTCAGGAACTGGATCTGAAATCCAACAACATCCGTACAATAGAGGAGATCATCAGCTTCCAGCACCTCAAGAGACTGACGTGCCTCAAACTTTGGCACAACAAGATCATCACCATTCCGTTGTCAATTAGCCACGTCAAAAGCCTCGAGTCGCTCTATCTCTCACACAACAAGCTCGAGTCTCTACCGTCATCGTTATTCACCCTTCTCAAGCTAAGGTACCTCGATGTCAGCCACAACTCCATAGTGGTAATACCGCTGGAGGCTGGCTTTCTGCAAAACCTCCAACATTTCGCCATTACAGGCAACAAAGTTGAGGTAGTTCCAAAGCAACTGCTCAAGTGCAACAAACTGAGGACCTTATGTCTTGGCCACAACTGTATCTCCTCCGTTCCGGAGAAAATTGGCCAACTCTCGCAGCTGACCCACCTGGAACTGAAAGGCAACTGTCTGGATCGTCTCCCGGCTCAGCTCGGTCAGTGCTGCCTCCTGCGCCGGGGCTGCCTGATGGTGGAGGATCATCTGTTTGACTCGCTCCCCATGGAGGTCAAAGAGAGCATCAATCAGGAATCTAGCGTTTCTTTTCCAAACGGTTGCAAGTGTCTAAGTGATGGACGGTAGTCACAACCTTCGTAGCATTTCATCTTAGAAGTCTTTTTTCTTTCTTTTTTTTATCGTGCCATTAGAGAAAGTTGTTCAGGGTACTGTGTCGGTACGCTTCATGATCTTTTAGCAACTTATAACATACCACAGCACATACAAGGATACATACTGGATACATTTTAGATGAACTCCATAAATGATCATGGCTTGTGTCATGTCTATATATATTTATAATCTTTCTTTTTGAGTTAATGTAGGGACATAGTAGCAGTTAAATCACTCTGCTTATATTTTGTACCTTTCTTATGCAAAAATATCTACAGTGGACATTTGTATCATTTTAAAACGATCCTTTTTGATTTAGTTTTATTTTCCTCACATGGACTAGATAGGCCTACACTTGATTGACCTCAATTTAGAGGCTCCATTCACTCAAATTACAAAAACAAATCGCACTCTCCTTTAATAGTATGCAAATAGTTTTGAAATGTCTGCCTGCCCTCAAATAAGGTGGATGTAAGTAGAATTTGGTCCGTGGTGCTCACAGCAATAGAATATTATACTTCACAAAAATTCAACAGTGACATTTTTTTCCAGTCACATTGTCCCAATTACCCTGAATATGACCTTGCAGTTTTTTATTACACCTACATTTTAGCAAAGAAGTGTTCTTAGTGAAACCTGTTTACAGCGAGTGTGTTGATTATCCAGAGAGCCTGGGACTTTGCTTCTGGAAGGAGACGTTGCTGTTGAAACGTTCCATTCCCCTCTAACAGTATTCAGATGGAGGCAGACGTCTCAGGTATGGATATCTCAAAACTTGAACTAATAAAACACAAACTATCTGGCTGGATAGATAATAATAAGTGAGCAAATATGTATATGTAAATGTATTATGTAAATAGTATGGCCGTATACAGGCCAACTGACGACTGAGCAAACTCTCCGCTGAGGAAGACAGCAAAGAGTTTGGTTTGTTTGCTCCAGAAAAAAGATAGAACCTTAAATTAAGATTATTACTACTGCTACAGTACATCTTCCAAGGTGAAGACTGACTCGTTTACACTACCACTACAGTATAGACCACAAACAGTGACATATGCTGCACAAACAAATTTTGTTTGTATAACCTAGTATCATGATCCTCATCCATTCCAATTTGAATATCCTTGTAATATATTTAACCCACCACCACGACGACGGCTCCCGTCTGATCCTTTTCTCTACTTTGTTGAAAAGACTTGAATCGCGGCATTATTTTTGATAGAGTTGAGTCTTTGAAGGTGTAGGCAGTAGATCGTTTCCTTTCTTGTGTACAGCCGACTCCCAATGACGCTTTTCATTAGTTGTACTTTTTGCTAACGTTTAAGGGGAATAGATACAACATTTTAATAGATATCGCTATGAAACGTCCCCAGCTGATTACTGATACAAAGAGTGTATTTTTTTGTATTACAAATTGTTTTTAAATGTTATGTTTAAATATACAAATGAGGTATTATCTAATTGTAACATTTGATGAATTTAAGAGAAATACACAGATACCAAGTGGTGGTATACAAAGTAGTTAAATGAATACCTACAGGTATGTTTAAAAAAAAAAAGCGTTTGTGAAAAGATATGTTATAGAAGCCATATAACCCAAAATCTCAAAATTGAACAGTCCATGATGAAAAATGATGTTTTAGCCTGGGTGGAATCGCTTTCATTACGTTTCATTCTTGTAAACAGTGTATTTAACATGTATTTTGTGTGTTCTTTGTATGTATTTATGATCTCATTGTCTATTATCTGTTCTTCTCTCTGCACAGCACTTTGTAAACCTGGTTTTAAAATGTGCTACATGAATAAAAGAATGACTTATTACACTGTTATTATTACTATTACTCAAAACTAGAAAATGAAGCCCACGTTTCTCGGCAAAGGTGGTTTTGCATCAAAGAAACATATTTAGAATTATTCTAAATAATTGCAGAGTCGAACCTTGATGCCTGAATTAAAACCGTATCAAATTTCTTTTCAAATTATTTTATTCATTGTTAAACAACAGCGTACACAATATTTTCTCCTCACTTAGCATATGACAACTGATTAAGAACAAGAAGATTTGCGATCCCAAATTGCAAGTCAGTTGTGGGTTATATTCATTCATTCACACGTTACAGCAGTGGTCGTCGCCGTCACACCCGGCGGAGATCTGCACTTTACTGAGTGGGCCTTTCTCGTTTAACATAATTCTTACAAATGGCAGCATCTTTGTTGGCACATATGTGTATGATGACTGCGTTGACTTTCACAAAATATATTCAATTCACTTTCTACAATCTGTGTGTGAGGAAGAGTCGTGAGCATACGATCATTGAGGCAGATCAACACATTTCACCTGGAATAAATGAATTACTATGAATAGTTTTTGGTACTATAATATTGATTTGTTTTAGAGCTCCAAACAAATGTACAAGCACATAACGTGTTTTGGCTATTCAGTGTGGGCTTGTGATTCTGATGTGACCATCTTCCTACA
Organism: Pholis gunnellus; assembly: GCF_910591455.1. Taxonomy (NCBI): domain Eukaryota; kingdom Metazoa; phylum Chordata; class Actinopteri; order Perciformes; family Pholidae; genus Pholis; species Pholis gunnellus. The sequence goes on along the minus strand of NC_136530.1, from coordinate 23,571,755 downwards.
CGCTGTATCCCACTAACCTCCATTACTAGTTGGGGTTCAAATGTGCGACTCAAACTCAGGAAAAATTGCAGCAGGAATTTCCCCAGAGGTTCTTCTAAACTTGATGTTATTATGAAAAGCTGTGGTTGTGACAATTGAGGGTCTTTATGTATAACTGAACACATTTCTTAGATAATGTTGCCCTCTGGTGGATATAAATAGTTACTACATTTCATAACAGAATCATTTTTGCTGCTGCTTTGAATAGTTAACTGTGAGTGAGATTAATAAGGGGGAATTTGTGGGTATTTATATGCACAGTTAACAGAAAAAGACTGCGCTACTCACACACACATCATACCGATGTATTTAGAGATTCCAGATCCACCGTAAATTGCAAACAATAATTTACTTGATTCAATATCAGCGGACTCTAAAATATTAAGAAACATTTTTAAATCACATTGCGTATAATATCAGTACAAAGATGGTAATCTGACATGGTTAACATAATACAATACAACTGTACTGTAACACCACGCAAGAGGCTTGAAATCTTACTCCAGCAGGACAAACACATGCAGGTTGGTGAACTGCAGACTTAATTAAACTTCACATAGATTGTAATACAATACGTTGGATGGATATATGACAGTCGGTTGATCTCAAGGTATTGAAATGCATGCAAATTTGGCATGACCTCTTGTTGAAAACTGTCTTTTCAATTAGTTGTTTCTGTCAGTGAGGTACACTAATTGTGGTCCTGTACAGGTTAAAGTATGGGAGGTAAAGAATGCCATAAAATATATATTCCTAAAATGTGTTAATCACTTAACCAATTACAATCAACCACTATAAATATAATTAATGTATAGCAGAATATAATGCAGTTGCATGCAGATATAAGGACTTTTTAGTTTATTATTATATTTGTCAGCAAATCCTCTTATTAACTGCTGCATGAACTGCTACATATCATGGTTTTAATTGTCTATAATTAGATATTAGATTGCATTTTGAACACGTTTAAAACGTGAGGGATGTCTATAGACAGTTCATAATTGCCTGTCAGATAACGCTTTTATACCTGCTTACAGCTATTACAGTGTGTTATAAACTCTTTATGAAGTGTTCGTATACTGTTAAAACAATAGCATCAATATAAACGCTATGAATGCTAAATGTATTGAAAACAATCCAATGGCACACTCCGGCCTCCATTTAAATGTGTTTGCTTTTTGAACACAGTGTTACAATGCTGTCACTTATTGTGATTGGTGCATGTGTGTTTTACCTCACGGGCATCCTATTGTAGCCTAACATGCTTTTAGCCGATATGTTCTTGCAACACACCCTCACTCCCAACTCGTCACAAACCGCCGCGTACACAAATGTTTTCTGAACTACATACAGGGCACAACGTCCCCAAGCCAGACTTTGATTGTGACGATTGTGCCATTCGGCTCCCCGGCTCTGCGCCGGGGGGGAGAAACACATGTCGTGATAACTCTGGCCGAGCAGCAGAGGGAGGGCGCGTGACTTTAAGCCGGCCTGACACCGGGGTTAGAAGTCCGCCATCAGGTGGATGAAGAAAAACACACCGCCCACAGTCCAGCCTTCATTACTCCCTTGGAATCAAGCGGCGGCCTTAGCACTCGTCACAAACACTTAGCGTGCGCGCTCTCTCTCTCTCTCTCTCTCTCTCTCTCTCTCTCTCTCTCTCTCCCTCTCCCCTTTGCAGGACTCCCCCGGCGGCCATATTTGTATCAAGTGGTCATCCTGGAACCAAATGGCCGTCAGCCATCACCGCAAACCCGGGGACCCGAGCAATCATGACGTCAATTTAGAAAAAGGTTGACTGGGCTCCTCAATCTGTGCGTCTCTGTGTTACAGAGCATTGGAGTCTGACACATCAGCCGTGGAGACAAGTCATTGCTTTAACGACCTGCTGTGCATTCCCCTGGTTTGATGCCTGGTTTGTCTTTGGCAGACAACATATTCCTAACAAACGCAGGTGTTTATCGAGGATAATAAGCACTCGTATGAAGCGATTTAGCGTCGAGAGAGATTCCTTCAAATTGGGCCCGTTGTTGCCAATTTACTCTCTTCCTGGTATCTCCGGTAATAAGGCGTAAGCGTTTATTTGGTATGGCCGTGCTAACGAATTTGGGGATCTGTATGTGGCTTGCTTACTCCGCTGATGCCCCGAGCAAAGCGGCAGATCTTCAGCGACAGCACTTTGTGAGCACTTGCACAGCTGATGAGCTGTAATTATGTTTTAATTATTTCTGTAGGGCATCATTCTCTCCCGACATGAACATACACCCCCCCCCGCTGCAAATTAAGACATCCAGTATTTTGAAAACATTTGGTGATGAAACTCTCTTCAGTCCACTAATTACTGCACAGCCTCGTGTCAGCACCCATGGACGGCATGCTTTGATGTCTACTGGCCGGGATGATAATCAAGGGCACAGATCGCATGTGATAGGCCGTAATTGGGACAAGTTGTTTAAAAAAAAGAAGAAGAAGAAGAAGAGAAAAAGGGGGGCACCACATGACTTTGACGGCTGCTTTTGCACAGCCAATGCTCCGGGAGACACTCACCCCCCCTCCACCCTCCCCCCATCCTGTGCCCACGGGTGAGGAAGCCTTGTCACTTATTAAGGAGGCTGTTGCCACGAAGTGACAGATGTCCTGATGTGATCTGTCTGCATCTTTGGCCTCCATCTGTCTTGTTAGTACAAATAGTTAAGGATTGGTGTGAGGAGGGAGCTTTCGTATATGTTAAATGCATTGGAAGCTCTTGTTTCTGGGAGCCGAGACCAGCTCCCCTGGCAATACCCTCCACAACAATCCACGCCTTGTTTTTGTTCAAGGTTTCCCTGCCTCCTCCACCACTTCTGCAGGCCCTGATGTTTAGGGTTCAGTGCCACTGAACCATCTCCCAATCTCCATCTTTTTCGCTCGGCTTCGCTCCCTGCTTGGCAGAGAGAGATTAGGGGCTCGGGTCCTGGGGTGCGTATCCCATCTTCTCTCTGGTCCTCACACCCTCCCTCTCTTCACCCATCCTGGGAGATTCAAATCCTTTTAGCTTCTTCCTCAGGTAAAATTGCCAAGGACCTTGTGAGCCCTGGGTTCCCCTGGAGGTAAAATCTATAATGGAGTTTTGATTTGAGCAAGAACAGCCTTGAAAATGGACTTCTTTAACCAGGTAGCTGCCTCGCAGAAGGTCAACAGTACTCCAGGTGGACACAACATGCCACAACTGTGTTAGAAAAAGGCAGAACAAAGGAACAGTTTTACTCCAAAGACGGTGACCTGTCGACACGGCTGTAAATAAAAAAAAAACAAAACCATTATTCAGCTTCACTATGAGCATCAGGTTATACATAAATCTCTCTACTCTCCTGTCCGCCATAGATTTATTATGGCTGTATGTCGTATAATATGACTCCAAATGAATGAAATTACCAAGAAACGGTTGATCAGTTTGCATTTAGTCAAAGAGTGTTTTTCTTGCCACCGTGACTCACAGACAGAGGGCACCAAAGCCTCAGTTTTGGAAAGACTGCTGTTCAAATCAGTAAGTGCTCTACAGACAAAGTTACCATATTAATATCATTAAATCATCATCAGCACAGCGGATTTAAAGTGCTTTGTGTATTTACTGTTTAGTGCATTTTGTAATTGCATTCTAACCTTGGCCACGAGCCAGAGAGGATTAGGATTAAAAAAATATGATATTTTAGTTGAAATAGCCGTCTATGACACTACTACTAATATTACTAATAACAATAATACAACATATAATAATAATGATAGCATTAGCAACCATAATAATAATAATAATAATATTAACAATAAAAAAATAATAACAACAATAATCGTAATAATAACCATAATAATAATAATAATTTGCTGTATTAATTTTTTTTGTTGTGTGTTATTTGTAATTATTTGTGGACACAGTTGAAAAGGAGCCATTTAATATCAATCACATTAACATACAGTCAGCCTCATCACAGCACCGGATGTTTGAGACTGCTCCACGAGTTTGAGAATTAGACATTTCGCACAAATATGCTTCATTACCACTTTATTGATGTACCCTCTGCTGACGCTCAATTATTCATCAGCCACTCAAAAAAGAAAAAAGAAAAAAAAAAACTGTTTGCTCTGCCTCAATTTATGCTCCGTATCAAAACAGAAATCACATCCCTGCTGCAGCTATAATCTTAGCTAATCAGCATCATTTAATGCACTTAGCAGCAGTGTTTCAAATCCTAATGAAACACTTGTGCAAAAAGCAATCGCCTTCTGCCCTAGTTCTCATCGATGGTGGGTTTGTCAAAGTGATGCAATTGGTCATTACCTCACATCAGACGCCTCTGAGACATAATTCTGCCTGACAGTTGGATTCGAGCTTTGACAGCCTCAAACTTGTTGAGTTTTCTCTAAATACTTGCCACTGCAATGAGTTAAACATCCCCCGGAGGCACCGCAGAGTTTTCCTTTTGAACAAACACCCGAGGGACGCCAAGCCGGGACTGCACGAGGAACTGGAGGTCTTACAGAGAGGGCTGTTTGGGTTTATCTAATGGTACAATGGGTAATTTCTTCTGCCACTGCGGAGGGAGGGGAAGAAAGCGGGATGAAAAGAGAGAAGGGAGTATGTTTAAGAGAGAATCTTTATCTGGGCTTAATATCCCATGCTCAAGCAGAGTGGAGGATTTTTTTGTTGTACAGATCTCTTTTGTCAGATCCTACCTACCCATGGAAGACCCAGGGGCACTCTAAGAACATACGCATCACCTAGATTTGCCTTCCAGCCCACTTCTCTCCAGCGATTGCACCCTCTACCCGCCGGCTTCTTTGTGTAGAAGAGACGAAGCGAGCATTTTGGAAATCAAATCTCAGTTTGTCGGCGCAAAACTGGAGCAGACTTCAATTTGAATAGATTTATCTCTACATAATTGTTCTGAGCGCACACATGTGCAAAAGCCCCTCTTATTCTGCGCTTTGCCTGTTTGTGATGAAAACAAAAAAATGGGGGTCTGAATGGGATGAAATACTGTGTAGCGTCTCCCCGGCTGCACCATTGAGAATCCCTTCAAGGCTGGCAAGTGTTATCCTCCACTAGACTCAAACTTATATATAATCAAAACTAGCACATTTAGAATCAGATTATTTCCCCGCTGCTGGTATCGGTATGTTCACGACTCCACAAACACGCTCGGAGGCCCGAGACCTCGGAACGAATTCCGGCTCGGTCTCTGAAGGCCGAGCCACTTTGCAAGGGAGAATCCAGGCGAGGTGCAGTATAGTCATCATTGTCAAGAAGGAGTGCACAACGCTGCTGGGACAAAGGAAGGCACTGGTGAAAACAGGAGGTGAGTGGAACAGGCTGAGGTTGAGATAGGTGGAAGGGGTGGTGGTGGTGGTGGTGGTGGTGGGGGGGGGGGGGGGGGGGGGTTGAAGAGAGTCCCAAAGCTCCCTGCCAGCGATGACCAGAGTGTCCATCAGCGAGGTCTCACGGGTGCCCGCTGAAACAGCAGCGCTGGCAGAACTAAAAAACACCCACCCTGGGAAAGTGCTTTTTCTCCCGCCAGACGCAGAGTGATGGATTGGGCCGGCCGGTGCACACAATGCATTTGTGAAGAGAGACAGAGAGGAGGAGGAGGAGGAGGAGGAGGGAGGGGAGGGATGGAGAAGCGGGGGGGGGGGGGGGGACGAGGTCTGTCAGAAAAACACTTCCACTTTACTCCTAGAATGCACTAAAATATTTAAGAGTTCGATATTTATTTCATTATTCCACACATCGGATGTGAGAATGGACGGACACAGGAGCGGAAAGCATGCAACAAAGTGTTTGAAGTCGCGGTACCGTACCGCTCCGTACGCTGAAGGGGTCGGAGGGAAGACAAAAGAAAAGCCCGGATGAATGTTTTAATAACGCCTTTCATGGCAAAATCGGGGAAATTAACTTCGATTAAACACTTCGACAACTGAGGGGCCTTGGAAGGTTGGGTAGTAGATTTCCAGTTTGGCCTTCGTGCGGTTTTCCTCTGGAATGATGGAAGTGTATCTACTGAGCGGCGCACACCAACCGCACCTGCCAACCTCAAGAGTCAACAGTATTGATTAAACCGCCGCATCCGCTCAAATCCATCCCCATTTCCTTTGAAGGCGAAAATCATCCTTGATATCTGCCAACAGCTCACTTACTTAGGGATTTCTTCCTTTCCATCTAGGTTGTATTAATTAATGCATGCTTTTCTTAAATTAGCCCTCTGAGGAGCTATAACTCAAATTCCTCTATTTATGAAAGTAATAGGTTGGAGAGAGAGAGAGAGAGAGAGAAAAAAAGAAGCTAAACTGAAATAATTATGCAGTCCAACGCTTTGCTTTGAGAATAAACTGCGAGAAACCTGATGAAATATGAATGTGCATTGGGTGCAAAGATAGTTAAATATTTACAATCCTGTGTTAGTCCACAACCCCAGTAAAGATGCTAGTCAACTGCAATAATTGCTTTGCTGCAAAACTTTGCACTTGATTCATGCATTTGCCGGGCGTTACACAAGTTCAGAGCGCTTTTCTTTTTCCAACTGGACACCCATTAAAAATATATAAATATGTGCTTAAAGCTCCTTGTGCACCCTGTACGAGCCGGTGTACGTTCAATTTTTCTACTCGATATAATCAGGCAGGTAGTTGCATCTTAAGCAGCCGCCCGTACTGCAGTTAAAGAAAGGCCACACTGCAGTAAGATGTTGAGGGAGCCCCCTGAGGGACTGATCTTATATCAGGAGACTGTATATTTCTACGCTAAAGAGGCTATTCAAACCCACCAACGCTTGAATTATTAAAGACACTGTATGTTTCTCAAAGCCTTGATTTAGCTCTTTTGAGGGGCGGCATGTGCGCTGTGTTGGTAGTGGTGTGGCCATAGGTTGGGGATAGTAGGGAGGGGAGGAGGAGGAGGAGGTGGGGGGGGGGGGGTTGTTGTGGGCTATCAGAGGTTGGATTGTTTCTGTTTTCGCCCCCCCCACCAACATCGGCACCCCCCGTCCGCTAAAATGGCCTTTTACTCTCTAAGCATGCTTTTACTGCCTCTGAAGAGTTATTTTTGTTGATGAAAAGGATACGCCGCCTCGGTTCGAGGCGACCCCGGGCCATTCACAAGGTTGTTTAATACTTTCCCCTCCGTTTGGCTTATAAATTTATCATCAGTAAAGTATACCAGTGGTCTCATGCCGTAGTACAGGCTTCAAGCTAAGTGGCTGAGGTTGAGTGAGTGAATGGACAGAGAGAGAGAGAGAGAGAGAGAGAGAGAGAGACAGAGAAACACGGGGAGAGAGCAACGGTTTAACAGTGGTTGATCCCGTGGAGGAGTGGAGGAGTGTGCACTCAAGGTTTTAAGACGTTAAAAGTCTCAAATTGGCTTTATCGATGACTCTCTTGATTCCTAGATACAGTACAGAGGCCTCACTTGTTAACAACGTGTATGTTAATGACTTGTATTAGAAGTGATCAATCTACTTTGGATGCAAGCGTTTTCCCATCGCTTTGAAGTCAACGCATTGATTGGTGAGAATATAACAGAATTAAACAATCGCTCCTCCTAAGTGCTGAGCGCCTGAGAGTGTGCGTTGCTCTCTATTAATAGATTTCAAAACAACATGGCTGGTAGAGCAGAGATTCCCATGTTAACATTGGACTGAAACACACACACCATGCGGCAGGAGGTGATCTGGACAACTAAACACTACCTCCTTTGAGCCAGGCTGCAGTGATTTACCATTAAAGGAGACATATCGTGCTCATTTCCAGGTTCATACTGGTATTTTGTGTTCCTACTACAACATGTTTTGATGACACAATTCTCAACACAATTCTCTCTTAATGGCTGTCTGGATATACAGGTATTCACCCTCCGTCTGAAACACTCCGTTTTAGCGCCTGTCCCTTTAAGCCCCCCCTCCCAAAAAGAAAACATTGATGTTAGTGAAAACGTGCTACATACTCATCCACCACCCGAACCTCCACAACCCTCCTTATTGCATCGGCATTGACGTGAATTGTTCGGTTCACAGGCTTTGTCGGTGTTGGGAATGCTACCTGGAAAGGGTAGTGAGCGGGAAAATAACAGTGACTCTGCTTTAAATGACGCTTCGCTACACTGAAGCTGCCACCCATAGAAATGTTGCAAGCTAAGCCACAGCAACACGGAAAAAGCAGTTGAACTACATCAACGTTTTTTACTACCAACTTCAGTCATGAATCTTTGCTATTAATATGGAAATGTGTATATATATATATATGTATACTGTGTATACACACACATATAAATAATAAGGTAAATGCGCTCAAAAATCGGGTAACGTAGGTTTAGGATTTACCAAGAGGCCGAGCCCAAACCAAGAAAACAGAAAAGAGGTGCGTGTCAATATGTGCACGGTCTCACCTGACCTCCCCTAACGAGACCTCCCATTGCTTTCATATGCAGCTGTTCCAGATCTTAGGTGTTATCCAGAACCTGGCATAAGTGGTGCTAAAACCATCACGTCCTACATAAATACGTAGAACCTCCACCTCTCCTCTCTGTTCTCTGTACTTTGGTTGCAGGGTGAAAAGAAGGGATGCTGCTTATGGATGCTATTCCAGGTGGAATATTGCCGATGCATTGCCCACCCAAACAGATGTCTCTCCTGAATTAGTTACCTCGGGATCCTCCCTGCATACCAAATCAGGGGGAAACACACAAGTCGTGCACAATTCTGATTTATTCATCCAGTCTCTGCCTCATGCTTAGACAATAGCATGCAAATCGATGGTGTTCATCACGAATTCCATGGTAGGTAGTATATACAGTCGTATGGATATAGCAGTTTGATGCTTTATTGATTATTCTCCCACTAGTATATCATGGATAAATAAATGATAGAGCCTCGAATATCAATCGCTGTTGGGGTTGATATGACCGTTCTCTCGGAGCCCTCAAACAACACGCAGGTTGCAGTTGTGTTGCAGTGGCACGGCGAGGTGGTCTAGACTTGTCCTCTGTTCAATCACGGTTACATCATTTCCTCTCTTTAAGTGGGAGGGCATGAAAACAAGTGGAACTCGTGATATCATCACCCCCTCTCCTCCTCCTCCTCCTCCTTTAGCCGACCACATGGCGCACCCTTTCTTTATTGATAGTGGAATGCTTGACAAAGCAGGGTAATTAAAGCAATCGTGCCGGTTGGGTTTCATTGATAAAGATTGGAGCCGATGCACCTCTCTGTGGCGTGTCAGCAGCAGAGAGCTCCCGTCCCCTGGATCCCTCATTTCGCCTTTCATCTCCCCCACTCAGCCATGAAAAATTCATCCAAGACCTCCAGAAATATTTATTGTAAAATCTTAGGGAGAAGTGGTAGCACTGAAAAATTCATGGCCTTATTCGCCTCCAACAGCTGTGGACCCCTTAATTAATTTGATTGCTCACATTACACGATAAATTCATTTATACAATATTTATCCGTCCTCTTCCTCAACTTGGTCTAATCAAACAGACACACATACAAGGCTGGTGTGTTTTTTTGTATTCTTTTTTTTTCACATACAGTACAGAATATATTTCTGTTTTAATTTAGTTCTACTGCCAATATACATTTATTTTGTTTCACACAATATCACCATGTGGGAGACCCTAGTAGTGTAGATGTGTAGCCTAGTATAGTAAGAGGAAAAGCCTTTCATCAAGATCATAAGATGTCACGAGAAAACAATGTTTTATCACATTTTATCTTGGTAAACACTTATTTTCTAAAATAGTCTGGAATAAACAAATACATTTAAAAACAAATCTATTAGGCTGGTATTAAAGTAATAATACATCAAATGTATTATGTTATGTGATGCCATGTGATTATTTTTGTGTCTTTTCACAATTAGTAATTCTGCTGTGTAAGGTGATTCAAAAATAAAAGCCAGCGCTTTCAGGCTGTTTTAAGGCCATGCATTGAGCTAAATGCTAATGTCAGCATGCTAACATGCTCACAGCGACAATGCTAACATAATAACCAAGATCACCATCTTAGTTTAGCTTGTTAGAATAGCATAGCATTAGCATTAAACTCAAAGTCGTCTGCTTTTCGGGTATTCAGTCATGAACAAAAGCATTTGACAAATTACATTTCAGTGGATCACCAACATCATTAGGCTTCATCCTCTGGGGACCATGAATATCTGTACAAAACATCATGGCAGTTCTCACAGTAGTTGAGTTATTTCAGTCTGAACCAAAGCGAACAGCTAGTGTGGCTAAAGGCGTCCTTTGATGAGGTAACCGAAACAATACAGTAGTTATTTTTCATCTAAATATAATGTAACGTTTTTTGACAGACCGTTAGATGAATTGTGGTAATGACCATCTGTGCTCTATGCTACTTTCTACTGGGATGTCCATTATTTTGCATTGTTTTGATGTGTATTTTTCTTCTTTCACATGTAAAGCTTGACACGCATCAGTGGGGCTGCTGTTTATAATGGTGACTGGTGACAGTCATGTTGCTCTGTTCGCGTTCAAATGTGTCATCACAACTAATTTAATGCTGATATATACTGCAGGACAACCCTTTCCCTGGGCATGTTAGACTCCCTGTCTCTCATCTCCGGCACCTCGCAGCAACAAAACAACTTCACCCAAAAAAAATCTACTCCGACTGGAATGAAAATGATTCCCCATGTAGCTCCAAATACCAATTCTGAATCACTTTCCAGAGTCTTGCTATTATTTTGCCTCCTTAACGCCGGAACGTTTTGTTTCTAAAATTGGGATTTGGGCATACACAAACACAAAATTATACACTTCAAGATTGGGTTTGTCATTTTTTCTTTTCCTACGCGTTCATAGCAGCAACCAATCTGTAGGAAGCCTTGACAGCCAGTAACAGCTCCATGTGACAGGTGTCTTCCTCCGCTATGTAATCACAGTGTGAGGAACCATGCTGTGCAAAACAGACAACAACAGTTTCTATAATGATGGAATATCTACAGTGTGCAGACTTTAAACGAGGACTCTTGAGGATGCTTCAGATGCACTTTTGAATTACATTTTTATGTCAACGGCAGCGGTGTGAGAAGCACAACCCTGGTAATAACACACTGTCTGCTAAAGGTTGGCTTTACGGTTAGTGAGTTGGAGGATACGAGAGATAATAGGGCCTATCAGACAATTCATTACCCGTGGACCTCAGGTATTCAGTCTTGCTGCCCACTGAGATTTGGTACCGGTCCAGTCCTGCACCAGATGTAAGCCTGGGGGGGAGTGCTGGGTCAGGGTTAATGGCTATAGCATAGTATCATGTTCTGCTCAGCTGAAGTCCAACCTCTCGCCCTGCCAAGAGGGCTCAGGGGTCGGCGGGGACATTAGTCTCAGCCCGATTCTTCATTAGCCTCGCTAATTACAGGGCTCCTCTACGGGGATGGCAGCTCATGCCTGGGACGAGCCCTGTGCTCTTCTTCGGCCTCCTGTCTTTACTTTACGCCACCACGGGCCCTGCCATATGCCGAGCTTTGGTTAGCTCCGACAGATAAAGAGCCGTTTATTCTTGACTCGATGCTTCTCCAGCCAGTTTAGACATATGTCAAGTCAACACATGTCCACACCCGAGATCACTTGCTGAACCGCGCTCTCTGACATGAAGCCCTAGAATTTTGCACGCTGACAGGCCTTATTTTCAGCGACGAGAAATCTCTCTTACAGGTCCTTTGCACTGTTATCGATGGAGGGGTGGCCTGTGACATTGCCTTTGGCCTCTATCGCCTGTTGTTGTTATGTGTGAGACAGCTCTTCCAGCGATGGCGGTGCCCCGAGGAGCAACGCTGCCTGCTGGGCGAGGTGTCAGAATGATGATTGCTTTCTGACCTTGGCCGGCTCTCCATTACATCCATAATGAAAAGCTGTACTTCCTCTACACCTGCCTCTAAATGGTAAAAGGTGCCTCGCTGTATGTCCTCTTTTGTTTTTACACGGTTGCTGGCATTTGATCCTTAACGTGCTTCGTCTTTTGGTGACCATGCGCCTTTGGGACCTGCCATCCTCGCACAGCAGTTGGGTGCCTTTCGCGCATTCATCCGTGGCCCTGTCTGAAGTCTTTGATTAGACTCTTTGAACAAGTAGGAGGGACCTTTAAGACGACCTCTTAGGGCGTGGAACAAGCCTGTGACCCTCATGTGGAAAACTAACCTCGCTATAATTCAAAGAATCCATTCTCTCACTTTAAAAAGACTATAAAAATGTCACTTGAAGCTGTATTTTGATGAATGATTTAAAAAAAGAAAATGATCTACAGTAGTTCTGATACATTTTACAATTCATTTCTATAAATGACGTTCAGGTCTGCACAGGTGGTATATATATAGCAAGAATTGAAATAAATCTGTAGCAAACAAAAAAGAGTCAGCAAGGGTGCAGTTGCTTTGTTGTTGAGGTGTTGAAGTGAATTTACACGTCCACTAATTTCTGTTATAGAAAAATACCTTTTAGCATATTGTTAGATTATCATTACTTATTATCTAATTACTACTAACTTGACAGAGACAATGTACATTATTAAACATTGATGCAAATGTCCCAGCGCTAGCCAAAATGCGAGTGCCTGGACAGAGCTACAGTAGATAGTCACCCTGAAAAACTTGCATCATATTTATTGAAACAGTTGCGTTGTGGTCCACTTGTGGTGATAGTGACAGCTCTGCACTTTCACTATTTAAGCTAACGTTAGCTCGACTGACTTTATTGCTATGTTCAAGCTATGAGTGGCAAAGCTACAAAACTGTGTTGCCGAGTAGCTGTTCAACCGCTCGTTGACGTAGCTGTGTGATTAAATAGCACCGGGAAGCAGCTAACACCAAGACTAAGTTTCTCTTCCATTTTTAGACGTAACGGAACAGGATTGTAGGGAAAAAAGGCTAGCCCGTTGCTCTTCTCGAGTCGGTGTTTTTGAACAGCATAAAGACAAAGTCCACTGTGTCGTTTCAACTATTAAAATTAATGGGGCTTTTTTCCACGACAAAACTATTGGGTTTGTATAGACACCAGCATGTAGGAAGTAGCTTTACTGACCTGACAACACTGTGTCATTTTGTAGTTTAGCTAGCTGACAGAATTGATATGAGCTTCAGCTGACTGAATTTGCCAAGCAAATTTAGTCTTTACAGCCGTTGACCAACTATACTTTCACGTAAAGTTTTTACAGCTTGTTCGGACATTGATGATTTAATAATGTGATTAAAATGGCATCTCTTGCGACTTGAGAATTTCATTTAAATTAAGAAGATGAATCATTCAGCCTATTTGTCACCCACCTGACATAGTAACATTTGCTCGTTCTATCTACTTATTCATTTCTTGAACAAAACACTGCGAGTGGGCGGGAGGTCAGTTCGCTGTGCCGTGCGTGCGTGTTGCCATCATGTGCTTTTGGAGACAAAAGAAGAGATGAGTGGTTATTAACAAGTGAGAAAGCGGTGGAGCGGGGAGCCTTTTGAGCAGCGCAGAGGTACCATCCCATAACTTCTCTGCACATAGGCCTGTCTGAAAAGTCCCATTGATCAGCTCCGAGTCTCTTTTTCAGCACTAACCGCTATCCCTCATCCCAAACTGTCACAGAGCCGTCAAGATCAAATCCCGCTTCTACATGGCAGGCCTGAGAGAGCGTCTCCCTCTGATACCATACAACCCCAATAGACAGGGGAGCAATAGAAAGAGCCCAGTAGAAAACTAGAACTGCTGCCACATCTTTGGCAACCATTACTGCCTTTTTCTGCGACACGGTTTTTGATATGTCACCTTCTGATCTGATGCGGGTTTCTGCTGGTCTCGCCTCGAGGGGTCGGGGGGGGGGGGGGGTAGGCTGCGCTTGCAGAAAAAGTCGGCGAGAAAACGAGCACTTTGCATTCAATTGCTCCCCGTTTGGTGCTTCTTTTCCCCGCCGCATCTGAGGAAGAGAGCAGACAAACAGATATCCAGAGGAGCTCGCTCTCCTTTTTCATCCCCATTGTCAAGTTAATTTACGGCAGAGTCGTTCCAGGATGCTGGATGCCATGTGAGTTATTGATTATTTTCCTCCCGCTCTCAGAGCCATCATCCCGAGCCTTGATGGAACAATGAGGGAGGGTTGGGCCCCAGAGGAGTGGTATGTACAACTCTGTACACGCCACTTTACACTTGTAGTCACTGTCGGGAGCATACAGCAGAATTCAATTTACACCGCTTTTAGACAAATGTAAACATACCGCATGCGAGGCGCAAGTGCAAATCTCAGTAGTCTGGGGTCACCAGACGCGAGCAGGCAGGAATGTGATTTGACTTCCACTAAAGGATGCGCAAATTAGAAAGGAAAAGATGTGTTTCATGAAAAGGAAATTCTCAAAACAATAGCTGTGAAAACACTTTTTACTGGTTGGAACATTTTCACTGTGAGGAAATAAAAAAATAAAAAAAAGACAATTTGATAAGCGTCACTACAATACAACTGGCATGCATCAACACATTGATGCGAGGTTCGGAGGCAGTGCGGATCTTCCTTTGAATTGTTGTTAATTTGAAGGTTAGTAAATTAATTTGCCCCCCAGAGACTGTCAGACTGCGAGAGAGAGAGAGCTGAAGCTGAGTTTCAGGAGGAAAGTGAGGAGGAGTGACCCGGTGGAGCCCTGTCAGGATGTCAAAAAGCCTCCCTGACTCAACTAATCCCCACGCCTATGAAGTAGTCCCTCCTGTGATTAACTGTCTAATGAACGTGTGCAAAGACAGGAAGGAAATGGGTCAGAATAATGCTTCTTAGGCAATTTGATAAGACTTTTGTCCTCTGATGTTTTACCGATTAAATATTCTTTGCCGGTTCCCCTGAAGCCAAACATTTAACCAACAGATTAAGGCAAATGAAACACTTGGCCTCCAATCCTTAATCGCTAATGACCATTCATTTCGTCTCTTACCTGAAAAATTCTGCATCAAATGTTGATTTTAAGCATTTGCATGCACTCGTTTTCATTTCAAATGAACATGGCAAATCGTGTCCCATGATGGCACTGTACCGTATAGCACTTTCTCAGCCTACATCAGTGTTTGCTAACAGTTGGGCTCAATCGGTTTTATACTGTGTCATCAAAAGAAAATCAAACAGAGGGATTGTTGCTTTTGATGTGAACAGATTAAACCATCAAAGATTTTAATTGTTTCTAAAACGCTTTCAGATCTTTACTATTCCCTTTGCTGAGACTGTCTTCCATCTGTCTCCCAAACGCTGTAACATGAAGAGGGATGCAACACGCACACAAACAAACACGAGCACTAAGTGTAAGGCTCAGATAATTATGCACAACTCACTCATTAGAGGGTAAAAGTTCTGGTACTCCCATTCGTTTTTGAACTCGGATAATTGAATCACTATTAATGTATATGGTGTGTAGATCAAAGGATAAACATTTCCCCCTTGATTAATTCTAGTCACATTAGCTGATGAAGCTCTAATGAAAATGGCCACCCCCCCAAAGTCAAAATGTCTTTCCAGTGTATGTCAAGAAAACCAAGTAAACATTGCTACAAAATAGGGATTATATTATTCATACAAAGAAGGTGAGTGTCTGTGTAAATAAGAGTACATCTATGATTCAAGGATTGCTTGAAGGATTGCCTCTGCAGGGCTCTCAACGTGACAACGGCTAACAGTGCTAACAGTGCTATCAGCGCTAACAGTGCAAACAACGACAAGAGTGCTGACAGAGATAACAGAGTTTACCTCGGGGGGGGGGGGGGAACCCAAGGGTGTGCGTTACGCTTCCATGACAACACCGTGAGTCGGGGCGGCGTTAACCCTAACCACCGCATGAGTGCAGTGCAGAGCGACGGCAGCTAGCTATGGGATACACACAATGGGACACACGTGCACTAACATGGAAATACCAGTGTAACGTAATCCGGAAAAACTCAGATTACAACAGGCAGAGTGTGACTTCATTCTCTGCTAACGATATTACTTCCCTATATCTTAACATAGCAAATAGCACTTAGTTTTCTGCTACTTTATTAATGCTCTAAATTTCGAATGTACCACCTTTAAAGGACGAATGTGGTCCTTCACAACTTTTCATAGCTCCAACCATCTATTGGTTCTATTAACATTGCACTCACCAATGAAATGCTCAAACCATGAAATGTGGCACTATTGCTACAACAGTTTTGTCCAGATTAGCTGCAGTACTTGTGGCCCAGATTATTTATATGTAAAACCAGTACGGTACAACCAGGAAGTCAGTACGTAACCTGTGATGAACCGTGTCGCAATTCCATAATACATACCAACTGTATACAGTATGTACTATATTCCAAGCTTCATAATACACTGCCATTAGTATACAAGAAATCAGCATGCTATATTATATACTATAGTATGAAACATAATTTCACTGTGACTGTTACCCTTTCTCCGCCTCTAGAAATAAGAACCAAATTGGGGCAATTAGGAAGGTAAAAGTTGCTGGAGTGGTAGAAGTGCCAAAACTTTGCACTGGCAGTAATCTTTTCTCCACAGCGGGTCTTGGCCCCGGCTTCAACCTCTGTCTTTTATCTTCCCTTTGTTGGCGTGGCTGCGTTGAAACAGAGGTTCAACGCATCTCCTCCCTCCTCTGGTGTGGCTCCACAAAGATGATTGCCTTCTAGTAACAAGCCTCTGCCCCGCATCACCGCTACCACCGCCGCCATACCTCGTCCCACCTCCCCCCTTTCTCCTCCTCCCTGCTCCCTTGTTCCCTAGCTCTATGCTTAGCAAACATCAAAGGGACCTATCATACCCCGATGGTTTAAATCTTTTAACAGGGAATAACAGCCGGAGTACATCCAGACCCCTCACGTCCCACAGTCATGTCACCATGTGTTCCCGCAATGATCGCCAGGGGAGAGGCTCTGACCGGGGTGAGAGCCTTTCTGGTGGTGCGTGTTCTCTCTGCAGGACCGTGAGGGGGGGGGGACTGTGATCAGGGGCCAGGCCAAATTCTGTTTGAAATGTGAATGGGCTAATTTTTATCAGCCTCCCTCATGCTAGGGGAGGTCCCAGGTGCCACAGCATGCCAAGGGTCATCATTAGAAGACGGCTGCCTTCAAAAAAAAAAAAAAATATATATATATATATATATATGTGTGTAAAAAAAAAAAAAAAAAAGCAGGAACGTCACTGTATCTTGTGGCAGCGTTTCTCTTTTTATTCTTTCACTATTTCTCTGTTATATTCATAAACATTAATGAACAAAATTTATACAACCCACATGCTCCTTTTTCGCGAGGCTCCCGCATCTTCAATTTCTCTTCATCTGATTTCTTTCTTTCCTTTTATTTCACCCACTTTTTTTTTCCTTTTTCTTTTCCTCGGCTGATGCATAAACAAACAAAATAGTGACTGAAAATGTGGAGACGACCTAGCTGGAGATATGTGGGGTGGGGGGTGGGGGGGGGGTTGGTATCTGATTTGAAATTCAGACGGATTCCGTGATCAAAGGAGGCTCAATATCTCTCAGCTGTTCAAAGGGACTTGTATAAAACAAATGTGATGTGACCAAGTGCAGAGGAGCACTCATTAAGAGCTAAAGCAGATAATGACAGGTACGATGAGGAGACGGCGCCGCGCTCTAATTCTCTCCCCCCACTGAACAGGCATTTGTTTGCTTTCGCGTGTGTTTTTTTGTGTGTCTTTCGCGCGCCTCGCGTTTGTGTTGCTTTTGATATTGATTAGGGAGGGAATAGGAGAAGAGGTACACGAGGGCTTTCAGATGCCTGCTACCCTGCTCCCTTTTGTCGGAGACAGCCCTTGAGTTCCTCGCTGTTGTTCTCTGCCGTGCGCCAGCTCCGGGAGTTTGGGTTGCTTTGCACACAAAGTCACAAGGAGCTAAACGCCTCCCTTTAGGGTCTGCAGGGTATAAACCACCCCATTGTTTTCTCTTTTTGTGCTGTTAGGGAGAAGTGAGCGAACGTGAATTGTACACCCGCCTCGTTGAAGGCGTTCTATAATAAAGAGCAACTTTGTGCATTTACAACTAGAAGAAGAAAATACATCAATCTAATGAACCGACTGCGTCTGCTCTGGAGAGAACGGGAGTCTCGAGTGATGCGCTGTTCAAAAATAACACTTGCACTCTGTGGATGCTCTGAGATTATAACCCGCACCAATAGAGAAACAATAGGCCAAACAACAACAACAACACAAGATATTATTAGGCATTAGATATATGTTTCATGTCTGGCCCTGCCTCTTTCGCCCCCCCCCTGCCTCTTCTGCTTTCAGGTCCTGACCTTCAGCGAGGAACGCGGCTCCAAATGAGCCGGGCCAGTTTTGTAGTCTTTTTGTGCTTGGAGGAGCCATGAAATATTCAGGCTTAGTGCTTCCCTGAGACCAGGCTGGTGGCTGTGGCTTTGTTAGCGCGCCTCGCCCCTGCACTCCGGTCCAGTGTCCACCACTGCACCTTGAACTTGACGTCTTGAGGGGGGGGGGGGGGGGGGGGGGGGCCAACTCGGGCGATCCGCTCCCTCCGAACATAATGTCCCATTTTCTGCTCATCTTCACCGAGTTTTTTTTTTTGTTGTTTCCACCCCTCGACGAGAATCCTCCTATACCCCGCCGTGCTTTTCCTCCCAACTCATTGCTTAGCAGCGTAGCCGGCGTACGGCTATTTCCAGCAGATAAGGGTGTGGGATATAGCTCTGTGAGGACTTTGTCAATTCATGACCAATGGCGAGGTCCTGCATTATACACTAAGCTGAGCAGGAGAGCAGGTTTGTTTTATTCACAACCTTGTGGATTCAAACAGATTGCTCAGACTAGGGAATTGAAGCAGATACTATCATACAGGTCCAAGACATGGAGAGAGAACAGGTAGGAATAAACTATGTATAAAAGCGCTGGTAAGCTTCAGCCCCGGGCAAAGCTACACGGGCTACGATGTTACCCTCCCAAAAGCCACAATCAATTCTTGGCTTCACAGTATCCAAATGTTTATTTTTGCTCGGTTGAAGTATAATGACAAGTCGTTCGGAGATACAATTGTACCCTTGGCTCGCGCCGGTATTACAGAGTGCCGTGGCCACATTTACCTCGGTTTTCGGAAGAACCTCGGAGAAAATCTAAACAACTTCTAAAACACTGACAGCCTGAGCCGTCACTGCGCGCTGCGAATCGGGAAACTGGGTTTCTGGGGGCCTGTTGTAGAACCGAGCACACGCGTCGCATCTCTACATAACATCCAACCAATTTGAACAATTCAAATCACTCCAGATTCCAAATCCTGCATGTCAGGACTAACAGCTGGAACATATTACTGCTCTATCCCTCCTCTATAAGATAATGCCCCCCATCACATCCAAATACATTATCATCTCATTCAAATTCATAACACTGATGGCTTTCAAGCATCATCTATGTAATCCTGGAATAATTTCCCCCCACGCGCATGTCCATATATCTGGAGCCATGAATAACTGCTCTGTGACAAAATCCTTTGCAAAAGGGCAGGATGTATGTGTCGGTGTTGCTACGGATCCGCTCCGTCTAGCCTGACATGCTCCTAATCCGCCCTGACGAAGGGATGCGCTCTGTCGGTTAGCGGGGGGGCTCCACCGAGGCGGCGGGCGGCCCCGCAAACCCCAAATCCCACCTCCACCCCAATCTTTCCCTCAGCCTCCGACACACTACACCCATAAGTATTCCATTAACCCCGGTGCTACCTGTCTGAAGGGCCGAACATGGCTAAATCAATGACTTTGTATATGTGTCCGCCCACGCGAGCTTTGTCTGTTTGTGTCTTTTGTCTATGCTAATGCGCCGCGTCTGGCCACCCGTCTTTTCACCGTTTGCATTGTCGCGGCTGGCTCCTTGTCAGCATTGCTGTAAAACGAAGTCCATGCTGCTTATTAAAGTGCTCATTGGCTGTGGATACGCCCCTACGTCTTTGCTCCTTCACCGCAGGGCCCTGTAGGGCCTTTGCTGGCTCCCCCCCCCCCCCCCCCTACAAAACAGCATAGGGTCCCAGGCTAGGGGGTTGGGGGGGGATAATCACCTGCATGGAGCTGGTGTTAGCTTAGGGGTTTTTGAGTAGAAAGGAATACATCACACCCACAAATGTGTACATCCACGTGTAGAGGATGGTAAACGGAGCGCCGTGTTGGAAATGGTTCCATTCAACCTGAACCCTGGCCTAACCTAGATGAACCCACAGTTCATCTTCTGCTCAGTTTAACTGCAGTGAAAGCACATTTTGGGGGAAACAAATTGCCCCCAATCAGACAAGCTATCCCCAACTTAAACGGCTTGAATCCAAAAATGTTCTCAAGCTCGCAAACAAACACATACACACACACACACTCCTACACACACAAAAAAGCACGAACTAGCAAATACCATTTTGGGGTAATCATGCATTTTCCTAAAGCCATGCATCTCTCTCCCACTGGAGCAGGCTGCCAGCCACGGCACTGATTTACACCTGTGATACTTCGCACTCACACTAGGGGGCAGTATGTGACCTAAAAACATGCACCGACGAAGCCAATGCCTTTGACAGGCCCATGTGCAGCGCTCCAGAAATTAAATGAAAATTGGAAGTCAAATTGATGTTATCCTCTATAAAAGCAATCCTCACAGCACCCATCAGCAACGCTCCTACAAGCCATGTACGCCGCGCGTGATTTTCAACGGCCTCTAAATAATCATATGTTCTGCAACCAGGCTTCATGCATGGGCGTTCTTTCAACATGAAGCCCAGCTCATAGTGGCAGGATTAATGCCTTGTCTCTTGTTTTCACTGCATAGTTTTACCGATAGTCATTCACTGTCTCTGAAAGCTTGCAGCCTTCGGGGGCTGCTCACACAGATGGAAATTCTTTTGAGAGTTTGAGACCTGTATGCAGGTGTACAGTCATTTAAAGACAAAAAGTGTAGTTTTGCAATTAATTTCATATGCATCTAGTGGCTGCAGAAGTCTGGATCCATCACATCACTCCTCCTTAAATTGACATCTGGGTGTTGCTTTGGCCCCATCCGGTGTATCCAAGAAACGGTTCGTTTTCAGGAGCCCCACATTTCGACACGTGCGCCTTCAAGACGACCTACTGTAGCGCACGATTCCGTCCGCTCGAGTTGCTGCAGAGAACAAATGATGAGCGGCACCAAACACCCGTTTACGTCGCCATTTAAAACGCAGGTGGGCGCGACCACGGCGCTGACACGTGCGCCAGTTTCTATGAGCAGAGTCAATTAGCAGCGGCTGCAGATTATTTCTTAATTAAATAGGGGGGCTACCTTAACCACAGAGGTGCAGCCGCTCACACCTCACAGTGCAACACTAACAGCTGCCAGGCCTCGTTCTGCCAGAGAGAGAGAGAGAGAGAGAGAGAGAGAGAGAGAGAGAGGGGGCTGTTCATTAAGCAGCGCTATCTCTCCTGGGCTTGTCCACCTGCCTTGATCACGTTTGCATTAATAATGCATCGCCGAGTGCAGTAATACAACCATTACATTCGCTGCTCTCCTCAGCCTCTCGCTGGCAGCCCCGCCACCACAACATGGGGGGAAAATTGTAATCTTTTTTTTTTTCTCCTTTATCCAGGGCCTCCTCTTATATTGCCACCCCAAAGAACACATCGCTGCTGTGTATACACAAACACACACACACACACACACACACCAAAATGGCTTTACCCTTTCTGTTTCGGGTTCACTACACTTTGAAAACAATACAGTCGACACGGCTTCTGCCAGATGAAAGTTGACCATTTGGAGTCACAGTCTGAAGAATGTTCATTCCTCCACAATTCTCTATCTAGTATGATATCTATCTATCTATCTATATATCTATATATCTATATATCTATATATCTATATATATATACAGTAGATACACATCGCAGCGACTAAAGAACAAGAGTGTTTGTTGCTCACTGAGAGAGAGAGAGAGAGAGAGAGAAGTGCCGATTGATAGGATTCACAGCCGCAGACGTGCCTTTCAAGGTGACCATGAATTTTAATGGTTGCAGGAATTGTTTGGGAAGATTCCCTTCAATTATTGGGCTCCCCTGATAGGAATAGATTGGGGGAGATTTGCATAGATTTTCGAAACACCTGTAATTAAATCGAAATGTGGCGCGGCCTCCCTCAAACAGCGGGCTCTTGCTTGTGCAAGAGGTCCAAAAAAAGAAAAAAAGCCCAGCTAAAAAGACACCGTTTCCAGGGATCACACTCTTGTTAAAATTCACAGAATAATTGTCTTTGTATAGGAGGGCAGTATATCCAAACAGTCAATAGGAGAATTGGAAGCAGTTGCGGCGCAGGCGTGACTGCTTGCTGGTAGGGTAAATATGACTTATTATTTCCTGATGTAACACTCCTAAGCCGGAGCTCAGATTTCCATTTGGAGGCAAACATTAAGGAGATTCAGGAGCCATCCAAATGGCCAAGTAATTAATGTTACCACGCACGCCCAAGATATTAGAATGTTAACAGTGTTGGAGCCATGTGATTCCGAATACAGAGTGAGGGCTTTATTACTACGGCCCAGACAGGGGGTGACATCCCTCCTAATTGGGGACATCAGAGTTCCTGCTGCTGCG
Source organism: Pholis gunnellus (assembly GCF_910591455.1). Taxonomy (NCBI): domain Eukaryota; kingdom Metazoa; phylum Chordata; class Actinopteri; order Perciformes; family Pholidae; genus Pholis; species Pholis gunnellus. The sequence continues at coordinate 23,549,134 of NC_136530.1, read as the reverse complement.
TCTTATCCTCAGTTCAGATCGCTCCTCTTTTTTCTTTCTCTTTTCTTTTAATTTATTCACTTTCCCTTCTCCCCCCCTTCTTTCTCCCACTCTCTCGCTCCTTATCACTGGGATCTGCTCTCATTAGCAGTCCCCCCCCCCCCCCCCCCCCACACTCTCCTCATTTGCATTTCAAGTGGCGGCGCTGTGCAGGAGCAGCTCCATCCCTCCCCAAGTCAGGCATAGTAGGGGAGAGGAGGAAAGAGAGGAAGAGAGGGAGAGACGGGAGAGAAGGAGACGTCGCACGCGCTCGCCGATGCTTCATCACGGCGCCGCATCCCCGACATCTGGGGCTGTCTCTTTTTTTCCTTTTTTTGTCTCCCATGAGCACCAGCGTGTCATTAACAGGATTAATCTGGGCCCTAATTTCCTAATGATCGCTGTTTTAATGTATGTGAACGAGTGCAGTCTCTTGACTCATTACCGCCAATTTGCCTGAGACACACATAATCAGACTCTCTAACAACCCACCAACATTTATTTTTGCTAATATGATTATTTTTTTTTTTTCCCTCTCTCCACTGTGGATAGAGCAAACACAGTTTAGTTCTGGCTGAGTGGATTCCCAATCAGCGCTTACTAGACGCTTTTACCAACACTGAATGAGAAACATGACATTTATCTGTGGATGTGTGGCCCACTCTTACTGTGATAAACCCAACAGAGGTTGCTTAATGTCTTTCCACTGAGCAACTGCGATGCTAAATATAACACATGACCCCCCTGCAATAAAGTTTTAGTGCCGACAAAACATTGCCAACAGTATGAGTTTGAACACAATGTGGCGGAAAAACCAGTAAGCTCACTTAAACATGAACATCAAGAGCAGCAATGACTGGGGAAACGGTTTGGGGTTTTGTGGCCGCTGGTACCACAGCGTCCAATAAACACACAGATGTATTCAAGCCCCGGGGCGGCTGCGGGGCAGACCTGTGAAACCTGGCCATGGTGTCTTGGTTTAAGGGGGAAAACGTCTCAAGGATCTTCACCCAGGAGGATCCTCTGTGGCTTCTGTGACAGTTGACCTTTAACCCCTCCTCCCAAGCCTCGCGGCGGTTAAAAAAAAGAAAAAAAGTGGTTCAAGTTGCATCTTTGCAGGTCAGCGGCCCCCGTGTGATTTCATAAAGCCGAGCCTCGACAGAAAGCGAGGATGACACAATCTTTAATATTAATGTTGGACGTATACGTACGCTGGCCATAAAGGATTGTTTACATTAAGTATTGAACAGGCTTTGTGTGCAAGCAAAGACAAACAATTCTGTGATTCGCTTGGTTTTTCATGGCCACAGTGGGCTCAGCACAAACACATATATAAAACAGGCAGATCTTTGTTTGTGATGCGATTTAGACAAAGTCTGTTTCATGCGTCATTGCTGATGATATGATTTTAAGACCGACACATTTTAGTAAGTTGCCCTAAATTTCTTCTGGATACAAAAAAAACGTGCTTTGGGAGAGGCATCTTTCAGAGGCAGGTTCTTTTTTGCTTTGGCGAGTTTGGGACGGAAGACAAAGTTCTTTGTTGATAATATAATATGTTGCAAAGTTGTGTTCTTGTCTGACAAATACTTCACCACTTTCACTGAAGTGAAAGTACAAATACCACAAATAACAAGTGAATTATAAGTAAGTAATAATTGACTTACTTAAGTAAAGTTTTGTTTGCAAAATGTTAAAGTACAAAATGATAGCTGTGAGATAAATGCATTTGAGTAAATAGTCCAGGATTCAAAGTATCCTCGGTTCATATGAAATCTTACGAAAAGTACGTTTTTTTTTTGCGTTTTCCTACAACACGCGCCAATTTCCACCGTTAACATGCGTACGGTCTTTTCACACGTAACTTTCGTCTTCACAGACAACAACTCAGTTTGGTGTAGGCAACAAAACAGCTTGGTTAGGTTCAGGAAAGGATGGAGAAATACTTAGTTAGGTTTAGGAAAACCTGATTACTTGGGTTACATATCGTGGGATATCTATGGATTACAGCGCTTTATTTTCCGTAGGTATAGCTATGAACGCTGGATGAGACCAGTCTGCAATATGTGCTATTAAAAACATAAAGCAGTGTTATAACAGTGTTATAGCTCCTACACATTTACTGTTGTGTCAATCTGTCAAATGTAAACAACAATCAATAGTAATTTGGGTCATTCAATATGCTCTGTACGTGGATGGACTACATGAACAACTGCCATGTGTGTCGCATCTGGCATTAAATACCGCCACACGAAAGAGATTTCATTTCTTCTTATTTAAAAAGAGAGGCAGAGTTACAAATCAGCGATATGGAAGACACGTCCTGAAACATATTGCATATTCATATTCACATCACAATATACGGCATGTAACGACTGTGTTGCTAAGCTCGCTGCACGTGTGCAAATGTGAGGTGTCAACAGAGGAAGTTAAATCTCACAGCTGCCAATAATGCAACACTCGGGAGCCCCCACCCCCCCCCAATATTTGAAAACTCGTGTGAAATGCATTTAAACATGACTGATATCTGATTTCATCTGTCACGATAATATTAATTAAAGTCCTCTAAATGCCAGCCTGCTAATTGGTTTGCACCTGCACGCGAGGAGCAGATTTCATGATTAATATTACCCCCAGCTCACCCCCTCTATCCCCGGTAAAAACTCCCGGTACGAGTGGAGGAGTGCAGGGTAAATATTGAATCTGGGACTTAAACTCCTGCCGCACTCGGCAGAGCAAGGGGAAGGAGATGTGCAAGAGTTGAGAAGCCGTCCTAATTAAGGAGCTGTAATCAGGCTCGGAGCTCGGGGGTAACTCCCTGGGTGTCACTTGTGATATTAAACCATGCTGTCCTCCTCCTTCTGTTTGTTGTGCTTCACTGGCTGGAGCTAATCCCTTTTAATATCGCCGCACATATGCAAATGGCCGTTTCAATATACCGGGCCCCGGCTAGCTATCCTCTTTTAATTCAGCAAAAAGTTAAGAGCAGGACCTTGTCAGTCAAACTCCTCATAACAATACTAATGTTTTCCCATTACGCACAGTCCAACTAATTAAGGGGAGGTTTGCGTGGTGAAGGATTTGCGGCTCCCAGGAGAGCGCAGGGACGTGGCTTCTTCCACTTCTCGGGGCTGGCCTCGGGGCGGATCATAAAGTTATTTGCTCGCACACTCCTCAAATCTTCATGAGATAATGCAAAACCGTGGACCGCGCGGCTTTGGGTTCGGGTCTGGACCGGGGCTCCCCTGGCAGAGGCAATACTCTCCACGCGAGCAAGTCGACCGAATAAAAAAAGCTCAGCACCGCCGCCTGTGAATAGATGCTGCAGTTTGCGAGCACAGGGTTCAAAAGGCCAAGTACCCCACAATGAGATGGCGGCATTTATATCCTCGCCACACAATTCATAAATAATGGATGAATCTGTAGATCTCCAGCACCCTGTGCATCTACATGTCACAAGTGACTCAATGATGATACCATAAAGCAGAGCTAAAGTGGTTTAAGGTCTATTCTGTGCAAGTCTCAGGATAAAGAGGGCTAAGAGAACCAAGGGACATACTTCCTCTAGTATTCCCCCCCGCCGCCTGTGGGGAATACTGGAAGAAGAAAAACTCTGCTCTCAGCTGCTTAACCTCCTCGACTAAAAGCAACCCGAGAACACTGTTACTGCCGGCTGACGGTGGGAGTTTCTTGAGCACAGGCCGGGGTTTTGCTGCTGGATTCTTGCCTTGTTTCGGTAATGAAGTCGCAGTGAATGAATGTGATGAAACTCGGGTGAACTTTCTAAAGCATTTCAAAGCAGACCGGTCAGTCCTGAGCTTGCAGGTACGGCGCAATGTAGGAAGTATAGCTTGGCTGTATGACGAGTACGGCGGCCCAGAGAGCCCGACGCGCTGCTGCTGAAGAAACCACACATGCGGAACGACAGTCGAACGAGGAAAAGATCTTCAAGACTTTGACAACATCGCACAGCGTAACGAAACTGCTCACACCGCTAACTAGTTCTTACAAAGACATTAGTGGCAGGTGTTACTGTGGTGTGCAGTAGTTAACTGAACCACCTGACAAAGCTAACGTTAGCTTGCTCATACAGTATGACCCGTTTAGCCTCAAGAGTAAAGGCCTTTATACACAAATGCCAAATACTCACATGCAAATATTTTCCATCAAAACTATTCATACCGACAGAGATTTCAATCGATTCTTGGAAGCAGAAGACCAAAAACCAGGATCCCATTGTCTGACAGTCTGTCTGAGGTAAACGGTTGTGTAGCCTGAGCTACTGTCAGATATTTTATTGAGTTTCCTTTCAGGGAAATGCTCTGAGTGAATTTGAGTTCCCTCTGGCAAACTGTTTAGTGCTTTTATTGTGAAAGGTAAGAGCAGAAGAAGGGGATCTGGTCTGCGCTGCCTTTGTCAAGGTTTGAAAGGAGTAATAAAGTTTGCTGTCTTGGTTCGGACTACGGAGTCACCCTGTTGTTGTCCATCATAGCGTGCGTTTAAAATGTCTGCACATAAAAAAATGACCCTGGTCTTAAGAGATAATGGAGTACGATCAACATATCTGAGCTGAACTGGATAAATGCTTTTTAATAACTTAAAGAGGGAGGGGCGAGGATGAGCGAACATTTAAAAGCATTTGGGCTCGCTTGGCAGAGCAAAAATAGCTACATTACCCAAATTGATAGCATAAAAACAAAGAGGAAGTTGAGGAGAACAGCCGGATTATCACCTGATAAACTGTGTGGGAAATGTGAAAAAGCGTTTTATGTAACATTTTGAAATTGTGTCATTTTAATTTTTTTTGCACCTGTGCACAGTACCACTTTTTCCACCTAAAAACGCCACTGAACATTCCTCAAGTTATGAAGCAATATCCCAGTCACACTTGATGAATGAGTAAATAACGTGACTTGAGTTTGTATAGTTGGATATTTCCCTCTCATTCTTCTGCTGTATTTTCTGTATATGGTTGTGTTTTTGCTTCATGTTTCTGAATCAGGTTGTGTTTTATTTTATTATTTGGATGTTTTTTTTTCTATATTTGGTTGTGTTTTCCGTGTTTGCGCTGCGTTTCGTATGCTGCATGTGTACCGTCTAGTTGTTGTTTTTTCATTTGCTTGTGTTTTGTCTATTTGCATGTTTTTTATATTTGTGTATTTTATTCGCAGAGCGTGGAGCTCTCAAGGCCACCGTAGCTGTGCCTTTAGAGTGTGCACTGGGCATTGAACCAAAACAAAGCCCTAACCTGTATTAAAGAGCTAATCAGAAGATGGGGTAATCACTGTTTGAGGACTTGGTCTTTGTTACTTGTAAAAACACAAAAAAACACACACAAAAAAAAAACATTACATATCTACGAAGCCCCACTGAATTCACAGATAGCTTCAAATCCCTGTGAGATGTTAATAGGCATCACGCCTGACTTGACAGTTGCTTGAAGGTGTTACCTCTAACAGAGAGCGGTGCTGGGCTATGACCCGACGTTAATGGTAGTCAGATGCATCCATATAGGCGCGAATGAGGTGAAAATGAGCCTGGAAAGAAACGGCTGAGACCGTGTATTCACTGTATGTTTGTGTGATCGTGTGCTGCTTTAAACAGATTTAGTGGATTAGACTCAATACAGATGCCCAAGAAAGAAAAAAAAGAAGAAATCTCACAGAATACAGAATGATGGGTACACTTGCCTCTGCATCCCCCCTCAGCAGCAGCAGCTGTGTTCAGTCTGGCAAAGGCTTTCCGACGTTCATTTTAACTCGCTGGGTAAACTCAGCCTCCCTTCAAATAGCTGTGGAAAAGAAGAAGGAAAAAAAATAGCTCCTTCAGTGGCTGTTCAATTATTGATTGACAGTAAAAAGCTTGTGGGTTCATTAAGATCATAGATGTGCTGGGGGGGTAATGCTCCAAAACTGGGGTAACTGCACAGCACTTAGTCACAGATGGCCTGGTAACAGTGCTCAATAGCTGGGAGGAAGGAGCGCAGACAGGAGCCCCGGCGTCCCACTGAACCTGGTATTGGTGTACCATTAAACACCGAGCCAGACTGTTCCTGCTAAGGATCTGTGTATCTGCTTGAGGGGAGCTCACAGCAACAGCCGCAGACAGCCTCCTTGAGGGTGCCGGCGTAAAAAAAAAGAAAAAAAAGAAAACGTCACCTCTTACAGCGCTCTCGTTAAGAGAAGGAAACCCTCCTCCACGCGACGCGCCTGTGCGAATTAAGCCGTGCCCGTCTGCTGAAGCGCATGAATATCCATACGGGTGATTCAAATCAAAGCGTAGCCGAATGCTTTTCTGAGAATGTCGAATGGGAATGTGCCACGACCAACGCACTTCTGCCCACATCTACACCAAGGTGGCGGCGGCGGCAGCAGCAGCTCTGAATGACATTATCTGACAATCTTGCCTGATGGGCGCAGACGGCGAACCTCCAGAGTCAATTTATTGGGGAGTTTACATTGCAGGGAGTGAGGGGTGAAGGCTGGCTGTGACACGGCGACGCCAGGTAATGGGCCCTCTCAACGGAGTCAAGCACGAGTATGAAACAAGAGGACTACTTCATTAAAAAACCTGCTATCTAGGTCACATGAACTAACTGCATAAAGATCACTGAATTATTAACTATAATTGGGGCACCTAGTTGGAAAAAGATTGAATCAAATGAGGGAACCTTTAATAGAAGGTTTTGTAAAAGTGGAGTCTGTTTACAACACAGAATTGCTCTTTAAATGAAATGATGTCTGGTGACAATAAGCATGCTTAGAAATAGCGTAATGATTGTTGTTTCCCGGCTGCCAAGCACTCATGAAAATGTTAATTTGAGAAGACTTTCTCGACTTGCTGTACTGCATGTTCGTAATTAAGTCGGCGAGAGGACTTCTCCATCCCCCGAGGTATAGGCCAGGTTAAATTGAGTTGAAAATGAGATTTTAGCATCCAGCGCAATAATAGCAGGGAGCTGAACTCGGGTATGATCTCTGTTAATAGAGTGAGAGCACAGGAGAATTTGGTGTTACGCTGTGAATAGAGGCAGAACAGGTGGAAACTAGGATCCTTTTCATGAACAGGCATGAAGTCAATTAGACGGGAGAGAGGGAGTGTGAAGAGCGGTGGGAGGAACGTGTGTTTCGTCGGCAGGAGTTTTGGCAAACGTCACGTGAAGCAGACTTACAGCAGCACTGAGAAAGAAAAGAGAATACGTTGAATTGTCCGTTATTCGTTATAGATGAGAAAACGCTTGTAAAGAAATCTTTTTAACTTCCCAATTAGGCTTCTTAGTCAACAACTCGCTGAAAACAGGCAGCACATGCCAGCAATACATCCACATTATGCATCTTAATTTGGGCTTTTCTTCTAATACAGTCTTAACGCCGCCTTTTTCACATTGGTTAGTGAGTTACCCTTTTCCAGAATTAGCTTTTTTAGTATTTAGCAACTCAAACTACTGGAGGCAGAGTGTCACTGCAGAGCTGAGTGGTTAGATTTAAAAGATTAGGCTGATGAAATTCACAATGTTTACGTATTTTCGACATGACTTGGACCAAAACCAACCATGTCTTGGTCCGTCTCTTCCCCGGTCTGTCTACGGCTCTATATACCTCAAGCCCTGAACATTGACGTCATTAAAAAACGGGTCAACGATATGTACTCTAACCGGAAAAAGAAAGGCCAAAGCAGCTGGGCGCTGCAGTTTTTAGCAAACATTTCTCAACCGGTATTTGTTGGTGGCAATCACGTGCGTTAGCAAGTTTTACTGCACGAGGAAGGTGTGCATGGAATCGGCTCAAATGAACCGCAGTGCCCGCGTTCATCATGATGAAGGAACATGTCACCTGGTAAAGATGTGTCTCACTAATAGAGTCTAGCTTTATGTCACAGAGGGATACGGGGCTTTGGCTACACGGGCAATACTTGTCAGTGGGATCAATTCAGTTTTGGTACTCGGGACTGCACCCAACACTTATTCTCATTGACCATTAACCTGCTGACTATTTTTCTCAATCACTTATATGGACGACAAATGAAAATATTGAAAAAATACCATCACAAATTTCCAGCCCACGGTGACTTGAGACTTCAGATGTCTTGTTCTGTACGTCCAACAGTCAGAAAAAAACCCCAATATTTAATCTGCTTTCACAGAAGAAAAATATCACTAGAATCTGGAAATGTTGCTGTTTTGCTTGAAAAACAGTAACATTTCCCGTCAATCGACTGATTGATTCATTGACTAAATTATTTCAACTCTGTGGATTTGCTGACAATAAGAAACATATTGAAAACCACCAGACATCCCCACAATCTACAGTTCACAATACTCATCAACGCTTTGCAGAAACATAATGTTTTATTTATAAGCATCATGGTCACGTGTTAATGTATATTCATATACATTGAAAGCAGTGGGAAAATTTGCTTTTGTTGTTTTGTTTTCAAAACATCGTCGGCTCTAAATACAGATTGTGACAAAAGATTGGCGTTAGTGCAATTAGTGTCATTTTGCACGCACGTGCTGAAAATGAACATTGACTACAAGTGACCGCGGTTCCACTTACACATCCTCGTACATCAGCAAGAAAAGAATCAGCGATCCAACGCTCATCCCCTTTGATGCGTCGCGGCACGCGTGCAGAAGAGATTGTTTACAACGCCGTCGCCGTGGGGGGTTAACGGAGCATCTTTTTAATTAAACCCTGTTGTCTTTATTATTCCAAATATGCAATTAAGCTAATTGGCAAGATGACTCTTTTTGTGATCCATTGTGGAGGATGATGATGAGGGGGCAGGCCTCGTCGGTCCCCTCTCTGCCCAATTCATTGGCCTTTCATTGTAATCTGCTTCACTAGGCGCACTCTTGCCCTTCCCCATTAGGACTATCCCCAGCGGAGAGCCTTTTCCTGCATTACACTGTAACGGGCTTGTTAATAATACATTAATGAAGAGCTGCTCCTCCAGATTAGGTGGTGGCCCCTTGATAATGGGGAGCTGGAGGAAGGCCAGGCAATCACCTCACTGTTGTAATCTAACCTTGGGTTAAATAAGCTTTTGATAGTGAGAGAGAGAGAGAGAGAGAGAGAGAGAGAGAGAGAGAGAGAGAGAGAGAGAGAGAGAGAGAGAGAGAAGGGGGAGGCGGGGGTGACAGAGAGCACTCGCCCAAGGAAATGTAAATGACTCTTTTGTCTCAGGCGTGGGTGAAAATATGAAACCAAAGCTCGCTGCTGTTTTGTGGGCTACCGTACATAATCGTGTGGCGGAAAACACAATTACCGGGTACTTTAGGAGATGACAGGCGATTGTTGCTCCCTGCCTGTGAGGTTGAAATGCAGCACTGTCAGCAAGTGTGTGGCAGGGATGGTTCCTCATATGTCACCCCCCCCCCCCCCCCCCCCCCGTGCTCCGTGAGTGACGGTCTGCGCTTGTACCGCTCCGGGTTCGGAATCCCTGCTCACAAAAATGCGTTCTGATGCTAGCAATCAACAAACAATAAATACGGGGGGTGGGGAACAAAAAAAAGTGCCAAAGAGTTTGGCTTAAATATTTTAAATACCCGCCGCTCTTTCTTGAATGGCGTTTCCACTCGCAGGATATATACGCTTGTCTTGTCTACGTGCTGTTCTTGGCAGCATCTTTCCCCTGTCTGTCTCCTAATAGAAATGGTGATAGAAATATCAGAAGGAGATTTTAATCACAGGGGTGTTGCGCGTGCTTACTTATCCAAACCACAAAGGAAGAAAGGGTTTTCCAGCCGGCGCTGTCACCCCTCTCGTACGGCAGCCTCCGTCAGGGAGAAATGTGCCTTAAGACACGTCTCCCATTCAGGCTATGTAACACTTGCCAAACTGCAGCAAAACTCAATAGCAGCCGAAGAACAAACGGAATGAGGAAGTGGCGGGAAAATAAGATTGAATGAAATGTTTCCTAGAGTCAAATACAGTGTGTTAAAGGGGAGCCTTGAGAGAAAACATTCAGGGGGAGAAGGTAAACACAACCATTACGTTTTTAACTGAGACAGAGCGCAGGGGGGGGATTTGGATTGTGCTTTCGTCTCCCGATCCTCCTCCTCCTCCTCTTCCTCCCAACCCAGTCTTTGCTTTGTGTTGCTCCTTGAGGTGTTTTGGTAGAATTCTAAAATCCACCACTCATTTAATTTGAACTTCTTCGGATGAAAAGCAGCCACCGGTTTGAAGGGGTTGAAGGCCGCGTCGCCGCTTCCTTCACCTCAGCGCGCAAATCGGTGTGGCGTTTTTTTTTTTTTTTTTGCGAAAGCAAAGTTGCCGCACAAGAAACTCCACCGAATCCGAGACATGTCTTTTACTTTTGTCTGTAATAAATAAGTAACAGCACAAATAAAACTTTGGGCGAGTGGATACAAAATAAAGAGCGGCTGCTGGAGATAAGTCAGTCATGTTCAATTAAGCTCCTTACAACCAATGTTCTTTCTAAAGTTGGGGTAATTTGAAGCTCCCTGATGTTTTCATACAGGCCTCTTTTCTACTCATCTCCACATAAAAGGGGCAGTTCAGAAATTGTTGTCCCAAAGTAAGTTCTAAAAGACCTTCAAATCATTAAGTGTGAGTTTTCAAAGAGCTGCCGATCGAAAGCCAATGGGAAAGTCCTCACACTTTTATCTTGGATGTTAAAGGAAAAGATGAGGATCTTGAGTCTGGGTCTTTCAGATAAATGAATATATTTAATTTTTGAAAGAATCACAGAGTTGGTGTCTTTGGTCCTCATGCCTACTGGGACCAAGGCGTGAAGAAGTCAAAGTTATTTTTTTTGCAAGCCCCCCCCCTCCTCCTCCTCTCGCCATCTCTCACCATCATAAAGAGGAACAGGGCCTGAAACCTCACTGGGCCTCTAAGTTGATTTATTTATCAGGTCTACTCTGCTCCCAAGTGATGGCTGTGTGTGATGGATACCCAGGGGTGGGTCTTCGCAAGAGCAGCCCCCCCCCCCCTCTCCTTACCCCCTCGCTCCCTCGTCGTGGCATCAGAGCTCACGCCTGACACCGGGCTTTCATCGTGGGGGCACGGCTCAGGCCCCTGCTCCTAATGAATGCCGAGCAGAGGGCTGCTGCCTCCGCCGCTGCTAGCATTTGCAAGAAATGTGACTGACCATGGCCATTAAACCAGGACAGGTTATGTTCCACATCCCCTCTGCCGTGTGGCTCAGACGTGGTGCCGCGCCGGGCGTCCGCACCAGTATACCACAGCTGTTTGTTTAGCCCCTGAGAGAGCTCTCTGTCACCCTGCCAAAACTGCACTCCACGAGACTCCTGGAAAGCACACATGCAACACAACAAAACAGAAACTCCCTCACCAACCTGATATGGAGAGAAAGACACATAGACACAATGAAAAAAACATTATATATGTATGTGTCTGTATGAAAAACTGGCACTCCTTCTCCGGAAAAACAACTTTTCGGCCTCCCGCTTTCGAGACTTAGGAAAAAGTCCGCTCTGTCATTTGTTCCAAAATGGCTGCTGTTGGAAACAGAAAACACTTGTTTGTTGTTGTTTGGTTTTTCGCCGCCGCGCTCCAACATGTTAGCGGCGCAGGGACCCGCTGATAGAGAAGAACATCTGGCTTTTGTGAATAGCTGAAAGAGCTCACATATATTATACATGATGTTCTGTACATCTGCCAAAAGAGCCAGCCTGTACGTCGCTCGATCAGTGCAAACACAAGAACACACAATAACACAACTCTTTCTCCGATTTGTGCAACTTAGCCAAGCGTCACATTTCACTTTTCCTAGATAACGTATATTATCTCAATTAGTTTGTGTGGGATTTTATTTGTTTTTTTTGTGACTGAATTCCAATTTTGGCATGCTTTGTTGCACAAATATTGAGTTTTCCAATTAGGGAAATTCTCTGAGAAAACAGATGGATTGCCGATGGTGTTACAGGCAACACCTGAATTCTGTCAATAATTATACCGTGGTCGGGTTAGGAGGTAAATTAGCTAAAACCATCATCTCTCTTGCCACAAAGAGCACCTCTCTTATCAGCACTACCCTTTGTGTGAGACTGTATCGCACTCTACCGAATGCATGTTTGATTAAATCCAAAGACGCGATCGCTAGTCCTTCATCTCACATGAAAGCCTGTGGCAACGCAAAGATTGTTTGCATCAATTAATTGCCACTTAGGGACCATGTGTAGATGAATGACCATGCAGAAAGAAAATGGATGGTATACAATGCATGAAAATGCTTCGGCTTGGCATATTTGAACACTAAATTGTCCAGTATAACATGCATGCCAACCATCTGAACACTCGACAGTAATTCCTTTGGGGTCCGAGTTAGTGAGGTTCCATCGCACCATCTGTTTCGTGACTGTTGTGACAGCACCGACTCTGCCGTCTTTTCGAAACTAGCCGAGGAAAATAAATTAAACCAGAGCAGGTGCTATTTTCTCTAAGAAGTGAGATTAATGCTGAAATCTACCAATTAAAGTGGGAGCACAGGGGCAGGAACAGGCTGATATTTGGGTGTAAAAGTTACACAGGGACTGGAATTAAACAAACAACCCTGTCCCCTAAAAATGTTGTTAATTTACAACTCATTTATTTTGAAAACATGATAAATTACTCTTATATATTTTTTTGCAAACTGTGATATGTATTTGATATATTTTTCCTACAGTATTTGCTCCTGGCAACTAAAGCATAATTCGGGTTTTCCAGGCTGTGTCTAAAGGAAACCAACACGGACACACTGCGATCAGGCAAGAAGCAAGAGGACGATACAGGTGAAAACAAACCCCCAGGTAATAAGTAATAAGTTATTATTAATAAGTTATTTGCAAGAGAAAACAGGTTTCCAGGGCCAACTTCATGGTTCACCATTGACTGTACTTGCCAACATTTTGGGTGCAAGTACTTTTTTTTTTCCTACAAAGAAAGTGGCTTCGATAACTTTAGCGCTCTTTTAGTATTCTGAGATCTCAGCAATCAGTTAGAACGGGCTTTAGCTTCGGCTGAATCTGCTAGCTAAGTCAGCGTCATGTTTTTCGTGAACAGAAGTTATCCGTTTGCTACGAGCAAATGTGAGCGCCGTTAACTCTCGCACCTTGTTTTACCGCGTTACCGGCATGGCTAGTGCAATCAAAGGAGCGGAGACATCAGCGACCGTCTGATCCATCCTCGCCTGCAAAGTCTCAAAAGTGTGTGGGGAGTGTTGAGCAGTTGCTTTTAAAAGAAAAAATGAGACCAAGTGTCCAGTGGACTTATATGTTCGCGAATGCGCCTGTTTTTTTATGTGCACGGGTTTTGTCACTAACTGAATGCCATAGCATGCTGTTCTGTGCACTAGCATAACATGGACACGCTTGTTTTTTTTTAATGTGCTTGGGTTTCAAGACTAATTAAACGCTGTAGCATATTCTGTGCTCTTGAATATTTGAGCATGCGCCCGTTTCTTTATGTACGTGGGTTTTGAGACGTTAAATTAAACGCCATCGCATACAGTTTTGTGCACTCGCATAATATGCACGCGCCTTTTTTTTCGTGTGAACAGGTTTTAACACTAAGCAAACGCCATAGCTTTCGACCAGTTAAAAAACAAATGGAAGAAATTATAGTGAACAAGTTCCTTTTTTTTTAGCTTTGAGTTGGCTATTGCGTGTGAACTTGCTCGACACTGTCCACGGCCAGCACGGTGGAGAATGATTACAGCGACCAATAACTGTTTCAGTATACACATGTGAGTATTGCATAAAGAATGAAAAGACAGCCATTATGTTTCCTTCCAAAGCACATTGGGCAAAGAAAATTACCTGTATACACATACATGTATATTGAATGAGACGGGGTTTCAGACAGCAACTCCACACTGCAGCCTACACTCGTGCACACACACCATACAAACTCTAAATAGATCCGGTAAATTCAGTACACCGAGTAATGCATCTCACTGTGGGCGTACAGTCCAAAATATGTCATATTGTCTCCTGACATAACGCAGCACACCTCGTGCCTCATGTGTCACATCTAGTTGCTGTCAACTGGTGCAAGTGTGTACTCAACATGCGGCACGATCCGCACACTTCTGTTCGCACAGGAAAGTTTCACTGTTCCATGCCGTCTAGCCGTAAGTGTGATAATTGGGTAATGAGTAAATAAACAGCTGGAGTCTCAGTGTTTTGGCTCTTCAAGTAAGAAAATGGTTAAATGTACGAATAGAACCGAACACACACACACACACACACACACACACACACACAGTCCTCTCTGAAACTCCTTCCAACACGAATTGAGGTGAACTTGTCACAGAAGGAGCAGCTATTTGGGGGCCATCTTGTTGTGTGTGTGTGTGTGTGTGTGTGTGTGTGTGTGTGTGTCTCCCTGGCTGAACTGCAGGGAACAATGACAGGAAGGAAGCAGGCTGGAGGTGAGTGAGGTGTGAGAGCCCTAAGAGTGTGCATCCAAGCCCTAATTAACTCTCTGCTGCTTCCTCTCTCCCTGGCATCCCTGCCTTCCTGGGGCACATGCCAGTTACACGGGATGGTGTGTGTGTGTGTGTGTATTTGCGAGTGCCGTAATATCACTGTCACCAGCGTTTGTTCTTGTGCCCCCCCCCCCAAAAAAACTCCCCCCCAACACCCTCCCTCCCGTTCGCCTGGCACGCCTGCCCTCCTGTGTCAGGTTTTGTGAAGCATCCCGAAGCCACCGGATGGAGCGTAATTACCCTCTGCTTGCCGTGAACCCTTGCCCCCCCCCCCCAAACAACAGCTTTCTGAGACTGTATCCTTAAACAAACCAGCCCCCCCCCCCCCCCCCATCTTCCGGTGTGCCACCCACTCATTATGGGTGTTCGTCTCACTGTAGACCCGGTCAGAGAGTGCCCCCCAGGTCTGACAGCAGCTTTTTAATGACATCTCAACATGGTAAATGTTCCCTAACAATACTGTCTTGTATGGTAGGTTCTGACCCCATTCTTAAACCAGGAAAGTCAGCCATAAGTCCGACCTACGACAGTGTGCCGCTGCTTACTGGAAATGTATTAGACTAACAAAAACAAAAAAAATAAGCGATTTATTTATCCCGAGGCGCACCAGCCGCCCGGCCCCTCATTTTGCTAAGCCCATCGCTTTAAGTCGCCTTGTCAGAACTTGATGCGAGCCATTAAAGGCAGTGATGATGCACTACGGCCCCCCCCCCCCCACACACACACACACACACAACACACAAACACTGACTGTCGCCGCCAAGCTTTAATACAGGACTAGGAAGGCGTCCAAAGACCAGAATAAATAAAGGATGGAAAAAGATGAAATGCATGCGGCAGTGAGGCAGACAGCAGAACAAACGCAATGACTTAGAACATTTGCCTAACAGCTCACTCTTCCCTCACTCTTTACACAATCAACCATGTCAATTATTGAGATATCATGAAAAATAAATAGATCAATACCAAAAAGAAATAAGGCTCTGCTAATGCTCAATTATGCAGTTTGGCTGCATATATCAGGGTTTTCTCCTCGCTAATGAATGGAATGAAATAGACGATTGTTTGTGTGGAAAAACAGTTTAGCTCTAACAGATTGTCTCCGAGTTTGGAGTGGATCCAAAGCAAAGAGGACTCCGACCACCGCATGACACAGCTAGCTACCAGCCTTTATCCCTCCATCCAACGAGGTTATCTAAGAAATAAAATCAGGTGAACTTGACGTGGCGCACTTCCAATACGAGTCAGGGTGGCTCCGCCACCGCGGCGGTGGCACCATCTTTGAAGCGTTAGCCGAGTGAGTCCTGCAGAGGGTTGAGTGCAAAGGCTGTGTTAAATGTCCATTGTTTTAACGGTTCCAGGCTTTATCCCTGTGTTCTCCAGTGGCGCTTCCTCAAAGAGCATTGCCCTGGGAGTCCAAGGCGCTTTGAGCCGGGACTAGCCCTCTTCCTCTGGTCCTTACATGTGATCTCCTTGATTTTAATGAGGCCACATGGACCCCCTGTGATGTGCTTTGGAGAATGGGGAGATCCCGCGCTCGCTCTTGGGGCCGCGATGGTGGTTGAGCACCAGTGACCCCTCCCCCCCCCCCCCCCCCCCCCCACCCCCTGCTTCAGCCGGGGCCTCTCAGGCACTTCTAATGTTTTATTAACCAGGTTCACTGGTTCACACTCTTCTGAGGAAATACAACGGCCTGTCAATCATCCGTCTGTATAAAGTGCACCGTGGCTTCACAATGGAGCACTGCATGTATCATATGCACTGGATCGATGAGAAATCTTTCTGACTGCTTCACAGAGGATGTTGACAACGTTGCTGAATATTAAACAGACCTTGGGAGTCCTCTGTATACACTCATAGCCCAATGGCAGTAATAAAGACAAACCCACAAATTAGTCCTGTCATGTAAGCATGATGAAAATGTCTAATTATGCTTGTAGGTGATGACTGATTGTATTAGCAGCACCAGCACAGTGTCAGAGCAATGTGTCAGACTTTGTGTGGTGGTTGATCTTTGTACTGCTCGCAGCTTTAGAGGCCTAGAGATGGTGACAGGCCAGTCTGTCCAACTCTTTGGTCCAAAGATATTTAGACAAATACAGGCCAGTTTAAATGAAATGCGTTGTGGATATTCATGGTTTTAAAGTGATGATTCTTAATTAATTTGGTCACCCTTCTACTGTAGCACAATCAAAATGAAAACTGCAGTTTTTAAAGCTACACCTCAGTGGAAGTAATTAAGTTACAGCAATACTATACTTTGGTTGAAGGTAGCAAGCTGCTACTACTACAAGCTCAAGACATTGAAGCTACTTTACATACAAGAAACATCTACTATTAATTATTAGAATTAATAAATGCATTAACAAACAACAAAGTAAGACAAACCATTGAGGTTATCAGAAACCGGTCTGCATTTTCTAAATGGACATCATGCTGTATTGAAGAAGAGTTGAAAGTAGAGATTGAGACCATAAACTCATGTTTACAATGTTTACTGAGGTAATAAATCAAGAGAGAAGTAGAGTCATTTTCTCATAGACTTTGATACAATCAAACTTCTTTTTGCAACCAGAGGAGTCGCCCCCTGATGGCCATTAGAGAGAATGCATCGGCTTCACTCGGCAGAACCGGAGGTTGCCGCCTTTCCTCACTGCTACCATCAGTTTTGTTTCCACCCACAGCAGGCAGATGTTTTTAGCAAACCCACTGCACACTGGCAGCAAACACACAAAGTTAGCACATTTCTTGATAGTGGAGCATTTGGCAGCTAGAAAGCCAGAGACTAAAAAATAGCAAAAAAAAGGGAATTTTGAATATTGACCTGACATGAATGCCAATGTCGGTCCATAGCTACTAGATGTGTAAATAGGTGGGTGTTAGCTAACAAATTTGCAAATTATTTTCTCTAGCTCATTATCAGGGTCGTCAAATAACTTTTGCAGAATTTCTGCCTTTGTCTTTTATTCAACATTTATATCTGCAGTACACCTTTAAGCCACATGAGGGAGCCCGAATGTTTGTATTATTCTGATAATTGTAGCCTAAAACACTGGATCTATTATGAAAGGCTAGCGTACATTCGGTTTGTTTATTTGATGAGAGGAATTGAAATAAATCAGATGAGCCTGTTAACGCTGTCTAAATGCATTTATTTGGTCTCATTTTACATGTTTATATTTTTTCAATAACTCATGCATAAAATAAAGTTGTGATTTATCAAACCTATACCTCTATATAACTGGTTTACTTGTTCAACATGATATAAGGTGATGCAGAAATTGAGGTAAAAATTGTCAAAAACATTACCCACAAATTCTCTCTTCTCGCGATTTATAGAAGCCAAATTTATAGCCTTCTATGAGAATGATCAAAATATAAGATTTCCATCATTTTTTCTTAAGATATTCATAATCCCTAAAGGATAAATCCTTATCGTTTCAATGACCAAAAAGTCCAGAAGAAATGACAATTTTGTAATCCAACTACTTGTAAGGCTCCAGGAATAGATAAATCATGAATTCATTGTTTTTTCCGTCAAACTAGTTCTGGGTATGCGCTGAAACGACTATTACAGCTTCTAGGGGGTGCTAGCATCTTTAGACCATGTATGACTTGTGAGACGGAGAAAGAGAGAGTGTCAGTGTCATTGTATTGTGTATTATAAGGGTGTCTTTTTTATTTTGTGCGTTCACACACACATTGGGAAATGGCATTGAGTCAGAGGCGCCACCGCTGAAGGGGAGAGAGGAAGACAGGGGTAAGACATGGGAGAGAGGGAGATGGCCTAGACAGGATCTAAGACAGGCCTGTCATGTCAGCATGGGGCTCTGCACCTTCTCTGACACAGCTATACACAGCTACAGTGTGTGGGATGCCTAATTGTTCCAGTGTTTGCATTTTCACCTTCCATTATAGAAACCCATTGTTTCAACTCTGCGCTGTGTTTATATATTCATTACGAAAGAGTTCATTTTCGACATTCATCGACTGTCATTCCCTGAAAGAGAGGATTTATGTCGTCCCATTTTTACAAAAATACAAATACAATATTTGTGGATTATACTACTCCACACAAAATGGACCGCACCTATATTAGAAGGGTAGGCAATCACTGTGACGTCTTATGGACTACTCTTTTTGGCATTTGGCCGTCGCCATCTTGTTTTTTTTGCAGCGAGAAGTGACACGAGAGGGACAAGCTAAGAATGGTACGATGACTAAAACATTTGTAAGTGACCAAAATGTTACAATCAACTTTCATGAACTGAAAACACACTGTGAAAGGGAAAAAGTTATAAGCCAAAAAAACACTCCCAGACTGGTCAACGCCATGGTAGCGACCCGTCAATCACAAGGTAGCCCCGCCCTTAAGCATATTCTGCTTTATTGTCTATTTTACTCTCAATGAGACCATAACTTACTACATGAACATCATGCTATATTGAAGATGACTTGAAACTAGCGATTGAGACCACAAACTCACTTACAATGTCATTTTCATAGGGTCATTTTCTCATAGATTTCTACACAATCAAAATTCTTTTTGCAACCAGAGCAGTCGCCCCCTGATGGCCATTAGAGAGAATGCAGGTTTGAGCTGCTCAAAGTGCTCTGGCTCATCAAACTTGAAAATTACATTGGCAGGTGCATTTTTGGAGCATGTTTTAGCTTGTTCACAATCAGAAAAAGACAGAAATGTGTCTAAGCTTGCAGACAGGGATAATATTCATCTACAAAGCCTAAGTGATTTTTTGTGTCTTAGTTTTATGTTGCTCTCTGGCTGATGGCCAGCAACAATACTGGTTACTGCTTTATGTATGAAATACATTTAACTATATAACATCCAAGTCCAAGTCTGTTTTTGACTGTGGCGTCTTCTTCGCTTTGTTGTAGTGTGCCAAGAGACCACTCCCCCGGGGTTTGGCTGAATTCGAGCTAACGGCTAACTAGGGGTAGCTATGTCCCCTGGAGCTGCCGCACTCTGGCGACGGCGCTCGTCATTTTCTCGTTTCTGCCACTTTGGATCCAATTATTATTATCAAAACTATCAAAACGCACACGGACCACGGATGTAAAGTTGACAGCTCTATTTCTTCGTTCTTTGGACTGAGGGCAGACTTGACGCTACAGTGACTCACTATTGTCTCTCAGGGAAGACGTGGTAAAACAAGACATTGCGTGCTGGACCTTGCTGGTTGGCAGTAGATATCTGTGCAGCACAATACGTAGACGTATTTGGCATAAACTGCTACTTTTTAATGTTAGTTAATTCTTTTAGTGTTTTCAACAAAAAATTCAGCTAATATTTTACAGGTTGCACCTTTAATGATTGTCAAATACTGCCAAAAATATGAATCTGTTGTCCAGTGTAATTACAACCAAAGTTAATGGATATAATGTGCTACAATATTGTCAATAGACAGTATTTCTTAACCCTCAAACAACCAACTGTGCAATCGAACAATCGTGTTCAGTTGTTTCTTTATTGATCTCCGAAAGCAGGACTTCAAAATAGGGCATATGGGGCAGGACGCGTATCCTTTTATGGTATTATTTGGGTGTTAATTATGCTAATTAACAATTTTCATGAACTCACTCGCATTCATTCTGTTTACACAGTTAGCTGAAGTAAGGAGCGTTTGCCGAATCGGACAGGGCACTCTTGTATGAGCCCACCATACAAAGAAATTTAAGAAAAAGTTAAGATAAGAATATGAAAAGATTTTTTAATGTGGTCCATTGTTTTTGCTATATATATGCCTAGACATTGTATTACATCACAGCACATTCATGGCCTCGAGGCTTAGCCTAACTATACCCATAACCAGTAACCACTGTGACCCATTTTAAAAGAAGATGTCAACATTGGTCCCCATGAGATTTACCAAATATACACACACACACACACACAGAAGTCTGAGCAGAAGCCTATATGAAACATCTGTTCCGGTCACGCCATCTCTTTCTCAATTATACCAGCATTTGAATCCACACAAGTCATTACCGCTCATCTGAAACAGCGTTACCAAGCAGAGGCAGGGGCACACACCTCAACACTTGTTGTAAATCTAATTTCGTTTCGAAACTCGCCCGCACCTGCTGGATTGGGTCAGCAGCTCCACCACCGGCAGGCCGCAACAGTCTGTTTTCAATTGCTATTCTATGTGGATCAACCACGAACTTAAAGATGCATTGAGAGTTATTGAGTTCAGCTCGTCTCTGTCCTTTCTCCACATTCTCAAAACACAACTAGACTCCAGATAGCTGTGTCTGCCTCAGCTCCCGCCGCTGATGGGTGCTATTAAGTCTGAAAATGTGTGAAACGGACCACTGGCAGATATATTTGTCAGTCCGAGGCCATATGCACATCGGTACAAACGGAGCGGGTTCCATTTCATTAAAAGAAAAAGACCTCTTGACTCCACTCGGGCGGTAATATTTTCATATATATGTATTATTCTGGTTAAAAGTATTTTTAGATTCACAAAGTAGAGGTTGTTCTCTTTCTGCGATAACTACAGATCGGATTATTTTGGCGCTGTGTATATTTGTAGAAAGTCATATTGATAGTTGATTAACAGAAACAGTCATAATTTAAAGTAAGTCGATTTTGAAGTCTTTTATATTTTTGTCTTCATTTTGTCTCCTAAATAACTAATGTTAATAATAATAACAATAACATTCATAGTACTACTACTAATTTTGTGATTAACCTGAACTAATCAGACAATGAAAAAACAATATAAATACAATTTGCAACATGGAAACTCAGCCAAACATTTAAGGAATTAGGGTTTCATTAAATGTAATGTAAGAAATGTCTGATTTTTCCTGTTTTTCTTTCAATAAATATTGCATAGAAAGTAAACAGATGAAGACGACAGTAATGGCCAGAGCAGTGGGTTTACAGTCTGCCATGGACCCTCAGTGGGAGCTGAGAAGAGGCCTTCCTCTGTGACGCGTCCCACAACAGCGTGGTGAAGGGCAGGCTCAGGAGAGGAAAGTGACATTTAGGAAGAGCCAAAACAATGGACCAGTAGTGCTTTAATGTCTCATAAGACGTCCTCTAAACATGGCTTTTCCATCTGAAAGCATCTCCATGCTGAGTCAAGTGCACTAACTGTGCATGAAAGAGCTCGTTCCCTCAGGACAAGGCTGCCTGATACCCGCAAGAATAAACTGGCCTTTAACTGCAAAGCTCCACACAGCACCAGATACACAGACTAAAGGGACAAAACAACACCACAAAGACCCCGTGATAACCTCGACCAAAGTATAAGACCGTTCCTTTCTCTTTTTTCCCCTTTGTTTTATATTTTATTATATTATATATGAGTTGTCATTTGAACTTGCTGCTAGTTATAACATGACAGTATGTACTCCTGTACATAAACAGATTGTGGTTGAATACAAGTATTACATAAAATAGAAACCCAGATAGAGGCAGTCAAATGGTGTCAAATCTCTGTTCATCCTCTAAATGCATTGTGGGAACAATAGTATGGAAGCCCTGTGATACACCAAGGTAAAACTATTGCTTTCCACGTCAAAATTGTGAGTTACAAAGTAAAACATGAGATAATGAGCCAAACGTTTGACAATTCGAGTCAAAATCATTTGTTACGTAAATAAAAACAGAATAAATATGGTATGATAAATCAAACCTTTATCTTAAACTTTAAACTTAAGCTTTATTTACTTATTCAATTATGAAGTGTTTGAAATTCAAAGACATGATTACGGGACAACATTTTGTATCGCAAAGTAAAAACTGACTTATTTTGAGAAATAATTATGAAAAAAGAAAATACAGATTGTACATACTGTGCTATGTTACATGTATAATTTAGCATCTAATAATTTTTCCTTGTGATTAATTTTTTGGACGAAATGAAACAACCCGGTTACAGTTGTATGGAAGCCCATCTGTGGCAGGAAAAGGACATGAAGAACTCGTGGTTGGATATTCTAAGAAGCAATTGTTGCAAAAAACAAAAGCAGTTAAATGGTGTGAAATCTCAGTTGTCTTACTAATGCAACAAGCTACTGTGATGAAAAGTTAAGATAACAAGTTTCTACGTTCACTGACTTAAAATCCAAACTGTGTGAGTCAGACTTGTAACTTACAATTTTACATATTTCATAATTTAGACTTGTAGTTTTGACTTATCTCATATTTGCTCAAGTATCTTTTTATCCAGTAGAAAATATATTTTGTAATTGTGACTTACCATCAGTCTTTTTAGTCATTTCTAAATTTTCATCTGTTTTCTTCTCCTGGTGGAAATGAGCCGTCACGAATTATAACTACAACACATAATTTAACTAAGCATACAACGTGGTTACAACTTTATAGAAGCCCATCTGTGCCAAGAGGCAAAAATAAGTTAGGAATGGAAAAAAACAAAAACAATTATGGGATAAGACTTTTTCTTCCTAATTAAATCAAAATGACAAAATACTAATACAAATGTTAAACAATTATTAGATACTAAGACAAACTTATAATTTTGACTTGGTAACTTTTCATTTCATCATGACTGGCATAGTGACTTAGAATAAGTATCCTATCATTTTAACTTAATGTGAGTGCTAAACATTTCATCTTTTCTGAGTGGAGCTTGACTTCCATACAGTTTGCTGTTGGCGTTTCATATGGCAAACATCCCAAACATCAGTATTACTGCATATGAAAAGAACAAAAGAGGTCTAGACATACGAATTGTCACGACTTGACCCCTGAGTTATAAACACGCTCAAAGATTTGTTGCAGTTTCTTTCAAACGTACTCCACATTCGAACTAATGCTTTCCAAGAATGGCCTTTTCTCAAGGTGGGATTAAAATGAATGGAAAAGCTTACCATCCCCACGTCCCGATGGGTGACCCACAACAGTTTGGAACCGGCTGCTCAGGAAAACAAATATTTTTCGCCAAGTGGCTGTGGCTGTGAAGTACATACGTCCCGCAGCTCTGATTTTACATCCTGTCACATTAATGATTCAAAGCACTCAATATAAATATTAAAAGTAATAGCTTCACTATTCAGCTATTACTCCATCATTCCCTGAAATCATCATAAAACATTCAGAGCCTTTTAGAAAATTTACACACTTGAATTTGATGGCAGGGAAAGCAGGCTGTCAAAGTGCGAGGTCCTGGAAGCTTAAATAATAGTGGAAAGCTGTTTATGGAACATGCTTTATTTATTCATCGTCTCAGAGTAAGGTCTTCAGTTTAAAGGGAGAGGGAGAAACCGAGAGACAGAGGGAGGGTGAGACGGGAGAGAAAGACACGTGGCGATGGGGCGGGAGGAAATCAAAGTAAGACCCGTCTGGGGAAAAACAAAAAAGCTACAACTCTTCCCACAGAGCAATCACAGAGGGAAAAATGCAGAGTCCATGAGATTCTCGGCACAAGGTCAATCAATGGAAGGACTCTGGGTCTAGGGGCAGCTAATGGATTGTGAAGACGCGTATAGCAGGGTTATGAATTTTTAACCAGTTCCTCCTTCAGCCCAGACCTCCATAAATCAATGACGACTTATTGGGGAGGATCAATTATGCAAACTTAAAAACATTTAATGACAGATAATGAAGAGGTCCCCGGAGGCCGGCTGGAGCCTCACTCCTAACCAGGGAATGGTCCGCGGAGCCGAAACCGGGTGGGCTCTTAGCACAACTTTCAAGGCCACCACTTAAACACCTCGCCTGACAGCTTAGCAGCAGAGCGGCTCCTCTGTGGCAGCAACCGCTGGTGGAGATTACTGATGTGGGGCCATCAAACCTGAATCTGTCACAAATGCTGCCCAGTTTTGAATAGGCAGCGATTCTTTTTATTTTTTTTATTGTTTCTTTTTTTATCAGTTTAAGTTTGATGTATTCGTTAAAGATCTTCCGCCTTGAAGAAGAAACACGCGGCCACCTCAAAGAGCTCGGCGCATCGTCGGCGACATATTTCCAAAGCTCATCATAAAAATGCCCCCGGGCCGCCCCTCCCGTGGTAGTAATCTCAAATCACTGAGCTCTAAACAATGTTAAGCACAAGCGCGCACATTAAAAGGACTCTCCGCGAATCTGTCCCCTCCGCTCACGTCGTGCAGGATGCCTGTGACCCTGTCACCGCATGCTTTTATGTAGTCTGTGTCCTTCCAACTATTCATGTTTAATGTATCGCTCCTCTCTCTCTCTCTCGCTTGTCTCGCCGTCCGTGCAGGCTGTTCAAAAGATTGTGCAGCATCTTTGGCGCTTGTTATATCTCTATCGTGGCATAATCTTGCTTTTATTTTTAAATTCCTTTTTTATTCTGGTATTAAAAAGCGGATCTAAGCAAATGCATCACGGCTCGGGTCATTTCTGTTTACATCCAGGCGGGGAAATTCATTTTTTATTACTCTAGGTACTGTATCAATCCCGTTGACAATTCTTTTCCAGATGTTTCTGCGCATCCCGGGGGTGTCTGAGCGGCATCTACAGGGCTGATGGAGAGACTTATAACCAAGCTCACATCTGTCCCTCGCACCGTTTTCCTTCTTTCTCTGGGAGAGCAACCTTTTCATCACTTTTGACAGTGGAAGAGAAAGTGCTTTTCCCAGCTGCACTGAACTCCTCTGTAAGTATGGTACATTCTGAAAAAAAAGATAAAAGTGTGCATCTTTTCGTGAGTGACGTGTGTTTGGTTAGATTCTCCCCGTCCATAATGCCAGAAGGTCACTCCCCCCCCCCCCCCCCCCCCCTCCGTCTCTCTAGTGGTTGAAGGAGGTAAAGAGGCACTTAGCTGCTGATGGGCTTCAATTCAGACAGGCCTCGCCGGTGATTTCTTGCCCCATTTGCGCTCGATTTATTCCCCAAATGTACCTCTGAGACATGCGGTCAGATAATTACATATCATTTGTAATGACATTTTCGTTTACTCATTTGCTGTTTTACGGTGCCATATTGCCTCGTCGTTTATTAAACCCGTGTACCAGATACACTGTATTTTGTAAATCAATACTCGTGTGGCTGTGGTGGTTTTTTTTCTGATTTATAAGACTCAGTTTGGTACCGCCCGAGGATGACGTGATTAAAATAATGTCGATTTTTGTTTTGGTTGATGTTAAAAAAAACAAATTTGAAGGAGAGGAGGTGAGAAAACCCTTCAGAATCCACAGGAGTTATCCATCGACATAACAATTAAGAGGTAGGCGTTCGGGCTGAGAGGAGAGTCTGAAGTGACTAAGTCTGTCTCGGGGTTTGTGCAGGTACATCTTCACGCTCGGCTGGGTCTCGTCCAGACAGGAGAGATGACCCAGAGTCAGGCCAAAATGTTTACTGGCAGATGTGTTTTAAAGGAGCTCTCCTTAGCTGGCCATGGCAGCGGAAAATACCCTGCTGTTCGGTGCATCTGCAATTCGCTGCTCTTCCCAATTCCACCTACAAAATCCTGACCTTTTAAAGAAATGATGGATGAGCTGGCCATGCTACTGTTTCTCCCCCCCCCCCCCTTTTCTCATCTTTTTCTTTTTTTCCCTTTTTGTTTCCATTCCATTGAAGATTGAAGCTCTGTCTACGTCAGGCTCCGAGGCAAAATTCTGCCCCTCCTTTCGCTCGCTGTTTCAAATCACTTTAAAGTCTGATGCCGGCTTTGGCCAGAGCCCTTTGGCACTTGGCTTCTGTGCAGCGGTTCGCGTCAAGAGCTGCGATTTGTGATTTGCAGATGACATGAGCAATGCCTCGCTTGTGGCTGTTGAGGTGGTTTTTATAAAAGCAAAGTCAGTAATGTGCGATGGGATGTGACCGGGGCCTGCACATCGCCACTATTGATGAATTAAATCAGCTGGTAAAGACACTTGTTTTCTGTTCCTCAACACACTATATGTTCTGCACATTTTGAGGTGAGTTGTTTTTGCAGTAAAGCGTATTTTCACTGTGGCGTTTACTGCGTCTGAATATTTCTACACATGCTCTTTGCATGGCGATGCCGTGATACTTTAAGTTGTGACAGACGTTACATTCTGCAGCACATCTTATTTCAACAGTTCATATCAAGATAGTCTTTCTGCTTCCCCTGTGGATAAGAGAAGCACAATACTGACCTCCTGGTTTCACTATTTCAGAACAAGTTATTAACTTTTTTCAAACCATAAAATGGGACTTCATCTTTCACCATCACTACTATTTAGTATTTAGGCTGGCTGTAAAATGATAATCTGTGTTTTTAAGCTCTCTCCAAGAGTCAAAGATAATCGTTCTGCGTGCTGACTCTGGCTTCTGACTGCCTGAAGAAACCTCACACACCGATGAACATCATCATCTCAGTGTGATGAAGCTCTCTTGCTCTGCAGATATTTCCACCAGCCCACTGATGAGCTGCAGTTTGCAGTCATAGCTGCAGCAATATGATACAGCAGCAGTAAGTTACTCTCTTGTTTGTATAATTGTACAAACAAGCAGCACAAACTGAGCGATAACCACTATGTAAAGGCCAAGTGCTTCATTTCAAACACTGCAGAGTTCTTTGAGAAATAGTTTAACATTTGGGGAAAAATATTATTATTAAAATATATTATATATTATTATTATTCATTTTCTTGCAGAGGGTTGGATGAGAACATAGGCCCCACTCTCATGTCTGCACGATAAGTATGAAGCTAGAGCTAGCAGCCGGTTAGCGCAGCTTAGCACAAAGACTGGAAACAGGGAGGAACAGCTGGCCCGGCTCTGAGCAAAGGAAACAGAATCCACGACCAACACCTCTAAAGCTCAGCAAGGAACGAGCTACATCTTTGTTTGTTTAAGCTTTACATAAAGCAAAGTGTAAAAACGACAAGTTGTAGTTCTACAGGGCGTTATGTTGCAGACCCACGTATACGCCACATGTGTGCATATGCACAAACACCGTGCATCAACTGATATTTATAAAAGAAAAGTATGAAAAGGGATCTAAATAATAAAGTATGGTAGCTTTGGGTTATTTGACAATTTCTCTGATTGAGTTATTATTTTTTTTACAGTTTACAGAAAAATCAAAGGCACATTTATCGACTTCATTTAAATGAATTCCTTACGTGTGATTTTTTTATTTCCATTCCAGTCATAATTTAGCTGCGTTAATGATAATCATTTTATCCTCAACGGTGAGGTACTTTATGAAAGTCTGTATAAATGAGAGTGCTATGAATTAGTCATCCTTCTGAAGTTTAATTATGACAAGATATCACCGCATATGGTGGGTTTACAGGTGCATGTGATGAATTAATGGGATTAGCGCTATGAATAGCCACAGCTGTGCATAAAGGTTGGGCATAAAAACTGGTTGGGGAGCCTCGCTGATACAACACAGCAACGTAGAACGAGCAGTGATAGTTATGGAAATGGCTGATTAAAGGGTGTTCCTGACAATATATTATACTGTATATATCTATACTCCTAAAATGGTCAAATCGACACTGTTTGTGTACATGGACCTCCAACCGTACTGGGCAGTGTTCAGCATTCTGGGAATTGAAGCATATCTTACTTTGGCCAACAGTTCTCCTGAGAATACAATATGCCCAGGGCATTGTTTAGTTTGAAAAATCCTCAACAAGAGCTTTCGCTGGATTCTATTGGTCCCCCACTCAAAGATGGAATTGACAGAGTGTGTGAGATAAAGCAAACACAAGACAGAGAGCCTTGACAGCGTCCCAGACAGTCGATCCCCAGTGACTGTGTCCGCTGATGATCTACTTTTCAGGAGGAGATGTGTTTACCAAGGGTTACAATTGATGTGCTAAAATATTGATAGGGGACATTTTATAAGCTTGGGAAGAGGTGGGACGATTGACCCCATGCAAGGGCTGGGAGGGCAGATAGTGTGTGCATGGCCTGCTGATCGTTGCTACGCTGTATGGACAAATACAATGCGTCCGTACTACAACATACATACAACAAATCTACGAACAATTTAGCATGGAAACGATTCATTTCAGCAATGTACTTCCGTGTACATTTTAGGCATAAATAAGTGTGTTTCCGTCCATCTATATTTATCCAATTTTAAATTTGCACACTGAAACACCTTTTGTGGAAACACAGGACTTCGAAAGAAAAGCCCAAAAATAAAAAATGTTACGCTTCGCTGAGGTGGAAAAGTTGCAGTATAATGACAACGGAAACAGACGTCATGATTAAATCCTGAAGTACAGGAAACGTGCGACTTAAATGTAACTCAAGCGTCAAGCCGTGTTCACACCAAAAGCGTTTCACGCGTTTGACGCGGCGCGATTACATACAAAGTCTATGTACAGACGCGTTTGGGGCGTTTGGCGCGTTTGGCGCGGCGCGTTTGACGCGTCAAAACGCCGAAACGCCCCAAACGCTGAAGTTGAAATATTTGAACTTCTGCGAAAAAATCGCGTGACGCTCCAGCGCGATAGCCAATCAGCGTTGAGTTGCTCTCCCCGTCATCAGTGAAGTCCTGCCGTTGCTAAATCAGAAAATAAATGCTGTAGCCGCTATGTTCACCCAGAGCTCTACGATACCTCATATCAGTAGAGACCGGACCAAACTATGTGTAGACATGTTTGTGTGTAAACCATATGGTACAAACAATGAATAGACGCTGCCGTATTTACGTCTATATGACGTTATCGTAATGTTAGCATAGCCTAGCACCGATCGATCCGAGCTTCATTGATAAAACAAGTACAAATCGGCATCATTACGTAGTTATTTCGGAGTCCCTTTTTGTCGGTTTATTGCCGTTAAATCACAGCCAAGTCAGTTTATAGTGTGTTCATACAGCTGTAGTAAACAGCCGACGTGTGGCTCGCTAGACACAGTGAGCTCGATGAAATCCACGGAGCTCCTCCGGACTATGTTATGAACCAGACATGACGGCGTTTAGTTCCCCGTGATATCTGGGACTTCCACAACACGTACTGAGCAGAAATAGAGGCTATTTTTCTACGGTTGATGGCGGACAGTTGAACAGCTTTCAGGCCGATAAGCCACGCCCCCTTTTTGGCGCGTTGGACGCGATGGACGCGAATGAACACAAATAGTCCCCGGCGATGCCGGCGTTGCGTTTGGCGCGATTCGCGACGCGTGAAACGCTTTTGGTGTGAACGCACCTTCAGACCTGTGTGGAGCAAAAAGAAGACTTTAATGTATTTATTTTAGCAAGATTACAAACATAAACACCATTCATATTTCCATCACATTTTCCACAAGCTTTTTCATCGTGGGATGTTAACTGCCGTTCTTTTTAACGCCATCTTGTTGGGCCCTCTTCTTCTGAAATGGATGAACCAACCCCTTAATAATCATTTTCAATGTTGTAATACAACAGTATCCCAACAGTCAAATGAACCTGTGGTGAATACTTTTGAATCCCATTTTGCTAGACAATTATCCAGGTTTGTCTTAAGACTCCGCTGGATATAAATGCTGCCATTGGCATTAGGATCTATCAAGCTGTGAATTTTACTTTTGAAGTGCAAATGTAATGACATGGTAGTATTGATGGCTGTGCTGGTGTCACGCGTGGCCTGGGGCGAGGTCAACAACAATGAGTCCTTCATAGTAAAGCCTGTTCTACGGGGACCCTTGGACACATACCTCTGCCCCTGCGGCCGTTATGGAGCAGCCGAAGCCCACAATCCCTCCCTGATGAGGTGCAGACGCCGCCTCCTTTGTCCACTGGCCTTGTGGATCAGGAAGGTGTTACTCTGGCTGTCAGCGATATTGACTTAAATAGCTTGACCCCGGCTCGTTCCCTGATGGCTCTACCTTTTCACCCCAACCTCCGAACTCTTCCAGCCACTGCATCACTCTCTCGCGCTGCGTTCACAGCCGAGCTGGAAGCCTGCCCAGGCTGCCCACCGGTTTGTCCTTTGTCCAAATAAATGAAAACCGCAGAAGAGCGAAGGCGAGAGTAGAAGAAGAAGAGAGGACCCATGTATGTCGACAGTTCAATTATCCAACTCAGCTTTTCGAGGCCTTGAGAAAGAGCAGGTTGGACTTGGTCTTCTTCATCCTAACCTGCCATAAACACATCCCAGACTTCTACCAGCTGACCCAGAGAGGGAGGACCGGATGGAGCTGACAGTGTACCATGACTATTACTGAGAGTAAAAGGGTTTTTGTTGAGATTGACATTTTTAAGGCAATATTGTCTCACATTAGCCAAGATTAGCTGGTATATGCAGGTTTATTTGAAAACAGGACCACAGATAGCCGATAGACTCCTTTCCCATTACAAGTAGTGTGTGTGTGTGTGTGTGTATATATTCTCATTAATATTGAGCATAGTTATATTGTACATTTTTTCAGGGGAACAAAATCTTTGGCTATGCCTGTGATGCAGTGCGACACTGTATTACTGTAGCTCTAAATTAGCTTTGTGTATGTTATGATGTGTCCCATATTTGTTTTGGAAATTCTAACTTAATTTGCAGTTTACAAGGCTATCGTATTCAACTGACTAGCCAGATGGTTTGTTACACAGAACCATCTGAGAATCATTGAAAAACGGCAGGCACTTTCAAATTACACTTGGCAGCGGATTGGATGAACCATCTGTCAATCAAACTCTCACCGAAGCCAGTGGTAGAAAAAGCCAGAAAAGCCTTCACTGCCGTACTTTGCTCCTCATTCAATAAAAATAGAGTATTCTCAAGTTCTGATAAAACTGATGCTATTGCAGCATACGCTACGCTCTTTAGGCCTCTCTTTGTTGCCCCTCACACATGGAAACCACGCCTGTAGGTGCCAGGAGCTCCTCACCAGATGCTTATTGGTCCAGACACAACCTTAAAGCCCGACAAGATGGATTTTCATGTGATAAACTAGTATTTAAGAGGAGTCAATACATTGCTAGCTTGTGTCGTTGTTCAATACAGAATTTGCTAAAGAATATAAACAGTGATCAGCTACAATACAGTGATTTACAAAGCTATGGAGCCAAAATGTATGCTATTTAATGATCACTAAACACAGCAATATAATGTCAAGTGTATGTGAGAAATGATTAAAAATTCCCCACAACAAAAAGAATCTGCCTACTTTTGCTAAATGTATTTGTTATGAAATGAACAGCATTGTTAGTGCCTTAAAAATCTTAATACATGGTAATCTTTTAATATCATATTCATCCTTTAGGTAACTTCTGCTGACTGTGGCTTCAGGACACCATTAGTCTTCATGTGTGAGGGTTTACCATGTATATTTAATCCCTCTCCCGCCTTATTACGCGCACGATCTTATTGATTCCTTCTCTCTCTTTCAGGGCCCACAGCTGTGTTTGCTGGGAAGCATTTAAGAGGCGCTGATAATAAGCCGAAGTATCTCAGGGATGCCCTACAGAGAGAGAGAGAGAGACAGAGAAAGAGCAATGCATCTTGGTCCTGTGCCGGTCGAGCTTCAAGTAACAGTATGCAGATAATAAACCCAACAGATGATCAAAACGTCCCGTTACGCTCCCGCGCATCCTCTATCCTGTCAAGCTCTGGCAACCGCTGTCGGCCACTAATGTGGCGAATGTGTCGACATGGTCAGGTGAAAAAAACAAAAATAGCTCTGCGTGTACTCGCGGTGACGATGACGGGTACGGTTGAGGCCGCTCTGTTGAAGGGGCCATCTTTTTCCTTTACGAAACCCACGGGAGAGAGAAATTGAGACAGAATAAATTGGACATCCAAAGTGATATTAACACTGCGTTTTTACTTTTGAAGTGGCGGCACATGTGTAATATCAGCTGACATAAAAAGCAGACGGGACGGGGATATCACAGCAACAAACTACGTTATCTCCCTCTCATATGGAGCAGGGATGATGGTCTTTTGCTGGTGAAATTAACTGCAGTGCTCCCGCCGCCATTCACTGTCTGACTGAGAGGGGCTGCGTGTGTGGACAAGCATGGCTGTAGGGTCCAATAATTGTATCCTTGATGTGTCAAAACACGATATTCCTCCAGTGTTGTGGCAGAGACCGAGCCGTCGCGCTTCCCCGGTGAACGGAAGGAGTTTAGATCTGCCCCGGCTTGTGAAGGCCCCCGGGTCATTTTGCGCCATGAGCTAATTGTGTATATTATCACACGTTTTCTGGGCTCTCTACGTGGTCCACAGCAGCGAAACAAGCAGGACGCCTATCAAAACCATTACTCCCAGGTGTGAAAAGCTGTCACCTTCGTACGTGTCACTTTTTGTCCCTCTGCCTTGTCCCACTTACTGGCCCGTTGTGCCCGGGCAGGTGAAATATGTGCCACCTGCCATTGCTTGCCCACTCGGGCCGGTGCGATTGATGGAACACATTCTCGGAGAAGGTGGCGGTAACTGACAGGGTCTTTACATCATTCTGCGTGGAGGAAAAAGGGGCAATGACCATTAATCAATACTATTTTCACGCGCTGAGCAGAAAGAGACAGGGCTGATTCTATTTCCGAAACCTTGCCCTTTACCTCCCTCATGCTACAGTAAACAAGCAGAAAACAGAGGAAAATCAATTTCATTTTCTTTTCTTTTTTTTATAAAGGACTATTATTCCTAACCTGGTTTGTATGGGCCACAATGTGGATACACATGGCAAAGAGAGTGATAATTATCAAGCGAGTGATGCTCGTCTGATAACAGCAAATGCTTGTTTTGTGGTAATTTCCCTGTCATAACAGCTACTAGCCAAGATTCCAGGCGATTTTATGCTACATTTCATCACTGGCTGACCCATAAACCGTGTGATGAGTGCAGAGAGCTAACTGCCACACCCTGTTAAGTGAAGGCACGCACCAATGGGTGCCAACTTTCCGTTCAGACCACAGCCTGGTATGCACAGTGTCAGCCCCCCCACCGTCTTTAAACCATTTACCAGCCCTGCTGACAGTCAGAGCCAGGAACGCTCACTGATACCTCCTGGCAGGTCTCAGCAGTAAATGAAAAAAAACAACTCACCTACCCTTAAAGAAACACCACCAGTCTACCTTTTAATTTCACTAAAAAAGAAAAGAGAGGCTCACGCCTTTTTTTGTTTAAGTCTAATGTTTGGGTTGAAGTGAGCTCTGCAGGAAGGAATCGCAATGCCGAGCAGAATACAATCTGTTGATTAATCATCTAGCGTTGCAGGCAAGATGACTTCCGCTCCAGCGCACCGTTCACAGAGAAAGCTTTTTTCATGCTTTATTTAACAGAGAGTCATTTTGATTAGTGTGGAAAGATACTTTGAGAGGCACAATGACTAAATCAGACCTGTCAGTGGCTTTTACTTACTGAGGGGAGGATATTGACAAGACAGGCACAGTCAGCCGAGGAGGTGGCTAAGATGGCACAGCATTTCCTTGTCTCTATATTAATGTTGTATCCATTTACAAAGAACAAGAGTACTCTCTTCAACTTTGTAGTGAAATAAACCTATCTCCTTGAAATATCATCTTAATACATGACAACCGAGGGGCTAATTTCTTTGCTTCAGTCATTCTTTTCATCCTCAGAAAATGCTTCTTTTTTTTTTTAAATAACACTAACTGACACCCTGCCTTAACATTTGCCATTCCAAACAATCAATCAATCAAGAGGGCTCGACGTTTATGGGTTTTGCTCAGTCAGACGGCTTGACTGGTTGCTATCGATTCACGCCCCCGCCTTAAATATCAATACCACCTCTTTTGGGTTTTGTCACTAAAAGAAAAAAAAGGGGAAAAAAATCATCTTCATTGATCACAGTGGTCGGTGAGCAGGTGGCTCTCTTGCAGTGTGCCACAACAATTGGAAACACCGGTTGGTACGCCGCCCGAAATGTTAGACAGGCAATTCATGGTCCAGTAGGTCACCTGTCAGCCGCCGACAACGGTTCCTTAAGACACATCTTCACTGACCTGTGGCCACCATTAAGCCGGACGGACGCCCGCGTGCACACATGCCGGTGCTCACGCACGAGAGCACACACTCGCCTGCCATATCGGCTTCAGTAAGAAATGCGTGTTTAGTAAGAAAAAGAGCATAAAAAGTGTGTTTGGCGATGAAAGGTCAAGTGGAAGGTGAACGCAGAGGCTGCATGGTAGGCAAATGTGTTCAGTGGTCGGTACGATTCTGCTTATCTGAAAATCCATGTTGTTCTTTAGTAAGACTGAAACAAACTACAAATGGGCTGAATTTCTGTCAATGTTAATTTTAGGGGGCAGCTCAAAGTGGGGGAAGAAATAGAAATGGCTTTTTGAATTCATACATAAATGAAACATTCATGCCAGATGAAAACAGCAACATAGCTACTGTATGTCCCATATTTGTTTTCACAGCGATCCAACTATGAATATTTATAAGAGGAAAAAAAGCAATGCATCAGAAGGAGAGCAATTCTAAATTAATGCACAGTTTACAAGGCTATTATATTCAACTGGGCAGAGTCACTGAAGCATTAGAGGATGCACTGGGCACAATTATTATATTCTCTGCATGCTTATGAATCTAAATATGATGAGGATGAATTAAACATTAATTCAAAGCAAATATCATATTAATGTTACTGTTGATCTGTTCAGTAGATTTCCATTCACTTGTAATACCAGTGTGACAGTGCAGCAAATTAGATATAAAAAAAAAGGCCCATGTAACTTTTAAATATTTAAATTCCAAAAATCTTCAAAATCTAAGCATCTAAAGAAATATTTGATGTTTAGGCCTACTCTTTTATCTAATTCCCCCCCCCCCCCCCCCGCCAACAGTGATTGTCCAATCATAGCTTTAGCAACTCACTGGGCCCGGCAGGCTAAAGCTGTATGCATGAGTGTCTACTAATAATAGCAATAACACATTTGAATAGTCTATTGGTGGTGGCTTGATTTAAAGAAATAATAATTTGTGTTTATGTGCCCTGGCGTCAGCTGCAAAGCTAACTAGCTTGCTACCTACAGTAGTAAGTGAACAGTAACAGGGCATTGCGTTTGCCCAACACATCAGTTAGTCAACAGCCTAAGCCTTTTCTTCGGTAGTTAATAACCGCAACATCCAAAGTTTGAGTCTAGGGCGTATGTAGCATGTCATGCCCCTCTCTCTTTTCCTTGCCTCCATTCCATCCCATGAAGGTGAAAATGCCCCCCCCCCCCAAAAAAAATCATCTTAAAAAAGTGAACAAAACAAGAGTCTGATTTTACATTTTTACCCACCAAACATATGAATAGCTCTACAACTACTACAGCTTTTTACCTGAGACATGCTGCTTTAGCCTATGCCTTTTAGCACAGTTAACTAAATGTCAAGTGCAGATAAGAACCTTTTACAGTACAAGATTTTCAGCTGTAAAATTCAAAAAGATAACCCTCCACCAACTCTTGGTTAGAACTAATGTTAGCTTAATTACCTAACTAGCTGCGGTTGATAAAAGCTGCCAGCCACAGTTGTCAGCTGGCAAAACTGACGATCATTAGCAAGCAAGGAGGAGCCCGCTTTTGTGTGTTTCTATCTGAAAATCAAGAAGCCAATGTTTCAAAAAAGGGCTCAGCTAAGGGTCATTGCTGACAACTACAGTTTTCTCGAATCAACACATACAAAAATATTAATTCTAGGAATGAAGAGCTTGGGCAAACGAGCTATACAGGTTGAGACAATGAGGGATCGAAATGTCAGTGTACCACTACTCTTTAGGTGTCG
This sequence comes from Pholis gunnellus, assembly GCF_910591455.1. Classification (NCBI taxonomy): domain Eukaryota; kingdom Metazoa; phylum Chordata; class Actinopteri; order Perciformes; family Pholidae; genus Pholis; species Pholis gunnellus. The sequence continues at coordinate 23,513,059 of NC_136530.1, read as the reverse complement.
TACAATATATTCTTATTAAGGTGGTGTTAGCTGCGAGGAGAGCAGCACGCTATCAACAGTCCCTGTTATCAGTATCAGCATTATTTTGTTGCCGTCACGGGTGTTGGCCAAGTTCTTTCACTCTCATGCCTGAAAAAAGGCAGAGACGGGAGACAAAGAGCCTCCTCTTCCTAATCATCATGATAAACGATGAAAGCACTTTTCCCTTCCAAGTGTCATTCTCGCGTGGAGAAAATCTTTTCCACTTTAGATTGGGCCGTTTGAAGTCGCTCTCTGTCTTCTTGTCTCATTAAACATGAAAGAATGAAATAAAATTCAAATGAACTGTTTACCCTGTTACTTTAAAATGTGTAATTTACCCTCACTCTGCGAGAGAGCTCACAATTACGGTGGGTTGGCTCTCCCAGATCCGTTTAGTGTATTTTCTATAACAAACCCCTATTAATCATTTCAGAGATCAAAGTGACACTGCAGAAGAATTTTAAATATTTAAATCTTCACTATTCAAATCCTATATCAGATCAAAGAATTTTGCTTTAATTTCGCCAGGCACATTGCCAGTAGATGCAGAGGCGTACACAGAGACGCACACAAACTCCAATTAAATATTGCAAATTTCAGTAAATCTCCATACATTTTCATATCTGAGCAGGCCTCACACTGGGTGCATCTGAACTGCTGCAGAGGAGGCAGCTCCAGACGCAAGTGATTATTATGGTCGGTCTACAGATCTTATTTGGATGACAAGTTACTTAAAAGTACATGCCATTTATGATGGGATGACTGTTTAAGGGGGTAGCACAACACAAACATATATAATGTCTTATATGAGAAAGGTTTTTCAATATGTATTATGTAGATTGATAGGACACCATTTTCACTGGTGTCAATATAATCCACATTTATTCATAAAGGCGTTCTTAACTTTTCTTTCTTTTCTTTAACCTTGAATCCTTTGGGATGTCTGCATATATTTAGTGCCAAGCTTGACCTCTGACGTCATACCGGCACGTCTAAATGACACCTGTCTGTATTTTGATATTTATAATTACAGTAAAAGACTGTGGCCGATACTTCATTCTCCAATTAGTCGGCACACTGGAACATTATTCCACGGGCCTTGTTCATGGTTCATAGGGTCAGATGTAAAGACATCTTTAATCGTGTCATTAATCACTGGCAGTGAGTTGCCGCGATGACCCAACCGAGCAACCAGATTCCCTTCTTAAACATGTGCTACCTGACTTACTCACCATCCAACAGTGTTGCTGGATGTCAATAGCATTTCATTATTACCTGTCTATGAAATGTTTCATCCCATTATGCTAAGTGGTGTCAGGGATGCTATCGGCTAATCAGTGTCTACTGTTATCCCAATGGAGCGGTGGAATGGAACCACAGTATACCGGTAAGAGACTGATTCCTCACATACTGCAGTTAGTGCCACTCTACGCTTCTGCTCCAACACACTCAGGAGATCAATAGTGTACTTTTTACTCCACCACACATATTTGCCAGCTAGCCTCTGATTTGTGGTTACAAAACCTATAATCCCCTTATGAAATAGGATTTTTTTATAGATTCAACTACCCAAAAGTACATGAAGTAGATAATTAACTCCACTAGAACAGTAAAATCATGCTTTAGCAACATAATATATAGCAACTGAAGGGGAAAATGGAAGACGACGGATAACAACCTCCACTGACAACTGATTGACATGTATCACAATATAGCAGTTAAGAGTTAGCAACAATGAATAAAACGCTGTGTTTGTAATTTATATATCTTTGTCTCCTCTGTCCTATGGCCTAAAAATCAATTGAGATCGGCTGTCTTTAGACATTAAATCCTCTAAATTTACATTTGACACAATAAATGAAAGTTTGAAACTGTACTGCTACGTTTACACGATGCATTTCTACTCTTCCATTTTGAAAATTTCATTACCAAAAATTGTATTTTAGTAAGTTTATTCAAATAAATCAGCTGGGTTATTGTCATGGGTCTTTTCTGAGTGGCCGCTGTTTAGGAGTGCCTGTGCGTAGGAGCGTCTGCCTTTTGCCAAATCCCTCCCAATCACATGGAATTGTCATGGTTTTCATTCACAATGTCTTTTGTTTTTCTTTAGATTTGGATTGAAGAAGTTCTCATGCGTTTCCCTGTTCCTCAGGAAGCAGTTTGGACTGTTTCCTGTTCGTTCTTCGTGTTCATCCATCTCTGGTTGCCTCACTACATTTGTGCATAAAACCTAATGAAACAATATGTGTGCAGTATTTGATGAATGACTAAAATGTCACAAAATATGTATGATGATAGGCTTGTGAAATACACTTTTCAAATTGCTTGATCTTTTCCTCACACAGGCCTCAGTAGCCATGTGTGGATTGATAGAACGCTGCACATCAAACAGCTCAATGGTTTTAAAGTGTGTCACGTTCAATGGAAACAAATGGATGAAATAAAAAGAAGGTCGCAGTCATTTCAAAGAAGCTCATCCTGTAATATAGGTGGCATTATAGCTGAGCGAATGTAAGCTGGAAGACGACAAAATGATGCAGAACGATGTAGAACAAGCCCAGTGACAGGTGGTGCAGCTGCACAACATGTCATTGGGTCTTCTGCAATTTTCAAAGCTAGAGGACAATGATAGAGTAGTGGTATTAATACCAAAACAACACTTTTTAACAACTTACTTTAAAGGCCCAGGGTGTAAGATTTAGTGGCATCTAGTGGTGAGGTTGCAGATAGCAAGCAACAACAGTGTGTCCAGAGCTATGGCGGCCCTCAGGTAGGGAGAGTTATCTTTAGGATTTTAGTACAACTAGCTACTCTTATCAATACTCTGCTTTACATGACTGAGCAATTGCTTTTAAAAACATATATAGAATTACAAAAACAAATACATTCAGAACAGCCGATTTAATTAGCTTTCACTTTCGTTTTCATGTCTGACCTTGTTGCACAGTTGCATTGACAAAGTATTGGCTTTTTACTCGCAAACATTTTATCGCACGTCCAGTAACGATGGACATTGCGGTCAACTTGAGGTTCACTTCACAACAGCGGCCAATCTGCTCACGCTTTGCGTGCGCGTTTGTGTCTATGTGTGTGTGTGTGTGTGTAGTCGGAGGGGCAATTCACGTCGGGGCAATCCAGCACCAGGGCTCATTTAATACCGGGTTTCGGAATGCATCCCTCCTTTCAGAAAACGTATAACGCAAATGGCTCTCGCTAGATGCAGGATGGCGGACTCCGTGGAAGACGACCCGCTCCCTACATAGATAGAAATGGCTTTTTATAAGCTAACAAAAACGCTACGATTCTTAGTTTTAAGGTGATTATACACTGATTAAACATAGTTATGAATATTATATTCTATTGCTTCCAATTAATCCCCCTAAATGTTACACACTGATCCTTTTAAGGAATTTAATTTGAAAGAGTCTGACATCACTCCAGGATGACACCTCTGCTGTTTCATCCTAGCGTCTCTCCCATGTGTCTGAAGCGGGAGGAACCATAGCGGCGTCCGGCTTATTACCCAGAAGCTCTCGTCTACCATGACAAAAGAGGCTCATCCATCTCGAGCTCGCAATTCCCCATCGACGGAGATGGAAGACATCACATCTCGGCTCCGTTGACCTCACCTTCATCTTTGCACCTCTCCTCTCTCTCTCTGCTGCAAAACGCATGCTTGGCTTGTAGGCCGCCTGCCTCTGGGCCCGCCTCCTAGCCTCAGGACGCCGCTCCCAGACACCGCTAACATTTAACACAGTGCACTACAGTCAATACTGAGGAGAGGTGGCGGCACGAGTGGAAAGAAGTTGGTGAAATAATGAGAAAATAATAGAAAACAATGCAACAGACGTTGAAACATCTGCAGTATTTTCTGTTGTGTTAGCCCCCCAAAAAAATAGTATGATATACAATACAACCGGTACAGTTGAAATATATAACCTTGTCTAATTAGACTGCGACACTATATGCCTCGCAAAGTAATTGCCGTTGTGTCCCTGTCAAGTTGTCCCATTATCAGCGCAAATTGGATGGATCTCTCCCAATCAGATTACCACGGGGCGATCAAACTTCCCCCCCAGAAGAAAGCGCAGGCAGCCCGGCCTGGAATTCCCCCTCTTCTTTTACTGAAAAGGTGGCCATGCAAATCAGTCAGCTGGCGCGGCGCTCGGAGGAGTTCCGTGTGAAAATTGCATCGAAATTTTCAGAATAACGGAAGGCATGACACCTCTTTGAAAAATGCAAAAGTGAACAGATGGATGTGTGCCACCAAAAGCTCTCATTGTGGCGGGCTAATACTGCAGCTTTGACTGCAACCCGTGCTTGATGTTATCAGTTCATCTTCTTTTTTTTTCTATTATGTTTTCTCCTTTTGGAATGGGAGAAACATTTTCCCTGTGGATTGGGAGGTTTTCATGAGCAGGCAGATGGAGAAAATATTGTTGACATTAAACTGTTCCTCTTTAAGGGAATTGTTGTGACAAGGTGGAGCTCCCATCACTCGAAATAGCAGCTGTGTGCTGTTTACAAAGAGGCCCAGAGCAATGTTTGTTTCCATTGAAACGGTGGCAACTTTTTCTGTCTTTGTAATGAAGAAGCTTCTGGCATTATGTGTTTGCTCTCACATCTACTGTCATCATAATACAATATTTTTTTGTAGCAACGGTGTTACAAACTTACAACTTACTTTGCTGTGTTAGTATGATTTTTTTAATTATTACTGCAGCCTTCCTGTTTTTCTCCATGTGCTCAGTCATGGTAGGGACAGGATAAGATTAATTGTATTATTATAATTTCTTATTAAGATAAAAAGCAAGGCCCACTCCTATACTATACTATACTATACTACTATACACTATAATATCTCAACATAATAATTACAGTTTTAAACTGGTACAACTCATTTAATCTGAAAAAAGTGAATCAAGAATAGAATCTTCACATTAACCAAATTTCAAATTAGAAATGATGGCAAACATAGAAATGCACATCCCAGATATTCCAACCAATGCGCTACAAACTGAACAGTTGCTGCTGTCAGTGACTAAATGAACCGCGAAAGCGCTCTGCAGCTCGAGGGAAGGCTGAAAGAAAATATGACTCTGGCATGGGAAAGAAAATGTAAAAGACCTGATACTGGTCTTCCAAATATGTAACACTATCCTGCCTTCAGCAAAGACAAAAAGTATATAACCTTCCACTTGATCTACTTACTGTGAGACAGAGAGGGTGGGTGGGGGGGGGGGTTCAGATTCACTGTCCGTCTTGTGTTTTTTTGTTAGGGCGGTTAAAAAAACAAACGTGGCTTACTTGATCGACCCCTTGAGGGGAGCTGCAATGATTTGTCAGCGTGAAGTCTCAGGCGGTGAAGTCCAATCAATGAAGCGGCCTGGGCTCTTAATTACTGCTCCTTTTGCCACTGTAAGGAGAAATCAATGATGTCAAGTATTCAAAGCGAGAGACAAGGCTGCTGCACACTACACAGAGCAGGCACACTTCATAGGCCCTGAGTCACATCACAACTACAAAAGACCCCCCCCCCCCCCCTCCCCCCGTCCTTCCTAGTGAACACTGTTTCACCCACTCCACAGCGCTGCTGATTCTCAGCCCGTCCATACAAAGGGTGTCGTTGTAATGACGATAACATAATTGAAAGCGACGACGAGAGAAAAAGATGAATGCGAAACAATCAATCAAGTGTAGGTGACTCACGAATGATGCATTGATTTAATGTTTCTATTGAGAAAATATTATGTTTAAGAAATAATGCAGTGAAATTCCTTTTAAACATTGTAGCCTTAGAGCTCACTTAAAACATTACAAATTCATTCCTTAAAAGAGACTTTGTTTGTGAAAGATACAGCATTTCCAGAGTCATAATTCTGTTGCCTTTATACTTCATAATGTATGCTTATTATATGTGTTACATTGTCCCTTCTGCGAAGATGTGCATTTTCCTTGCTCTGTTTACTGTCAATGTGTTTCCTACATTGTTAAGTTAATTTAATGTTCATCAAATTATTTTTTTTAATTATTATTTGGCTTCTGTCATTTCTATAAAGTCCTGAAATGTTTTAATTTCGGTTCAACCATGTAAAGCACTTTTATTCTTATTATCATTATGCACTTTTAAATGATATAGCACAATTGCATTATTCATCAAATGATTTTGTGCACCCCCTATCAGAGTGCCAGGGACCCCGCTTCCTCACTGCCACAGGTTATCAGTTTCTTAAAACCCTCTACGCTCCAAACTGAACATGTTGTAGAACGCCACTGTCTCAGTTTCTCTCGGTCTCAGGTAAATCTTCACTGCAACCTTTTTTCCCCCACATGTTCCGCGATACCACCAGCGTTCCCGCGGGAACTCAACATCGGCCTCCGAATCCCACGTGGACCTCCAAATGCAACATATTTAATAAAACATGTATATGGTCCAGGATTTAAAGTTTTACTCCAAACTTCTACAGTCAAATTCAAATGACGCTCACCACTCCGGCGTAACTATTTTTCCTCTCTTGCTTATCAAAATTGTCTGTCTAGTGGCGACTTTACTTTGGCAGATGATGACAATTTCATGACCAGTGAACTATTTCACATTAGGCAAAGCTGAACGTGAAAGCACATGACGTGCACATCACCCATCCTCATTAACGTATGCATCGGTCCACCCATGACAGTAGTCGGCTCTGTCTTTCACGCTACGACACAATCCACCGTAAAAGAAGACCATACAGTGTATGCGCCTCTAATGTGATCCCATTCTCCGGGCACAGAAACTGGAGTTTAAACGGGGGGCTTTGTTTTTCGGAGAGCAAGATTAACGCTGATACGTGGACATTTTATTCATCTGTCTCCCCCTTCTACTTGTATTGTGGCAAAGTACTAGGAAAACATGTATTGTAGTATTGCATCAGCTTCCTGGTTTCCTCTTGTATTAAGCATACTGATAATACTACCAATATATAGGCCGAGTGATACTTCTGCAATATTGTGACTCTGATGCATATAATGCACGATGTGATGTGTTTAGTATTTGTTGCGTAATACATCATGGTTCACTGGGTGTTTATGGAGGCCCTACTAAAATGTTGATATTTTTGAGCAGGAATAATTTCACCTTTTTAATGACCAACCTTTTCTGAATAAAGTTGAGTTCAAACAACAACGTTGTCACGTTATCCATTTGTTGGCATACTTTCAATACCGCCACCTGAGCAGCAACATGAAATTACAATATTTCCATGCTTAGAATTTGTTTGTAATTTATCTATAACAAAATCAATTTGAAAAGTGTTGTAAATATGGTGTAAATAATGTAAATAAATGAATAGTTGTTTGGTGCTTTATTAGTAATGATCTGAATGTTGAATAGACGACCTTTCACCACTTGGCCTTTAGTCTTTGGATACAGGGTTTAGGCAACTGTTGAGTCGTATGAGGAGCCAACTTTACGACCAATCATCAAACGACACTTCCGCAACGTGACTTTTGTTGACAGTTCATGGACCGTTGGAGTCCTTGCATTGACTCGATTCGGGAGCCGGCCCTTTTAGGTGCGAACCGGCCGTTAATGTAAATGCAAAAAAACCCGCATTTTCTGCCTTTAGGAAGTGCCACTTCCTGCGGTTTCTCCAGACTGCATGACGCACAACTCCACAGAAAAACTTTCTCACCGTCTGTATGCTTTTGAATGCGCGAAGAAATCACAGCAGCGCCGAGTCTGAAGGAGATCACTTACCGGGACCTGTCATGTCAGCAGCACTTACAACGGGATAACATGAGACTTCAAACCGTGTTAACACGGCCATTATCACATAGTGGACAGACCTGGACGTCCTTGCATTCATAACTACATGCATTAGCAGGTGCATAATGGTGTTGAGCAGTGACTCAGTGCCAACATTCATATGAACGGGACATTCTAACAGGGTTAATGACAACAGACTGCACTGAATCCTAAAGGAATTATTTCTATGCTGAACATGAAAAAGTATCTTGAATTAACAATGTAAATGCATCATTAGCACATTAGAAACCATCGACTGTAAGGGAGAACACCGCCACTTGTCACACTAATTGAATTAGCAGGTCTGTTAAACATGCATAAATAGTGACTGCACTCTAAGGACAACAAGTGAAATCAAGGTAGTGATTCTCTTTGTTGTCATTTCCTTTTAGAGGGCGCTTTATCAACCAGGCCTGCTCTCATTTCACCTCAGCCACTGTCTTTGGCAGCTCACACATGTTTTATGTCACCTCATTAATGGATGTTCCAGCTCAAATGTACCTGCATGTGTGCATTTTTTTAGATGCTTTAGGAATATGTATTTTCTTAACAATAGTTTTGAGCTCGGCTGTGGACTTTGCCAAGTGGAGCCTAAGGACAACCCGAGGTCAATCACTAATGTTGCGACCCGCTAACCTTTCCACTGGCAACCACCATCAGAGCGCATTTCAACTTGTACGCAAAGACATTTGAAAACCTAACGGGCAGATTGCCAGGGGTTGCTGCACAAGTTTGTCACCTTCCGAGCTTGCAAACTGTGCGCATAGTTCTAACTGACTTCAACTTGAGCTGTTGCTCCACAAGGCCTCGGCCTCTGATCTGGAAACTTTTCTTTGTGTATTTGCTGGCTACTAGCAGACTTTTCTCATGGTACTCAACCTTTTTTTCAAGGCAGACATTTGGACTTGTAATAGAGGGGAAAAAGGAACATACATAAGCTGTGTGGAATAATAGTGATGGCTAAAATCATTCCAACTAAGCCAGGAGAGTGAGTCCAACGCGCACGAGGCCCTGGAAGTGGTGCAGAATTTGAGAAGTCTGTGTGTCAATAATATAGAACGAGAACAAGTAGCATAGTTTGCAGCCATCGCAATACCAGCAATTACAGTAAAAAGGTCTGTCAACTCAGTCTGCCCCGCTGTCCGCTCTCTGTATGTTCCTTGTGTTCGAGCCATGGAAAACATGCCGACTACGGGCAGAGATATGGCTCTAATGATATCATTTTGTCGAACTATAAAACAAGGAATCTCCTTCCGTCTGTATGTCCTTTGCATATCTCAAGAACCGCTCATCCATTCTTTTTCTTTTTTAAAGGTAGCCTACCTTGTCTGATGCTCATGTCTGTTGTTTTTTTTCCTAAACTAGAGTATATTTCGATGGCGTTCCTGACCGTGAGTAGCCGCGACTTGGATGTGTGACGCAACTACGTCACGGCAAGCGGGTATCGCAGTGGACCCAAGGAAGAAACACCACAGGCCATGCTAACGGGCCCGTTTTCAACAGGCACCGCACTTTGCATCAGTGAGCCAATTAAATGAGTCTCAATTGTGCAGATTTAACTGTCTTTGCAGACATTCAGTAATATCCCAACAAACAACTGGTTATAAAGCGTTACTTTCGCCATGAGTCGGTTTTAGGCTTTTATTTCCGCTGTCACAATCACTCAAAGCAGCGCGTGAGTGAAGGATTTAAAGTGCTGCCATTTCAAATTTGAAGGATGATTCTATTTCTGTAATCCTGCAGTTGATCTTGACTTTTAATTGTCACTGATGGACAACTGATTTTGGTGTCCTGCAGAAATCTCTTGTCCCTGTTTGCTGTTCGGGTCGGTAGCCTCTAGCTAAACACAACACAAAGGACTTGTGGGTAAAGCTCCGACTGACTTGCCATCACTCGAAAAAAGGGAGTATTAGAGACACAAATAATTTAATTCAAATTAAGGTTGAATGTGCTACTGAGTGCTCAAAGGCCACCGATTTAAGAAATGGTGGACCATTTTAATGATTTCAAGCAGTAAAATGTGCTACTTTAATGACATAATTACAAAAGATAAGATACTGTATTAGTTACTAAAATGCTACGGCAATTATTTTTATTATACAAGAGCGCATTACCTTCAGTTAACTTAACCCAAAACATTCAGCAAATCATTGCTGTGATGTAAAGATGCTGCTGCAGGTTGCATTTTCAACAAACTCCACACACTCATAAGCAAGACCAAAGTCATCCAGATCAACTTATTTGAATCACGTTTCTCCTGTTGAGACATTGGAATGCAAGCAAGCTTTTCCACCCCATTGTTTCTACGAAGAAATTCTCATGGTATTGTTTTCCGGAGAAAAATAAATAAATAACTAAAGACGAATGTGGCTTCAAGCCTCAGACCCTCAATCACACACTGCTCCTCTTTCGTCCCCACACAGTGCCTATGGCATGCCCCGGCTTGCTTTTCTCGCCGACTTCCACCAAACAGTGAGGGCCAGGGCCAAAATAATTTGTATCTGTTCAATAAAACATTAAAGACCATCATGCCATGTCCTGCTCTCCTCCCCTCCCCCGCTTTTCCCCTTCTCCCCTGCTCTCAAAGGTCTTGTTAATGTTTCAAAACTGCACATAAGACGGAGCAGCCAGACGATTAATTTGAAAGATACCCACAGGGTACCTGCAGGATTTTTTCTTACTCCTCTTGCTTCTGTAGTGTTAACACCTAGCTTGCTTCAGAAACGAGAGTGGAGGGGTGGCGGGCCGGGGAAGGGGGTGAGGGTAAAAAGCGTACAAAGTGTACCCTGCAGTTATAAAACAGAGCGCTTTTCAAAAACAGCCTTTTGATATGTGAAATACGCTGAAGCAAAGTGGGATAAATGTTTTAAATGCAACAGATTCCTTATTTGTAAGAAGTGTGACGATCCCGTATATCCACACTAAGTAGCACATTGCTTCTTTTTTTCACTTTATGCTAATTCCGCCTGTTTTCTGCCTCCTTATCATTCCTAATAATATCATCAGCATACTAATTTCTACAGTATTTATCATTTTAATTCATCACAGTATACTTCATGTAGGCTGCTGTCCTACCTCTCAATGTGCAGAGTGATAACACTTTTGCAAAATAAGCATAGAAGCATTTGACCTGATTAAATTCAATTAGATTCATACAGCAGTTCATACATCACTTCAAGGAGATTTTAATAAAAAAATCCTCTCTTTCTGACTCGTGGAAAGCAGCGTTGAAATATTTACCATAAATGCACAAAACAAGCTGCAGTGAAATGATGTTTCTAATGCATGACATGCCGGTCAGTAAAGGTCAGTATAATAAATAAAAAAAATAAAAAACATTGAGTATTTCTTCACGGAGGCCTAAATGTGCTGTGACTCCATGTTCTGCCTTATTGACGTCGTCTGCGTGTCTCAGTGCGAGTTCGGTTATTCCACAGTTCCTCTTTTAAAGCAGCTCTAAATGCTGAGCTGTGAAAACTAATGCAGGGTGCATTCATTTTAGATAAATAGTTTAAGCTCGGGCGAATAAATGATTTATTTAAACTCATAAATAATTTCATCAAAATATCCCAAAGCACTTTTTGCCTCATTGTACATCATTTTCTAAGTATGCAAGATGAGCCCTCATTTATTTTCAAATATCACACCATGTCTCTTGTAAATATGTATACTGGTCTTTCTACTTATTTATTTTACAGATCTGATTTTAATATTTCATTCTCAGCATAAAGTTGTATTTGTTTCCAAGGGCACGATACCATGAAATAAATATCAGAAGTATAATTCCCAGTCTTAGCATATTGGAGGGCATGAATCATTTAAGAGAAACAGATTTCGTACATAAAGCCAAGGCCTAATTTTTGGAGCTGCGCGGTTTGAAAATGTTAATCAGTGGATCTTTCTTGTGTTGCTAAAAGGCTGCAGCTCGACAGCACAGTTTAGGTGGATGACTGGAGGGTTGCAGGCTCGCACCATATGGTGACAAACCTGGTCATGCCGCCCCAAGCCAGGGATTTACTGTGGATTGCTTTAGTAAATATTCCTCTTAACTGTATAACGATGCACAACACGGACCTCAAATGAGGATTAACGGTTTAGACACTGCCAGGAATTTAGCAGCCGGTTTGAGCTCACGCTTCAACGATGCTAACACGAGAACTGCATCTAATCTTGTGCTCGAGAAATGATATTAAGACGTTGATATTGCAAAGTGTAACACAGCTATTATATACAGTAGAAAATATTTCAATAATAAATGTAATGTCTCCGAGTTAGAAACATAATATAATATGGCAAGGCAAAAAAGAAAAGAAGTCAATATACATTGAGCTACACATCTCAGTGGTTGACTTTTCTGAGGAGTGAGTGGGAGGGGAAGTGTTACAGTACAAGCTAACGTAAATGTCTGTGCTACTCGGAGCAGTTCGCTGCTTGTACAGGAGGTTTTCAGACACTGAGTGGGCAGCCGGAGCATTCGCACATGCACGGTAAACAAGCCACAGCATGCCCTGAGTGGGGACACTACGGCAGTTTGACCAGCGCCGGCCTGTTGCTGGTGCAAATTAGAAACCATTGAACTCTATGAGCAGCATGTTGAGGCAGCAAAGCGTTAGAAACAAGAGGGCTACAATGTTTTCTGATAAGATAGGGAGAGGGGAGAGAAAGAGAGACGGATAATTAGCTGTCTTACCACGAGTCAAACAAGAAGATTGATATCAAATTCAGTGTAGCGAAAGGTCCAGACGAGCTTAGCCTAGCTTAAAACGATTAGCCTCTGTCAAAAGTGAAAAATGCCTTCCAACAACAACAGTGTCTTGTTTACATTCATGACTAGTAAGCTAGCTGCCGTTGGGTTTGCTTCCACTCGCCTGCCGTTAACCCCCTACAAGTGTTTTCACATAAGTTATACTTTGGGGCGTGTACTGACTGTAGATCCTCGTATCTTCCTCACTCTCCTGTGTTTCACCTGTTTCCATTCTTTTTAGAGAGTTTGATAAACAGAGGTTCAATAACTTTATTCGTGTTTTGGTGCATGTCAAGAAGATGCAACTAGTAAATACGCAACGCTAACCCCTTTTCCGGTATTTGACATCACATAAAACCTGCATCAATCGATGTTTTTTGGCCATTAGAGGGCAGCAAAACAAGGGGAAACAGAACACATATATTGTCACCTCATTGGGTATATCTGGCAACATTAGCATTCGTTTGGAGTCGTCTTTCTGATGACCTGGTGAATATCAAATAGTCCAATATTCACTCAGCTTTTACCTCTGTTTTGGTCTCCACCAACCAAAATATCCAGCACTTCAGCTGCTGAATGCTCCACTTTTGCCCGTTGCTGGATATTTTGACTGATTTGACACTTTTTGGGAGTATAAAATGTCTGATTACTAAATATATATATTTTTCCTGTGGCGACTATGTGTCTACTGTACAATATGCTCTGAGCAAAATAAAATAGGTGGGAGTAATGTAAAGATGGCACATTGTAAATCACTTATTGGCCATTTTCCAGGGTTGTTACTTATGCTCAGCCGCGTGATGAGAAAATCAAATATTCCAATGTTTTCTCCTGCCTCTCAGGCTGATGTGTGAGTGCTGAATCGTTAAGTTCACAGCAAGATGTCCGCTGTGGTGTGGTACACAAGAAAGCACTGGAGTTAGTGCATTTACACCAGCGAGAGGAGATAAATGCCTTTTCTTCCAAAAGGTTTACCACAGAGCCATCAACAAGAATCAACAGACGTGGAAAAATCCCTGCCTGCTCCGGCACGCTCATCCACTCTGTGTGCCTCAGATTGATGCAGAAGCATTATATCCTATAGATACGGCAGCATTCACACCGATTCCCGGTGACAATCTTTCTCTGGCACTGTCTCTGAACGAATGTCTATCTTCTTGAAGCACATGATCCACAGAGAGTTGTTCAGCAAGTTACGATGCTGTGAGTTGTGCTGTATTGCTATGCTGACAAAATGCAGCTGGGGATGTTGATCTTATCAAGTAGATTGAGTACTGTATCGACCAGATGTGACAAATCCACAATAAGCAATTCTGTATACCTGCTGCCAATGCTGCGCCCCTTCCTGCATGATGATTCACTCATAAAAACAGGCTTTTACTGACATAGACATAAGAAGTTGACTTAGTCACCTTGACATTACCCATTGAATTGTGGACTATGGTTTTATAGCCTCGAATTCTGCATTTTGGCCGTCACCATCTTGTTTTTTTGCAACCAAAAGTGACACGAGAGGGTGGATCTAAGTACAACCAAACAATGATTAAGACATCTTTTAGGCGACCAAAATGGTCACAATTAACTTTCATGAACTGAAAACACACCGTGGTAGCAACCTGTCAATCACAAGGTAGCCACGCCTTAAAGCAAACCCTTCTTTATTGTCTTCTTTATTCAAAAGAAGACCATAATTTACTAAATGAACATCATGCTGAATTGAAGAAGACTTGAAACTAGAGATTGAGGCCATAAACTGATATATAAAATGTTTAGTGAGGTAACAAATCAAGTGAAAAATATGGTAATTTTCTCATATACGTCTATACAATTCTTTTCAAAACCAATGGCTATTAGAGAGAATGCAAGTTTAAGGAACTTCTGCATTGGTTTCACTTTCTGCAGTGTAGACATAGCAGCACCCTGATCACCAAATTTAGGGGACGAAAGACCACTAGTATCGGTACTTGGTATCAGCTGATACCCTGAGTTTGGGTATCAGTAATCGGGAAGCAAAAGGTTGGTACATCTCTATGCAGCTAACCTGTTTGAACACTATTATGTATCAGCATTAGCAGTCTAAACAATGGCCTCCAAAAACAGTAAGGGTTGAATATCTGAAAACATTTTACAATACAGAGACGGTAAACGATTTAATGTGGTGTTTCAGCTCCAGAGGCAGGATTCTGAGGGGCCACCTGACATAAACATAAGGGGAGTTTTTGACAGCTATACCTACATTTTTTGGAACAGATTATGTCGATAGCACAGGCCTGCTTCTTTTTATCAAGAGTACAGTTCAAAGAGGAGATCTAGAGAAGATACTTTTACCGCATGGTTTATTCAAACAATAAATGCCCTCTCGCTATAAGATCTATACATTTTTGTCAATAATTACATAAATTACATTCTCCTGGAATATGATCTTGCTAATCCAACACACATTTTTGGTGTCACCATATAAATAGATCCCTCTTTACAGTCTCTACTACAACGTACTAAGAGCTCTTGGAGCCAGTGAATATAAAGGGCTAAATGTCAAGTATTTTAAGTTGAGGGCACTCACAATGACTGGAGGATAGTAGGAAATTAATTATCCTGTAAAGTACATTTTATGGCAGGGAGAAACGGACACATTGATGAATGAGCCTGCAGGTGTTGGCTTGTAAGAATATCAATTAATTTTTTTTATTTATTTTTTTACAACCAAGTGGAGTCATTAAAATGAATGAGAAGACCTTGACTTAGCAAACCCAACAAACACGCAGAGCGCCACAGCGTGATCACAGGCACAACAGAGCGAGAGAGGGCTGCCCGGCGGTTGGCGAGACTCCCAGGTCACATGCTTGGCCCGCCCCCGATGTCTTCCCCCTTCCGCGGCGCTCCACATCAAACCCACATGCCGTGCCAATTAGCAACACGGCTGAAGCACCGGGGCCACGCACTACCCCTCTATTTATTTACCTTTAATGAAGCTCAATCATCACCTTTATTTCCCCGTAAAAAGGACAAAGCAGGGAGCGAGACGAGCAGCGTGAAGACAGGAGAAGGTGGTGGATAGAGATATAAGAGGATATCAAAGACGAGTATCACCCCCCCACCCCCCCAAAAGAAAAGGTTTCTCTTATTTAAAGCCTCGGCGAGTCCACAGATGTGAACTGGCCTTTCCCTCTCTCAGTGATTCACTTGATCCTTTGCATTCTGCTACCTGCTAGGGTTAAGAAAAGCCTTCCCATTGTGCAGTGCTCTGATTATTTAAGATGGGCTTAAGGTTGCATCTTGGGAACACACCGGGTTTTAAAAACAGTCTCAAAGCCCAGCTCAATTACGACAGAGAGCGGGGTTGAGGATGGAGAGGTGGGCCTTAGCCCGGTCACTGGGGAGGGTTCCTCCGTGGGTCTGACAGTACAATGAAGAACAGGCCAGGTATCAGGGGCAAGCTGTTTCTCAAGACTACAGCACCAACTGTTTTCGCCTGCCCTCGCACTCGACCTCGTGCCATCCTGTTCTCTGAAACCACGCAGGCAAAAAGCTGTTCACGAGACGAGTTAAAAGCACTGTGGATGCGGCGTGCGAATGGAAACGCAGACGCTGACACTGTGGGTAGATAAAGACGTTTTCACGATGGTAGCATACGGAAAACAAAGCAGCTCTATCCATTGATCTATCGTTGTCTGCTGATGCCCAAATAATATAGTCTAGATTAAAGGTTTAATACAACATGTAAGTTGTCATATTTGCATTATTTGAATGAAATGATCAATATTATATATATATATATATAAAAAGGAATATGCCTTTCATCTGTTGGACATCTGTCTTTTCTCTAGCCTATAACTCATTTTATGGAGCTTTGATAAATGCTGTAATCAAACATGGTACAGGCCAGCATATTTCATTTCTTTCATACAATAATAGACATATTACTTTGATCTTAGCTTTAAGTGGAAGGGTACGCTCTTATCAAGGAACAGCCTTTTTATTATAGAAAATGATATTGTCACTTAACTAAAAATAAAGAAAGAAATCAAGCATCATTCCCAGCATAATATGTAGATCAAGGGCAATCATATCTTTTGACACATACTTCTGGGTAACATGCACTTGCATTATTAGTAGTACATCAGCCTAGGAGGGAGTATCAAAATAATTCTTGTCATTTTCATACATTTAGCTCTATTTGTATGCAGGGGAGAATATAGACATTTGGATGATGAAGTAACCAAACTGGCTTTATTATACCGACAACTCAGCTCTTTCAAAAATTATTTGTTGAAACTTCTTCCAGTAAACTCAAAGTATTTGCGAGACTCATTCATTCTCTATATACTGAGCATACACAGTGGATTTAAAAAAAGTCAGAATAGCCTGAAACCTATTAAGAGACTCTTAATGTCTCTTGATGTCAAAGAAGTGTCTGAGATGACACCCACCTATGCAGACCACACTCATCCTGGAATGACAGCCTGACTTACTCCATCACTTTCTTCCTTAAAATGTCTCTCCTGACAAGATATGGCTCTGCTTTGGGCTTGTTGGAGCCCCAATGCTGCTGCTAAGTATGGTATATATTTTTATGACATCCATCATTGGTGTAGATCCACAGACAATAACCATAGCATTACTCACACCCCACAAAAACCCACCACCTCTTGATACTGGGCTTGTTTGTGCCTCCATCTCTGTCAGGGGCCTCTCCACTTGTAAGCCGCCGCAGACGACTCCTGAGGGCCAGGTGTTACCTCCATGGAACAGCAGTGCAAAGCCATCTTAAATAAGCAGATGCTTTAGCAGGGCCCTCGGTGCAGCAGAGGATCATTATTTTGAGGTGGAAAAATCCAGTTTGACGGATGAACCGCGGCCGCAGAGAGCCACATCGCTGATACGCCACATAACGAGATCTCAGAAGAGTGAAGCGCTGGCTCATTACATATCAAAACAGACTGGGTGGAAGGATTTATTTGTTTTGTTGCAGAAGGTGATGACTCTATTTCATGGGAGCCAAAGCCGCACACAAGACAGACACAGGTTCAGGGGTGTTATCACTGGCCTCAGTGATGAGTCCAAAGCAAGCAAGCAAGCCCCCCCCCCCCCACACACACACACACATACACACACACACACACACACACCTCCAAACTGGGAATACCACGGGATCAGCAGAGATGTCAGACCAATTTAATGGGTGAGTCACTTAGGTGTTATTAAAGTGTGCCTTTTGCTGCAGGGTGGGAGCTGTGATGTGTTAAAGAGCAAACTTCAAATGACCAGCATGGAGGAGCATTTCTATGTGCTCTCTAATTTCTTCTGTTCTTTTCTCTTTTTTTTTCCTCTTAGCTTCTTCAAACATTTCCATCGCTGTTTTATTTTTGGCGTCTTGATTTTGATTTTTAGATTGAATTGTAGTCATATTTTAGTTGTTTGATTATTGTTAGTTGTAATCAAGTTTTAATCTTTTTTTCTTCGAAACATTCCATGGCTTGTAGCCATCTTTGATGTGTACAGTTGCCATGATTAAAGACTTTTCTCAGTCCCAAACTGGCTGTTTCAAAAGCTCTATTCACTCACTCTCTGGGTTTATCTTGAGACAAACAGCTAAAACATCAGATAACATTTACACAGTGATACTCCTTTTAAGATGACACCCTGCATTCCTACCGGAAGCCTAGCATAGACGTCAGTCAACAGAACGTTAGCGTTAGCATTTATTCACGGCCCCTGCTGATGTTACATTAGCTTATCATAAAAGTTGGCCTGCATTTTTTTCACGGTTTGTCCCAGTTGTTGCCACTTCTTGTTGACTTTGGATTTATTTAGTCCAAAAACCTAATGTTAGCAAATGTTAGCTAGCTTGCTAGCTTACTGGCAGATACGTAGCATTACTTTAATGCAACATGCTGCTTTTAGTCCAACAGCACAAGCAGCTAAATTAAGTACTGAAGGAGGTATATTTTTGGATGATACATTTTGCCAAGTAGGAGCATACAATGTACCCACAGAACACAAAGTTTGCTCAGCCTGCTTTGTCTCGGCTTCAATGTTCAGTTTAGAGGGCGATTACTGTACCTGCGAGCCTCTATACGGCCAGACAGAAACATAACCAGTGGAGAGAGGGGTCTTAACCCCAACATCCGTCATCAGTGATTAATGTCTCATCTGAATCAAGCCGCCATCTTCCAGCGTGGCTCTTTCTCTCAACCCTCCGTGCCTCTCTGCGCTAAGGACCCGGTGATTGTCATCAGATGTGACGGCACTGGTATTCCCAGGGTCAGCCCGTGACTGCAGTTTAACCTTGTTTCTACGCCCCTCCTCTGTCCTATTGCCCTGTCGTTCATTGTGCATCCATCTACTGCTGGGGGAAAGAAATAACAATCAAAATAGCTGGTCTGATCCGTTTAAAGGTGTGGTCAAACTGCATGCAAAGCAAATGTTGGAGGCAGCGAAGTGTAAAAAGATGCGGAATCACAAATTGAAGCATTAATGAGAGCCACAAATGTTCTCATTAACACTTATTCCAAAGCTTTATGACCCCACTTCATGAATGAGCAGAGAGTGACAGCTCAGGCTCACCAGGAACTTATTTCTTTGTACATTTATAAAGTAGATTCATTAAGCCAGACATTTTTTCAAAACCTTTTCAACTTGTTCGAACATCTAATCCAATCTAACCTATAGTCCTTTAAACGTTGATTGTGATTGTTTCCTCACTCAATCGTTTGACCAATCTTTAACCACGGTGGTGGCAGATCAGAAAACAATCTCTTTTAACAATTAAGACATTTGTAAAGGTTACATATTGTATATATGTATAACCATGCAATTGGCAAGATGGCATTGTATATACTGTATATATATATATATATATATATATATATATATATATAACGCCATCTTGCCAATCGGGTGGTTGGATCAGTTGGCTCATACTGTATACTCGTAACAATTGTCACTCCCAATTCGGCAAATACGGCAGCTTGGTCAGTGGCTCTATTAGTTGAACTATGACGGGCAGGGCTGCCTCTAGTGGCCGTAGTATTTCTGACGGGAGTAAAGGAAGACCTTTTAGGTAGCGTAGTATAAAAAACGATGAAGTCATCACAGCAAGGAGGTCTGGGTTGATGGCTGGGTCAAACAAACACAAGGCTTTCACCCAACAGACATCTGTTTGTGTCCCATGTTTATTATGTAACATATTTTACTTACATCAGGGTTTTGTTTGAATTCTGAACATTAACCATGTGTTGAAGTCTATCGGACTGCATGTTAATAAATCACACTATAGGCTACCCAGTGTGTCAAAAAGTGAAGGCAAGGGTCCTGACCAAGCCTCCGTATGTGTCAAGTTGAGTGTGAGAATATGTTATATGTCGTTTTGGAAGGCAAAGACAACCTATGTATTATTGTTAAATATACATGTATTCCTCTTTTCTATCTATGTACACATAATGTGACTTTTTTAACCACAAAGTTTGCTATTGAGTAACTTTATCCTTTCAACTTTACTTCTAATATATTTTAAAATTGACTTTCAAACACTCTCTTGCCTTCAATTAAACCGGCGGGGCCTTTGATTTAAGTTGCAAGGTAAGAAAAAAAACTCCTGTATCAATCAATTTGCCTCACTCCTTTCATTTGTGAAAACATGTAAAATATACTCTGGCACCTGATGGTGGGGGAGCAAGGCTAAATCAAAGTGTATTAATAATTAACTCTAATTAGCGGTGTACGGGAGAGGTGTGATGCCTGCATTCGATGGCAGCGCTCGACTCCTTCCTGCACCTCCGCCTGTGCTCGAGATCATCCACTGCGAGAGATGACAGACTACAGAGAGAGGAAGACAAACGTTTCGCTGAGGGAAGGCGCCGGGTCAAAGTGACAGGACTGACTTTTTTTGTATCTTCTCTTTATTTATTATGTTCAGTCGAAGAAACTCGGAGACAGAGAGGGGGGGGGGGGAACAAAGAGGGAGAGACGGAAAGAGCAAAGGCAGAGACAAAAGTGTAGCCATTTGTTACGACTTCAAGTTAATTAAGGAGCTTGTTGTGAGACGATTGGGGGCACCTGCATGTGTTAGGTTTTAACTGAGCAAGAGCATTACGGGGCCAACCGCTGAAAAAAGGACCTGAAAGGAGCCTTAATTAATGTCTCAGCAGGGGTGGAGGGAACACTGAGATGGAGATAAAACCCTCACAGGCCCAGATCCAAAATGGAGCTCTGCAAGCTGGGGGAGCGTTTCATTTCAGAGCATTGCATCACCGCGGATTATCTAACAAGCACAAGTGTCACTAAGCCAACAAACATCTCTCGGACCTCGAGGGGTAAATTAGTCTCTTTCCTCACACCGCAAAAAAGTAATAAAACTGAATTCACCCGATTCCTTCCAAAAGCAGGGATATGCCTTCACTGAATAGTTTAATTAGAAGTGGGTGTTTGCAAGAAGCGCCTGGTCCTACATTTTGCTAACAAAGACAATTCATCTCATATTTGGCGGGGGGGGTGGGGGGGAATCTGATTACAGCTAACACTTTGGCTCTCTTCGCTGTGATGAATCGCGCAAGTCACATATGCGGATTTTGATTTATCTTCCTGACCTTTTGTATGCAAAGGAGACACGTTGTGTATAACCATAATGTGACGCGTCAGAAAAAGAGGTCAGGCCTGAGAGAAAACAAGCCTCTCCTCCTCGGTGATGAGTCTATTGTTTTGCCTCACGGTGGCTGCTTGTTTTCTTTATTGCGGAGCACTGGGAGTTGACGTTGCCTCGGACTTAAAATGCGTACCTCGTTGTGAGGTAGCCCATAATCTGTGATGTTTGTTCAGTAGATAGAAGTGTGACATTTAACCCACCTACCTTGGGGCGGACCGATATTATGTCATCTTTAGAAAAGCTTCTTGAATTTTGAAAACGACAAATTTTCCTTTTGTCGGTTCTTTAGGGAAACATTCTTTAGGTTTTTCTAAAAGCTAGAAACCAACTATGATTGATACAATGCCACCTGGAAAAGACCAACTATATAATTATATAATAAGCATTTAAATATTTATATATCTTTTTAATAGTAGTGTTTGTTTTTTATTTTGCAATTGCAAAATGAAATTTAGGCGCAATATTATTGCGGGTGCTAAAAACGGCTAGTAATGCCCAATGTTGTCGCTTAGTCCCATCTGTGATTATACTCGTTGCCCCCCCCGCCCATAAGTTACTCTGTTATGTTATGATTCAAAGCAAACAGTAAGATGCTAGTGCTGAGGCTACAGGTATGAAAGGCCAGCACGGCCATAATGTCCATTTCATGTGTTTTCTTTGTCTCTTCAACTTCCCATACAGTAATTATGATGGGCTGTATAGAAGAAGTGGACGTAGTGACAGTGATGTCACCCGTTGGTTTGTGGACTGCCGTTGCGAAGCCTCGAGTTCAGCATTTTCGCCATCTTGTTTTTTTGCAGAGGTTGGAGCTAAGTACAACCGAACGCTTAGACATTTTTTGATGACCAAAATGTTACAATTAACTTTCATGAAGTGAAAACACGCTGTGAAAGGGTTAAAGTTGGAAGACGAAAACACGGACGACTTCTAGAATAGACAACGCCGTGGTAGCGACCTGTCAATCACAAGGTAGCCCAGCCCTACAGCATTACCTGCTTTATGGTCTATTTACCATAATTTACAATTCACTATTCATGTCTCAAGGTGTATCACTATAACTATTCTTTTACATAAATGTAATGTGTATTATCAACTTGAAAGATGTCTGCAGAAATGAAACAGGATTATTTTTGCTCCCCCTGGATTACAGAACATACTTACATTTGAATGTTTCAGCATTTCATGGAGCAAACAATACATACATTATCGCAAATCCCAAATCAGGACGGGATTAAGCTGAGGAGAAGTGTGAACATATGTGTAAGTGTGTGCGTCTGTGTGTTTGTGATGGGATGGCAGCAAGCGCTTTAAATATTAATACCTTTTTTTCTTGCCATACTTCAAAAAGGCGACAATAATGTGGGGTTGCAAGGAGGCACCTCCTCTGAGGAGAGGTCTTTGGAGAGAATGAGAAAGAGAGAAAAAGGGAGAGTGTCCTGTCATAATTAAACATGCATGGGCCCTTTTTTTTCACAGACGCTGTTTGTTCCGCTGGCCTGGGTTTTGACAGGACGCCAAAACAAGCCCAGGTGGAACAGGGTGTGCAAACAAGCTTGTGAGTACAGGCATGAAACACACAAATTAGCACCTAGACCAGATGAATATGCAAGCGCTGGGATCAGGGCCAGCCCCTGCCGTCCCAGAGATCAGAGCGCCATGTCAGGTGAAAGCAAACAGACAAACAAAGACGAGGCATGTGCTTCTCCAGGTATATCTTAAGCTTTGAGGTTGTTCTTTGCTCAAAATATATCTGATTAACTGACACATGGTACACTCAACGTACACTTTACACTGTTTGTATGATATCTAAGGCCCGGATCACCTTCATATGGTGCGATGCGCCTGGCGTGTGCTCCTCGCTTGAGCCGTGTTTTTTTGAGCATTTTCTTTAGATGCACATAAAAGTTATACAAATACTCTCAAACGACTCCGTGCTTGGCCAGGCAGCCAATCGAATAAAGCAAGAGGCGGGCTGTACTACTGCTGTATCACTGCCTTCCTGTTTTGAAGTCGATTTGGTAGTGACAGACGATAGAAAATGCAGACGTAATGTTGGTATTAGCGTATTTTTTATGATGAACTATATATATGTTTTCCTCCTTCCTCCTCATCCAACTGCAGAGCAACAGCGAGTGCTTGACATCTGCTTGACTCCATTTTTTTCTTAATAATGTGATCGGAGGCGTCACGAACACCAGCGATTAGTGCGCACGTACAGAGCAAAACCTGTTTAGGCAACAAAGCGACATGGTTAAGTTTAGGGAAAAAAAATCAGGGTTTGGGTTACAATAAGTATGCTTTGTTGTGAAAATAACTACGTTACTTAACTTAAGTAGGTGGGGTTGGTGAAGTAAGCAAGTTGTGCAACAAAAGTAAGGTAGAATAAGCCAACTTTGAATCAAACATCGGTCTCCTGGGGGAAAGTCCTGTGTTTGTTTGACCCGTCCATTCACCCATACATTTGCCACTCTTGCTCCTACATCACCTGATTTCCTTAGAGGCAGCCCTGAACGTCCTGGCTCACGATTACTTGGGTTA
The DNA here is from genome assembly GCF_910591455.1 of Pholis gunnellus. Classification (NCBI taxonomy): domain Eukaryota; kingdom Metazoa; phylum Chordata; class Actinopteri; order Perciformes; family Pholidae; genus Pholis; species Pholis gunnellus. The sequence continues at coordinate 23,489,326 of NC_136530.1, read as the reverse complement.
TATATATATATATATATATATATATATATATATATATATATATATATATATATATATATATATATATACATACAGATTTACAGTGCATTGCTTTCCTTTGCTGTAAGTACCAACAGTGAAGGAGAACAGCCTGGTTTCCCTAACTTTATCATGACTGACAGACAGGTTACCACTATCTCTCTACATCACCTCATTTATCAGGGAGAGAAGCTGCAAAAGCAGTATGCAGCGAGTTGAAAAACATGAGATTCTGGCCATAAAGCCATTGGTATTTCATTCAGCCCTGCTCGAAACTCCATCCTGCTACTCCGGTAATTGATACAAGAGAGTCTGAAACATTGGTCAGCAGGCAGCAAACCATTTGTGAATACAGGCCTGCCAAGCCTAAAAGAAAAACAACAACAAGCACGGATATGCCAAGAAGACAACAGATGGATGTGAGAGTCCGGTGATGGATGTGATGGGGGCTGGTGAGGGGGAAAAAATGAGGTTGAAAAAAAAAAAATGGATAGAATGGAAAGAGAAAGGAGACAGGGGAGGGGGGCTAGGGAGGCCGATTGGGAAAGAGTGAGTGGTCGGCACCGAGTCCCACAAGAGAAATTGTAAAGTAAAGCTGAGTGAGTGAGCACCACCAGACCGGGGACATCTCGCAGGTTTTTTTTTTCTCCCAGGGCTGGACACTCCGGAGTGCATGTCAGGTCCCCGCGGGCGACCTGGAGCCGAGGCACTTCCCTGACATAAGTAGCCTCCCAAAGATGAACAGCATCACCTCGGCCGCAGTTAGAAGGTCGAGAAATTGCTCCCACAGCACATGGCCCTCCTTTCCCCCTCACATCACGTGACCTCTCCTCAGTCCGCCCAGAGATGTTTCCCCCTCCATCCTCTCACCGGTCCACTCTGGCCTCTCCAAAAAGGCAGCTTTTACACTTCTTAACTCTTCCACTTGGCGGGACACGGAGACCGGTGCAGCACAGCGGACCTTTTTCCACATGAGTTTACCCGTTAAGGCTGTTCTAAAATAAAGCCCTCTTAGTCACACATGAACTGGGGGTGAATTATGGATGGGGGCCTTGGTGATGAAGTCGTGGGATATCTTAATGACGCCCAACACGTCTCGCTTTGACTCCCCTGACTGCCGTGAATTAACTAGCTCTCATAATTAAACTGGGGGAGAGAAAACAAGCGTGGTCATCAATAAGTCATCGCTGGCAGCTTCAAATTACTGGCCTGCACTCACCGATTGTGTCGTCTAAAGTGGTTCCGCACGCTCCTATGGGCGGGCGGACGCTCTGGCCCAAAGCCTCATCGCGATTCAGCGCTCACCTGATAATAAACGCGAAGAAATAACTCGCATTAAAACGCTGTTGTTGTGGATTAGCTGCAGTAAGCAATGGTAAATAATAAAATATTATAAGTAATATAATACTCCCTGCTTACGCACCATTTCCATAACTTGGGGGCATGTAGCGGCGTTTTTAAAACTCCGGAGGGAGATACGCAGAACACGCGAAAGCACAGGGAAAACGAGATCCACGTCCATCTATTTGCATTGGAAAGCCAGGGGGGGGGGGGGGGCTGTCCTAAATACGTTTTTTTTGTTGCAATGTGTACTCCGGCACCCCCATCTAACATTCATGTCTCCTTTATATGCTTTTATCACCTCGGATACGCCTCGACTCAGCCAACCGTGCGCGCGTCGAGTTATCCGCCAGTTCCAGGAACATCTAGCGTCCCGCCAAAGTATAACACCTCCTGCGCTGTCCGTGTCCGTAACTTCGCTTTTACCATTTAGTGACACAAACATCAAGGTGGATTTCATGGCTGATAGATACCAGATGTGGAACCTGGGGTAATAGGTATGGTTGTCTTTCACAATACGCAGCTTACTGTATATACAATCTGGCCAAATGTGCAGTTAAATTAAAGCCTAAAGTCTAAAAACATAATATAACGATGATTTAATAATAGTTTAACGAACAACAACAATGTATTGCAGTTCCTGTGTAACCTGGTCATTTCTTAAATCGGCTCACGGTTGCACGGTTGAAGCACGTCGCACAAGCGTCTGCATAAAAGGATCCGTAAGGCTGGAGGCCTCGCTGAGAGCCAGCGTGTGAACGGAGCGCACAAGTCAGGATGATTGAACTTGGCTGTCTTCAGGGAAGTGGTGGTAGTGGTGGTGGTGGAGGGGGGGGGGGGGACTACATGTGCTAATCCTAATCAGGACCTGTTCCCTGCCATGTAATGGAGTAGGAACAACCCCGAGCTCGGCGCTGGACACGCTGAGGCTACATTAGTGAATAATGTTTTCCAGCGCGGGACACCGTTTCTATTACGCTCCACATGCGGGAAGGAAGAGGAGGCTGTCACTGCGAATTAACCGCCGAGCTCGCCATGCAAACATATCTTGTGTAATTGGAGTAAAAAAAAAAAAAGGAAAAGAAGTGAGCGAGCAAGGGAAAAGGCTTTTTAAAAATAACACTCGGGTCTTCGACGTCGCCGAGGCGGCATGTTTGAGACATTATGAAGCTTTTAGCAAACTGTCAACCTTCAGGACAAAAGGATTCTTACACTCCGTCCTCCGGAGGCTGTTTTATTTACTCATTCTGAGCCGGTCTACAGCTTGCCAGGAACAAAAAAAAAAAAAAAGCTTCTGCTGTTATCTGCTCGCTCAGAGCGCTGCTGCGGTGTTTCTTCAAAAAATAAAATAAAAAAGTTTACCTGATTGTATCGACAGCTCGGCTGTAAAATCTCCTGGCCTAGAGGGCGCGAGGACTGTGTTTTCCTATTGTCTCGCCGAGTTCACTCCCATCTAGAAGAGATAGAAATCTCAGAGCGGAATCACTTTTCTGACAATAATTTATAAATTATGCACCGCTTGTGTTTGAATTGAGAAAGGCTTTCATATCTCTTCCATTAACTCAGATTAAGATTTCATACTGATGCTGGAGAGAATGCTAGCAATATCCCCGTCTCATTTCAATGAAATTTTTATTAGTGCTTTTTTCTGTAGTACACTCCTATTGGGATGTCTGTGAATCTGAAGCTTGGCTTTGGACATGAACTCCCCTCAACCTGCCTGCCAGTGGCTCAGAAGGTTTCAATATTTGATGGGCTCCGGCTAACTCAGCCGTGAGATTCCAGCTGCAGAGATTTAACTCTAATGTAAAAATTGTGAACGGATGAAAACTGTGTGGCTGGGGGGGGGGGGGGTGTCATAAGTAATACATCTGTTCCAAGAGGGGTCGTGGTTACCATCACGAGGAGAAAAAAAAAAAAAGAGAAGAGACTAATAATAAAACAAAATAAATAAAAGAACAGAGGGAAAAAAGGCATTTAAGAAGGAACAGTCTACTCCGTTCTTCCTCTTTGTATTTCCAAACTGAAAAGTCCTAAAGCTATATAGGGCTAAAATATATCAACCTTAATCTCCCGCTCCTTCAATTGACTCCTAATTGTGTGCACTCTTTACCCCTTTTTGTGCAGCCATCAATAACACCGGTCCCTTAATGTCATCACTCTAAAGAAATGGGCATCACGCCACTTACACTTTATAGGCCAAATCCATTTCTTTGAGCATCTCGCCCTTTTTTTTTTTTTTCTTCTCCTTTCTGGCTATCCTAACGGAATTCAAAGCATTCGGAAAATCTGTCCATTCAGCGCTAGCGTCCCGGCGCATTCTTCCCCCCGAACCGACTCGAGGTCAGATGAGATGGGTCTGATGAACTTTCCGATTTTCTCCCATCCCTGCAATCTATAGCTTTCTCCCCTGAGCCATGTGTCGTCCAGTGTAGTCAAGACTGCCTGTAATGGCCCTGCTAACAATGCACTCTTTGTGCTGGATGAGGAAAAGGAAAAATAATAAAAAGCCTGATGCCGAAGGGCAAGAGGCAGAGGAAACACTTTTAGTCCCTGCTTATGTATCCTTTTTTCATTCCATTATACGAGTGGACTCTGCTGGAAATATTTGTCTTGACAGTAGTTTAGCATCCCCCCCCCCCCACACACACACACACACAACTCCTCCGCCCTCCTTGAAAGATTAAACTATTGAAATTGTCATAAGCACAGATGCCACGCTCTTTAGTGCCGAAGAGTCCGCTGTGTCCTAAACTAACATTTCCGAACAAACTTGTTAGTTCGCACGAACGCTGAAAGTTTGTTTCTTTTTTTTTTTTTTTCTCTCTTGGGGTAAAAGATTCATCAACTCTCAGAGGTGCTCACACTCGGCAGAGTGTAACTTCTAGGGAGGCATACGCTTCCCCTCACACTGTAGTTATCGCTTCTTATTACCAATAATAACATTGCTCCTCTGGGAGCTCAAGGGTAAGTATGCCCCCCAGCGCTCCAGCCCTGCTTCAGAGACTCGCCCATACTGGACTGAACACAAGTCCTTCCACTGGCTCACAACGTGTCAGCTGCTGGACATTCTCATGAGGATTACTCCGTGTGCAACAGAAGAAACACAACCATCATTGAATAATAGATTATATGTATATAAAAGGCACTGTACAATTTTTACATATTGTAAATCTGTGTTAACCACAAAGAGCTTCTTGACAGATTCTAGATGGAAACTAATGATACCAATGCGTAAGTACTTCTACTTCTGGGTAGATTGTGGTTCAAATTAGCTCAGATCATTTGGAGAAAAAACTCAACATTATGATTTGCTTCTGAAAAATGTATCTGTGCTCATGAGGAAAATAGACATCCAAATTGGAGGTTGACATTGCGGGCTGCAGATCTTGAGTGCGTTTTAAACTGCCGGGTACAATTGGCTGACTGGACAGTATGAACCGCCCACCAACCAGAGTAAGTTGCCATTGAGAGTGCAGGTAGTGCCACTGCTGTCCTGTTTCTCACTGTCTGTCTTTGTTTATGTTTATGTCTGGGAAACTATTCAGTCATTTCAAATGTTTTCAAATCTTTACTTTTTTTTTAGTGCTTCTCATGTCTGTGTTCTGCGGAGTGTTTTCATTTTACTGTAATTAATTTGCCTTCATCATCAGGATCATTGTTTTTACGCTTGTTTCTTGATTTAAGGCAGCCAACTTCACACCTGTCCAGGTGACCCCTGATGCAAACTGATCTATCCGGCTAATCCTGGTATATTTACAGTAACGATTATTAAAATACATGGACCCTGAGAAATAAACTGAATAAATAAAAAACTAGCAATAAGGCAAAATTGTGGCCTTAAAGAACTGGTTAAACATTTGAGCCAAAAGTAATGGATAAAGAGTTAAGACAGTTAACTAAGGGGTATGGATAAATGGTTGAAGTAGACAGCCACAAAGTAATGGATGATACAAACTTACCAAACATCCACTTTAAAATCAATCGAAATGAACACATTTGAAACACGACGTGTGACGTTGATAAAGGAGCTCGCCTGGTGTCACTTTAAAGACAGAGCGCTGAAACAGCACGCTGACATTTTGAGAATGTCTGAGGCTAAAACATTGCAGTTTGTCTGTGAAATATGTCCCATATTTGACAAGTGTATTTCTCAAAGCCATTTGAGGGCCGATTTACAAAGAATTGTATCATTTGAAGAAAAAAAAAATGACAAAACAACAAAAAACATCAGTTTAATCATCAGCATTAAAATAACTTCTTCCTTGTTGATGTTTAGTCTGGTCCTCTGTAATTAGAATGACGTTATATATATATATATATATATATATAAAAAGGCGGGGGACACAGGGGCCAAGCAAGTAAATGTCCAGGTCACCGTGTAAACACGGCTGATTGTGTGGGACACCCTTGTTATCCGAAAGTCATTTGCATCATTAACACAGAAGGACACACGTCTCCTCTGGGAGTAGACGGACAGCTCCGGGGTTAAAGGCACATGCTGAACTATCAATAACTTCCACTAATTGTATGCTTTGTAATTAGAAGCATAATCAATTATGACATCGTTTTGCCTGGGACAAAAAGAGATAACAACGGACGACATGTCCGAATCTGCTTGCGATAAAATACATAATAAAAGTGCCTGTGTGTGTGTGATTGCACACAACATTACATGTGAGTAAGGAAAAAAGGAACAAAAAAGCATTTGCATCTTTGAAATGAGGCTTAACGCTCCTGCGACAGAGAGGAACTTGATCGTTTGACCTCTACATTGTTGAACTGCAACTGATGCGCTTAATCGTCAGCTGTCACTTCCTATCTTAATTAATCCTAATTGACTATTGATGCGACACAACTGTTAGGCTTTATAATTAGTATTGCAATTTAGACCGGATAATCTAACAGGGCAGTCCAATTACTGCAGAGGAAATAGAAAGCTGTGAGGCAATAATTATGAAACAGTCGCTGCACAATGAATAAAGGAACAAAAAGAAAAAAAAAATCAAGAGCCTTTTCTATTGAAAGAGAAATCCATGCATACATTAAGCAATAAATGACAAAACACACAACCGCGGCTAATCTCGTCAGACGTTCGATGTGTGAGGGGGGGGGGGCAACTAATTGAATTGATTGCTGCTATCAATAGCAAACAAATCTGTTGGGTTGTCCATGCTCGTATAATCTGACCTGATTCCTTCAGCTGTCACTATCTGTGAGAAAGCTGCCACGCTACGCTCCTCGGAAATCTGTCAGGCCGGGGCGTTTGTACGTCTCCGTGTTTCCGTCTTGATAGGGCAATTAATAAAATATATGTTAATAGGAGCTTAATTGTTTTACAACAGCGGTTTTGACAAGGCTGAGGGGAGAGGGGGGGGGGTGTGTGTGTGTGTGGGGGGGGGGGGGCATGTCAGCGATATACGAAAATGCGCGGCTACTTCTCAGCAGCGTCGCCCTCAGCCCCAACATATGGTCTCCTTTCCAGGCTTTGACTCCACCACATAATAGGAGCCCTGCTGTTTATTATTATTTTTTTGAAACATTAGTGATGTCACTACTCCTTTTGTCTCCTCAAGACAATAGCTGCTGCCTCTGCCTTGCCAGCGAGACAGCCCCCCCCCCCCCCCCCCCCGCCCCCCCCACCTAAAGATGACATTTGAATAATAACAACAAATCCATCACTAAAACATACGAGCCATCTCCATTACACTCGTGAGGATTTGACTGAATCCATAGCAGTTTGTTTGACATCATGAGGATGAGCTTTTTGTTTTTGTTTACTCATCTTTGCAAAATTAATACAATTAGAAATTGATTATGTTAAAGGTGTGTGTAAAATCGGGCAAATTATTATAAGGTTTTTGTCGACTTTTCTGCCTTTTCAATGCTTTTTTGTCTAATTAAACAATGTATTTTAGGATGTTTCTCTAAATATATTAAGGAAATTGAACACTCGACTGCTGTTTAGCAACAGACACGACATCACACAAAAAGACATTTGACAATGAAACATTTGGCAAGTGCAATCACTTATAAACTAATAAAAATACACGCCGCAACTGCTTTTACATTTCGCACATTAATTATGAACGCGAGCTGCGTTTCCAAGCGCTTTTGAAAAACGACTCGTTGGCTCGCTAATGCGAATGCCTTCTCATCAGTGTTTGTGTGCATCAGTTTCTGTGGCAGCGCCGTGTGTTTCGGTGCAGGGCGATGCCAAGTGATTCACACACAAATGACCTGAGGGAGGCAGCAGTGCAGCGAACAAATGTGAGCACAGCATCTCACACTCCGAGTGTGCTTTAAAAGGCCATTTACATAGTGAAATCTAATTACCCTAGCTCTATGAGAGAGTATTTGATCTCAATCTTAAACAGAGCAGAACATATTATTAAAGGGGGGGGGGGGCTTTTCTTAGATGAAGGTGGCTTACTGAACAGAGGAATCAGCTTGTACACAATTCAGCACTCCCTTTTTAATTATTTTCCAACACAGATGAAAAGGGAAGAACACTGATTTATTTGTGTCCTGGGAGACAATGCGGGGCTTGTGAGACATGAAAAAAACCCAAAAGAGGGAACTTGGGTGGACAATGGTGGGAGAACAAAGTCTCTCTCATTCTGTTGTTTCTGCATGAAAAAGCAAATGAAAAAAAAAAAAAAGTTCCCAGTGTTGCTCCACTAACAACCTGATTTCTGAGTCATCAGGCACCCACACAATCATAATTACAGCAGAGCCACGTTGTTTTTTCACACAGGCCCCACAGGTCAATAAGTCATCACATCACTAACAACGGACTTCTCTCTGTACAGGCCTTTTAACACGGAGGACAAATAAATGAACATCAATCATACCTACTGAACACATCTACACCTACTTCCTGATGGACTCAGCAAATACAGGTCGTGAATTTGACCAATTCATCATGAAAATGTTATTAATTTCAGTTAGTTTTGAATGACTTTGTCTCCAACCTAAATGAATAGACATTCATTTCCTTAACAACATTTAGAATCACTGGTGTCCATTACAGTAAGTATCAAACATACAGCATTATTCAATAATGAATAAATACAAAATAAAAATAAACAATCACTTGAGTATATTTGAAATGTTTGTATGTGATACGTGTACGATGCTATTTTCTCCTATCCTGCTAATGTTCCAATGAAAACAAAGCAGAGGTCATCAACATATGCCATCTTATAGCAGAAAACGCTGTTGTTTCACTTATGTTCATATGCATGGAACTAAATGATGAATTGCTTCTCATCAGTATTTCCTGTGGAAAGCAGGAAGTACTGAAGCACCAGCGTGGACACAAGTAAGGACGGCGTTCCTGCGGCTCCCTACGTTTAGTATGGCACAGTGAATGCACCGTAACAGAGCGGATACATGTAAGTGAGCTCTCATTTACGTCCATATAGATGTTTGGTGTGTGCGCACATGATTGCAAGCATACACTCGCTTTATACCCACTGCCTTTGTTGTGTTAATACAATCCCAATGCCTCACCAATTTTCAGACTCTTATTATCCAGAGGATGCGTTTTTCCTTTTCTCCTCGCCATCACGGGAGGATCGTCCAGTGCTTCTAAACTTGCCCTTATTTTGTATTACATAATTAGAGCTCTCTCGAAAATGACTGCATGAAAAAGGCCCGTGCTCTTTGCGTTCTTTGTTCTTGCTCTTGCAAAAAATCATATATAACTGCAGCCACTCCACGAGGAGTTTTTTTAGCTTTGACCTTTAGTGGCGCAGTAACACAGAAAATGACGGGGAGCACATTTCCTGCCCGAGCCTCTTCTCCTCAATCGTTGGGGAATAGGCGTCGTCTGTGGGGCAGTGATGATGCTATTTAGTAAAACTATCAAACCACAGCGGTTCAATTACCTCACTGCAATTACTCTGTTTTGGATCCCATGCCCAATTTTCTTTTACTTTTTGAAACCGATGAGCAATTGACTTACAGTAGGTAACACAACCTTATGTCTTCACTATATTTCAGTAAAATCAATGAATGCTGATGCTTTCCCTCTGCCAGATTGGTGTAATTCACACACGATATAGAACAGAACCACCACCATGACCATTAGATCCCCTCAGAGGAGGATGTCAGTCAAAAGTCACCCCCAACAAAACTACACTAGAATTAAAACCTTGCACTCTTTCTGCCTCTTTCCCCAACACAAAACTGACTTTTCCGTGGACCCAGCAGGGATTTACAGTATAATAACATCTGTAGGAGCCTATGGATTTGCCGTATAGAGAACTTGTTTGGTAGATGTTGGCCGTTAGAGCGGCGCATTGTGAAGCCAGCGTATCTCGAGATCTAATGGCATCGCAGGGGAAAACAATCAGGATGACTTCACTAGCATCACCCGGGGTGGTGGTAAGCTGCAGCGAGCCCTCCGCCCGGTCCCTGAAAGCAACGTGAAGTTCGCTCCTTCCCAATAATCTGGGCCGGGATCTCAAAGTCACGATGGGGAGCATTGTTGTTCCCCTGGTCTATCCACAGGCCCAACATGTGGTGCGCTGCTCATTTCCGTAGCTGCCCATGGCTTCTTGTAGACTTTTTCAAGCAGCCCATGAATACGGGCTCTGAGACGGCCAGGAGCCCTTTCTCACCGATAACAACAGACGTAATACTAAAATGGTGTACAACGGAGGCAGTTTTACAGAACTATATAAGAAACATTCAAGCTGGATATTCCAGGAGTCACTTTAAGACTCTTAATCTTATGTTTAGTGGTGGAATGTAATAAAGCACATTCACAGAAGTACAATTTGTAGGTGCCTTACTTGAGTATTTCCAATATATACAGTTGTACTTCTAGTCCGTTTCAGTGCAGAATATTATACTTTTTACTCCACTATATTTATTTTACAGCTTTAGTGACTTTTTTTTTCAAGATTGTACCTACAAATATCATCAATTCTTTTGAATCTTGAATATCATTTACAAAGATGTCCTGGCCAAGATGGCAGCGTAAGTGTCACGTTGAAAATACAAATAACTGAGCAAAAAGTTGAACATGTCTAAAAGCCACTCGCCATGTTTCTACAGTAGCCCAGAACGGACAAACCCAACACCGGATGTGAAGAGGACCTTTTGTGGTCTTGCGTCGGCCGCCGGGAGAAGTTTCAGTTGGTTGCAATCTGCCAACTCACCACTAGATGTCGCCAAATCCTACACACTGCACCATTAAACTCTAAATAGGTCCATGAGTCACTTTTGCTGCAGGTGCAGTGGTGGAAGAATTATTCAGCTCCTTTAATTCAGTGAAAGTAGCACTACCACAATGTAAAAATCAAAAGTTTAAATACTGTAAAAAGTCCTGTATGAACAACGTTACTAACTATTATTAGCGAAAAACATCAAAAGGAAAAGCAGGACAATCCCCCTGGCAATTATTACCAAATATTATTAGTTTTTAAGTTTAGTTAAGTTGAGTAGTTTAATCCACATAAATCTAAGATCATCACATGTTTTCTATGTTAGATTTGAATTGGTAAAGTTTCTACAAACTATAGCTGTAAAATAAATGCTGTGAGTGAATTGTAGTGAAGCAGAAGTATAAAGTAGCATGAAATGGAAATACTCTGTACTAAACCTGCCCTCAACCTGATAAGATGTCTAAATGTGTCAGAGGTTTTCTCACCGTCGTGTTGCCAGCGCCCTGCAGTGCAAGAGCTGTAATGTAGGCAACTAATGACTTTTTTTCATTAATGACCCTTTCAGGTCACATAATGAGGACTTACAACACACTTACTGAAAATTTGAGCTTTCAATAAAACACAGCCGGGGCTGAAAGCAGATTTTAAATGTTAATCATTTTATATGCGCAACCTGGGGCCTGTCTGGAGCTACGAACTGAAGCTTAAAAGAGGTGCGGGCTTGTTCATGCCTGGACATTGGTTGCTGTGTGTGTGTGTGTGTGTGTGTGTGTGTGGGGGGGGGGGTTGTTTTTTGTTTTTTTAAACCAAGCAGCAGAAAATCCAATTATTAGCAACAACCCAATTACTTTCCCCTCAGACTCAGCGGCTCAAATCCAAGGTTGGATTTGTGGATTAGCGAGGTTTACCGATAGACTCCTAAAAAGGGAAGCAACAATGTCGAATTTCCTGGCCGCCTGCGCTCTTCCGGGATTTGGAGTCAGAGGGTGACACGATCATTGAGAGGTGGGATAATGACAGAGTGAGAGCGGGAGGAAGGACGGGAGAGGAGCGCGGTCTCTGGACAGTAGATCACAGTTAGCCGAGGTCAAAAGTGCAAGTAGGGCCCGTCAATGGAGGCCGAGCCACTAATAAAGTCATATCGACTTTGCAGCCCGTGCTTAAGGCGGTGAGTTACTTGACACTGAAAGCACCGCGGCATTTGTAAGTCAATTAGAGGGGGTGGATGAAGCGCAATGGCTTGCCTGTCACTCCAACCTGAGGAGGATAAAGCCTGGACACTGACCTTTGACCTCGCCCCGTCCTCTGACTTCTAACACCTGCAGGACACCTCTCTGGTTGTCATCGCTCTGACTCTGCGGCGGTATTGATCACAGTGGACAGCCGACTCATAATGAAACGGAACATTTCAAACGCAGATGAAGACTGTGTCAAATAGTGGGACACCCACTCAAGGTTATGAAACTACCCATTAAGTGCTGGCGCTCCTACTTCTGTCAAAGTGGGTCAAAAAGTAGCGGAGGGAATGAATTACTCATTAAATGAAACACTTCAATCCCTCTAATAAGGAGATCCATGAATGATATGTGCCACCTGCTAAATTCGCAAATATCCCCCCTCTAAAAGCTTTGTAAGCTTCATCAAACTAATCGGAGTGGACAGCCGCCGCAGAATCTATTCGGAATTCTCCATTTGTGACTGCGCGGTGCAGGTGAAGTCTTTTGGCAATAATTGAGTGGAAGGTATGCCGTTCCCTATTAATGTGCAAGGATTAAATTTAACACCCGCCTTATATCATTCGGGGGGGGAATCATATTGCGCTAAAGCCCACAGTAACCTGAGGTATCGCTTTCATTATTGCCTAATTAACCTGCTAATAGCCATGTCCTTACCGCCTCGTCTCTTTAATTATCCCAGCGCCGCGTTCATACTGTGTCAGCCGGCTCCCCCGTCCCATCACATCATTTTACGAGATCAATTTCTATTGGCTTTATTCCTAAAGACACTGTTTAATTAACAGCTATTCTCATCCTCCACGAACATACTATTCAGGATCGGGAGATTCCTCTCGACAACTCTTACCTTAGACAGTTGTGGGTGTGAGGTCGTGCAGGTTTCTGCGGGCATGAAGGCAGCGGAGACGGAGTGAGTCAGTCATGGCGTGTAGCCACTAGATGTCCTCTGCATGATGGTGAACTACGCCCGACTGACCCTGACTGGAGAGACGCCAAAAAAGGCAGGAGTCATACCACTTCATCACATGTTAAGTCACTCAGGCGAAGGCGCTGTCATTAATTGTAATAACGACTGAGCGTCAAGTCCGTGATTCACAGCCAACGCCAAAACATTTCTGTCAACTCAGCAGTTTCACTTCAAGTGCGACTGCATTTCGGCTCAACTTTTCACCGCTCGGCCCTCCAGAGCAAATACCGGTTGCCTCATAAGTTACACTTCATAAAGAGTTTATAAGTTGTATTTACTGATTTCATTAATGGTTAATGAATCATTTACTTGTGCCTTGTAGATCAGTTGTAAAGCATTTACCTTTTGGACCCTCACTCCCTTCGTTGAAAGGGTTTTTGCAGAGTGCCTTAGCCAGCCATGTCATGTATTGTTATTTTCAGAATAAGCAGCATATGAGTTGTACTTTACATGTTCTAGGAGAGTGTCTATGAATGCACAATTATCTAGTAGCAGTTCCAGGTTTGCACTGTTACCATGGATGTACGGACTATCACTCATTAGATTTGGGGACATTATTCCATGAAGGACCTCAGAGATATTGTTATCCCTGGAATGTGTAAGGCACGCTGTGATTTAACAATACGTTTATTGTCTGTCTGTTTGGATTTAACTGAGTTATGATGCAATTTTTGAAATAACCGGCCTCATCGAATGCTATCATATTCTGGGTTGTGAACAATCAGCAGGTTACTTGCTAAAAAGTGAGTTTCATACACCTTAATTATTAACTTAGTATGTGTAAGTGCAGAATCAATAGCTTATTTCCCTTTACTATGGGAATAGAAATATTTGGAAATATGCTTATTGACATACAGTATATTACATATAGAAAATAAATAAATTGGGCAGTCACTGCTCCCTGCCTGTTAAAAACATAAATTGTTGTTTTTCTGTTTTAAAGGGATTAAACAAACAAGATATAGACTGTTACTTATGAAGTTTTTGATGAGTGAACAACCAGATTTGTTAAGAGACACGCTAGTTGTTTTCCCCGTTTCCAGTTTCAATGCTATTGTTAGCTAAGCTAATCAGTGTATTTTCTCAAGTCAAACATTTACTTTAACACATTGTATCTTGTTTATTTAATATATACAAAAAGTCAGGCCAGGAAACAGTCTGACACATAATCCCCGTAATATCACAAAAACCCTGTTTACAGTCTTTATGCTAAACTGAACTAGCCAGCTGCTAGCTGTAGCCTTACATTGAACAGACAGATACAACACTTTCAGTGGAAGAAGATATTGTGTTTTTTCCCCCAAAATGTAAGGTATCCCTTTAATGACTATTTACATTGATAACTGCAGACACAATTAGAAACTAACACGTATTTATTAACTATGAATGATTAACCGGCAAGACAAATTCCTCACAACCTGGCAACGCAAAGGTTCTTCTAGCTGTATGAATGGCTTATAACTGATCTGTAAGTAAATAAGTATCTATTAGTAAATACTTTATTAACCATTAATAATCCATTAGTTATACACATAGGAAGGGTGCCCTATGAGAGAGTGGTACCCAAATATTTATGGTTCCTCCATTAATTCCTCAGATGTTTCCATATAAAAAAAGCTCTTTACAAAGAAAAGATCATGTCACTGTATGAAACCAGGACGGGAGGCAACAGTGCAAGTAAAGATGCAACTATCTGCTGTCATTTCCCTCTAGACATACAACCAGTGGAGCATTTAAGTCGCTAGACGCACAGCCAAGACTCAGACAAGTGAATTTATGTGTTAAGTTGGTGTCCCCCTCCTTCTCCCTCACTGTCTCAAAGGCCCAGCACAGATAGCAAGTTCCATTAGGAATTTCAAGTCGAATTAAGGTGCTTGGGGAGGACACATTAACACATGTGCCACTTCTGTAGTTAAATGTCAGAATGGGAATGAGGCCTATGACTTTATATTCCATTAGCCGCTGCCTCGTGTTTCCCTGCTGTGTATCTAAATAAATAATCAAGACAGCCTCCAAAACACGAATCATCTTTTCACAATGATAGAAAATTAATGGCTCTGCTTGGGTAAGTAAATTACACCAAGAAGATCCCACAGCCTAAATCACTGCTGAGAGATGATGACAAAGGATGCATTATAGGCCCCAGGAAAAAGGAACCCACTCGTCCAGAAAATTGTGAAATCTGAATAAAAATGCCAGGGCTTTCAAGCTCTTCACCATCACCTTGCATGAAAGTCTTATTCAGTTTGGCTTCTTATTAATTCATAAGCCATTAGTAACATATTTCTCTAACAAAAAGCCCCTGACAAAGGAAAAAAAGAGCGTGTTTGGGAGAGGTATGTGCAATCAACATTTAAGCATGGGCGATTAAAAAGGAGTCTCAAAGAAATGGCTTAGACTGGGGTCTTAAAAGATGCAAACGGCTGAACTATTTTATGGGGCATTAGCCAGATATATTTAAACAATGCTGAAGTGTTTTCCTGCCATATAGTAAGTATAACACCTGTCATACTAAATCATGTACATACTCGGCTGCTATTAAAATGGATAAAGCCAGGCCGGAATAGAGCATAAAGCAATGGATACACTACACTACTGCTTTACACCAGTTCTTTACAGCACAGTTGTTTATAGCAGTTAACTTAAATATATTGCCAAAGCAATACCAAACATTTAGAAATATGTCAAATAATTGATTAGTTGATGGAAAGAAAATGAACTGATAACAATTGCATTTGATGGATTGCATCAATGCAATTGACTGCAACAAGACTAGTAGTCTACAGTCATGCTCCCAGCTCTGTGAGGCTGTCCTGTGACGCAGCGGTGCTTTGAGCTAACATCAGCAACAATGGCAACAATGACAATGTTAACATGCTTATGCTAAGGAGGCACAGTGTCACCCATTGTCACCATCTGACTTCACTGTGTTAGCATGCTGAAAAGTGCTAATTAGCACTAGGCAAACAGTCCAGCTGAGGCTGCTGGGAATGGCATTAGTGTAGTGGGTATTTGGTTTTAAGCAAAAGTACCGGACAAAAACGTACAGTTCAGCATAGGGATGGGGGAGTGTTTACCAAATTTTATTAAAATCTATCCAATAGTTGCCAAGATATTTCACTAAGAAACAATATCAACCTCACAGGGGCACTAGATGAAATGTCAGGGGATCACCGGTCACTGCAGTTCACCCTCTGACAAATATGAATGGGAACATACTCAATTTTCCATCAGATAGTTGTTGAGATAGTTCAGTGTGGACCAACGTGGTGTACTCCATCCATGGAGCCACCCCGCTAGCTTGCTAAAGATACTGAACATTTGCTGGATCTACTTTCTTAAATACAACAATGTGTTGCCCGAAAATCATTGTAGATTGAATCTATTTTTGGTATTTGGAGATGTGCAAAAGTAATTACAGATTATTAGTTGAAGAACATCATTTTTAGTTGCAAAACACAATAATTCTTTGCCGGTTTTGGTTAACCTTTTCTACTTTTCTACCATTTCTCATCCATGTAATGTCACCTGAGCTCATGTGCTCATTTCCAGTAATGACCTGCTTCAAATTAACACCATCCCAGACGTTCACACCTGAGAGCTGTCATGTGTAACCACGTTTTCGTTCCTTCTTTTTTTTCCTCAACCAACATATCTAATTACAGCATGGAAAAATGACCAGTCTATCGGATAACAGTGAAAAGGATCTCTGATGTATGAAAAAGCCAAATAGTAATACCGCCTTAGGTGAAATATGTGAGGTAAAGGCTGCACAAGCCCTCAGCGGGAGCTAATTCCATAGTGAAAGAGGTGTTAATGCCATCTCATTTCCCCACGTAAACACCTTTCTCTCTCCCTGCACATTAATTATTAGCACAGATGCAACCTACTGTTTACTTTTTAAACAGGATGAGCTCGCATGCAGCACATGAAAAGGCATAGAGCCGGTCTGCGAGCCAATGCTGGGTTAGAGCGGACAGACCCGGGACGGGGAGCACCGGGAGAGTCATGAATAAGTCACACAGCCCCTGGACCTTCCTCTGAAGGTACCCAGGCTCTGACACGGAGCCTTTTCATCCGATCGCGCCGAAATGTCCCGGAGACGTGGGGAATTCAGATACATGCAAGTGGGTATATTGTATATGCATGCAGGCTGTATTGTGTATGTGAGCGAGTACATCACAACCCTGTGGATCACACAGCAGGCGTCTTCATTCATCCTCTAGAGACCCCCTCAACGTCCACTCAGTATTTCAAAGAGCTTTTTTTTTTGTGCTTTTTTTTTCCCCCAGTAAGGCCTGCATGGTGTCACGGTGGCAGGTGATTTTGTGTTCCAGTTCAAATAATTACTGTAATTATGCAATTAAGACCTGAGAGGCAGGGGAGGCCATGAGGAGCAGGCTTTCCTTACACGTCTAAACAGAAGGCAAAGGTGGATTCACCAGGGAATACAAACATTATGGCAACGGCATATGTTTGCTCCCCTTGGTACTGATAGCAATAGCTGATGTCAAACAGGTAGAAGGAACCAGCGCTGGTGAAATGATGTGGAACGTATAGAAAATATACACACACACATGTCTAACTCTCTGTGCACTTTCACAAATGCTATGTTTTAATAACGTACAAGATCAATTTAGTATTGAAAAAAAACAGCGCTCTACATTTTTCACAAGAGTATTTACAAAATAATCTCTCAGTCATGGACTGTTTTCTCCGAAGTACCAGCCTGAGATAGGGTTTTTCTTTTTCTTTTTTCTTTCTTGGCTGCTTGAATAGCCTTTCAAGGACCGCAGTGAGACACTGGGCACAGCAGCGATGAGATATTTGGCATTTTCAGGTAGGAAAAAGTCCAAGCTGGCCTTACATTCAGAAATAACACAAGTTCTTAAACTATTGACTGCACTGAAGCAGTCTACTTCAAAAGGTCCCCCTGACCTGTTTGCTGAGGAGCCTCAAACCAAGTTTGTTTTTTTCTTCTTCTTCTTCTTTTCCTTCTTTCCCTCGCCAGTACTATGCGTTTCATTATTAATTTGTTTTTTCTCAAGTTTCTCTCTGACCCAGGACATTAAATAAAACATTGTATGGTTCATGAAAGATTATGAAAGAGCAGAACGTAAGCAGCAGGAGGTGTAAACTCAGCACAATTCATTCTGGTATATAATGTCAATGCCAGCAACCCCCCTCTCACCCTACCTTCATGCCCTGCAGGCATATTGGCGGAACTACCAATGGATGCTAAGCTTTTTCCGACAAAGCTCCGAAGATAAAGTATCTTCCTTTTATCCCTACTGCAAATCAATTCTGGGCCTTACAGCAAAATCCCATAAAATAACTTCAAACACCACTACTTACTCCAAAAATTTGTATTATGGCTATATCTCTTTGAACCCTTACCAGTGAAGTTTTGGAGGAAAATGATTTAAGTGTTATCTGCTAAGACATCAGCATGTCAGCACTTCACCTCAGTTTTTCTTCACATGCCAACCTGAACCCTGTATTTCTCTCCTTGTGTTTGGTTTTTGATTGCTTCTAACCATCCAGGGCTGGTGATAAATACAAATGCTGCTTGTAAACTTAATGGCTGCAGTAAGTGCAAACAAGACGCTATGAAGCCCTGCTGGTGCTCCGTGCTCGCTCAGCTGCTGAAATATTCATCTCCCTTCGCTCTTCTTCAACAATATGATATAAAGTGAGGCTGGCTGATAAGGCGAGCAACTGAAAACCAGTGTGTCAGTCAAGGTGGGATAACTGAAGTACCCACAGCAGCTACTTGATTAGCTGCCGGGGGAATCCCAATGCTACTGTTAATTGCCGTATCTATACACACTAACACACAAAAAAGACAAGAATGAACTTGTAGTGAAGACTGTGTATCCCAAGTAATCTTATGGCATTAGCATAATCAGTCACTTAATAGGGCTTTGCAATTAGCAAGCAGCAAGCTAACTAGCTTGCTTCCCGGGTACAGTAATACATGGATAGATAGATTAGCTTGAATCAAAGGACACTTAAACAATAGTTTGGGTTACTAATAATAATAATTATACAAGGATATTAATTACAATTTTTAGTGGCGGAAAAAGATCACAATGTATTTGTGTCCCATATATGTTACTAAGTATAATGAGTCACTTAATATGCGTTTGCAATTAGCAAGCTGCAAGCTCAGTACCTAGCTCCCCAGTTACAGTAAAACATACGTAGATAGATTAGTTTAAATCAAAGGACACTAGGACAGTACTTTGGGTTACTAATAATTATATTTACATAAAGACATATATTACAATATTAGTGGGGTTCAAAAATCACACTGTATTTGTGTCGCATATATGTCACTAAGCATAATTAGTCGCCTTTTGGGGTTGCTGTAATTAGCAGAGGCTACAGGCTAACAAGCTAGCTAACTTGTATCCCAACTCAAGTATGTCAGTAAGTCTAACTTCATGGTCAAGGTCTTTACTGTGATTCTGCTATACTGAACTGGCTTTGGAAGGATGGGTGGATAGATAGATACTGATGTGCAGTAGTCTAATTCTTTTTTATTTTTATCCATACATAACCTTATGAACGCTATGTTAACTTCACCAGTAGTCAGCTACAGGCACATGTTTTAATAAAAAAAAGTCCTGACAGTGATTGGGTGATTGCTCTTAACTACTGCATTTGGAGGCCAAATTATGTACTCCAAGAGGTCAATACTCAGCACATAAAAGACGAAACATTTCAGCTCCCACGTGCTTTATTTTAATGCCAAATCCACATGGTGTGGCCCTGAGCTATATAACACTGCTACAGTGCTCGTATGAGATGCGGTATTGTTCTTACATTTAGAATAGGCAATAGTACAAATTTTATCTTTCTGCACAAAACTGCATTTGATAGGCACTTCCCCCTGCTGTACTAACAACAGCGACTCACTCATCGGCACAGCCAACCTTTATCTCTTCAGTTGGCCTATCTGTGGGATGCGTACAGAGCTTTGAGATCAGAGGAGGCTGGAAAAGATAACCTGACAATCGGTCACCCGGTCTTTCTGGGCTCCACCGACCTCTGTCAGTAACACAGCTCTAAATTTTCACCTTAAGGAAATCGAGGAGACATTGGATGCCCACAAAATCAATAGCTTTACTTTTCTGAGAGGATAAAGACAAATAATTTCACAAGGCACATTCATGGAGAAATTTCCATGTTGGTCGGCCCCACACTGAGGAGAGCATAATTACCCTTTATGCAGCACCAAAAAGTTGAAATATTTGACTCATGCGAGGATGGTAATGTCAGATTCTTACTACATACTTTATAGATTTAAAGCTTCGTTGCCAAGTACATTCCCTTTTATATGAAGTCAATTCATACATACTTGTTTAAATGCATGTTGACATGAAACCATTTTTTGATTATATAAATTAACCAAATACACATGGTCCAAATTCATAAAACGGCTTAGAAACAGCAGAGCAAAATATAGTCGTATAATACAGAGGTTATCGATCCAAAGGTGCTTGATTCTCTCCATTCTCCATGTTTCTATTTGCTTGCAGCAGGTGAAACAGAGAGAATCCTGGTGGGCGGGCCTGCAGTGACCCTTGACATGGGTTGGTCACTTACTAAGTGCCCTATTAAACCCGTGAAGCCCTCATTGTGTCAAAACATGATACAAATCTTTACAAAACTGAAAATCCTGACGGCAGACAAACTGGCATCAACAGTAGGAGAACATTGGAGAGGCAAATGAAGTATCTGGCACCCTGAATAAAACTATTGTATTTCATTTTTTGACAGTATGCTCATTGGCAACTCTTGTTACTCATTTAAGGTTAATTATTTTCATTTTTGGTAGCCTACAAAATCCGGGGCGTTCTTTCAAAGATTGCTTTTTTTATGCCCAGGCGGCAACATCCAGGTTTGAAAAGTCAAGCCAATGTATTAGAGCCTTTAACTTGCATTTTTTCCTAATCCGGGGGTGACTCCTTTAGGGTGTGGCTACCTTGTGATTCCCAGGTTGCTACCAGTCTGGGAGTTGTTTGTGTTTTCCTCTTCCATCTTTTACCCTTTCACAGTGGGTTTTCACTCCATGAAAGTTGATTCCAACCATTTTGGTTGCCTAAAAATGTCCACGTTCAGATGTACTTAGCTCCACCTCTTGTGTAACTTCTGGTTGCAAAACGCCAAGATGGCGACATCCAAGAAGCAAAAATGGCAATGGCCTAAAAGTCAAACTTTAGGCTTTGAAATGGCAGTCCACATGGTTACACTGTGCACCTGTTATTCACAGCAATAAGTTATGTCTGTAAAACTTAGATTTTTAGAGTAACTAATAACTAGTTGCCAAATAATTGTAGAGCAGTAAAAACTGCAATATTTTCCAATATATAGTGGCTTAGAGGTATAGAGTGGCATAAAATGGAATAACAAAAAAAAAGTACCTTTAGTACGAGAGTAAATGTACTTAGTGACTTTCCATCACTTCCCTTCTGATTTATCTTGGGGTCCCTTTGGGGAGTCCCAACCCCCAGTTGGGGAACCATTGATATACAGTACAGAGTGAGTAGCACAAAAGAACTGTGTGCAACTCGCTGTATAATAATGGACATCCCAACCCAAACCTCAGCACTCAACGCTGTAAATATGAAGACAGTCCTCACTACAGTGTTGAGTAAGAACTACAAAAGAGAAAATGGTACTCTATTTAGATAAGTGTTATTTGCCATCAACAGTGTTGTAAGCAGCACAAGTATTCATGAGAATGCATTTGAATAATTCAGAATGCACTTGCCAACTGCTGAGGGAGGCCAAGTGACAGTCTGTGCATTATCCTTTGATCAAGGGTTCTAAAAGAGCGCGGCATCGGCCACACTGGAGAAAAAGCATATTTAGGCCAACGCGGATGCACAATCCAAGATGACAGAGCATCAGAGCGGTAAGCGGCATCCAAATCTTTTAAACAGCTGAACAATATGAACACGGTGGGTTTGGCAGATAGGATCCATCATACAAAGTGTCCCATCTGGTGGCAGGAGATTTAGTGACCAAAGAGCACAACGTCATATTCCCAATGGTTATTGTCTTTTTGGAATTATGCAACTTCTTCCTTTTTCTTGTTTGAGCTTACACAAAGCCAGAATGCTACAGGTTCAGCTGAGGGGGATTTGTACACACGGGATCCATTTAGTTAACAGAGGGATTATAAGCCAATTGACTAATGGCACAGCTGCATTTACAATACAGCGGAAGCACGACGTTTACAGTGTGATTATGAGAAATAGCCTGAATATAAACCTCAAATCCAAACACTTAGAATATATGCTCTTAACTGGGAGGAATTAAAGGAGCGCACAGCAAGCAAGAAGTGTGAAGACGTACAGAACAAAGGAAAATGGAGCACTAAGAAGCGCCGCTCAAATTCCAGACCCAACACCTTTGGACAGCAAGTCCCTGGACGCAGCCCGCTACAAACCAAATCATTTCAACAAAATCTGTCAAGGGATCAAGCACCGCACCACCCAGGCATAAGCTACAACACAAAAAAAGTCACCCGCTGCTCTGAAATGCTTTGTCGCCAAAATGAAATGTGATGTAGAGCGATTTTCCATGCATTTGCCTCTCAATTATAGATAGTGACTGTAATTAGTTGGGAAGGCGCCCCAAACACTGAACTTCTGTTCGGTCCCATTACAGTTTGGGAAGGATAAAAAATTGATTAGGTGTGTATATATACACTTTTAAAAGCAACTCTCAATATGGTTATAACACGTACGCCATGAAATCCCACAGGGACTCTTAAAGACTTTATTTTCCTCCCTTGTTTTTTCCAGAATGATCTGCAGCTGATTTGGAAACAATTAAGAGATTTGAGAAAATATTTAGTGATGGCTGCTGGAGGACATTCATGATGCTGACGACTGGTTCTCTAAATCCAGATTGGGGATGTGCAGATCCTGAATTCAGCAACAGACATAGTGTTACGGAGGAGATCCTTAATAGAGAATGATCTCTAGCTGACTGGTTCAGGGCCAGCACTTCACTCTCTGCTTCTCAACAACAGGGCTCCAGGGTGGAAGAATCTCTTTGTGTGTAACACGCCTGTAAGTGCTGTTTGTTGTCCAAAAAAAATCTGCTACTCAATGTCGTGGATTAAAAATGCAACATCTCCAGTTTCTTGTCTACACCCCCTCCCACCAATTTCATCTCCGGGTAAATGAGCTCGGTCAGGTTGAAAAAGAGATGCCGATTGACTGTAACAGGAATCAGGGGTTAAACAGACATGTGCTCAGCTCAGTTGCAAACCAATCTGTGGCCTCTGCCAGAAATCTCTGCTGTCATTTTGACTTGTGCTACAAGGAAAGCTGTTTCAGGGCATGTGTAATGTGTCTTTTCTTTTTTTCTTCTTCTTTTTTTTACATCTGTGAATGTACCGTCACAGATTTTTTCAATGGAGTTGCCATTTTCGGAGCTCCAAAGTGCTCTCTCCTTAACACAAAAAGCTAGCTGCAGAAATAGGCCTATCTGATAATGAAAAATGTGCAGCGCCAACACAATATGGATGGATTAGATTATTAGTGGCGCATGGCGCCACCTGGATCTTCCAGCTATCATCTGCATCTATGGGCCCAAAGATCAAGCGCACTAGCATTTCCTTTAACCCCGCCTCCCGGCATCTGGCTCAGTCCGGCTAAAAGTTGTCTACCTTCTGGATAAAAAATGATCTGCTGATTTACAGACATCTCTTTCCCAGTGCAAGTCTATGGGCCCCAATGGCATCACGTGACGGACACGGAAGTTGTAATTCCACAGTTTGTCCAATATGTCAAATTTGCTTCAATGCCTGGCGCTCTTCCTGGGGGTTGGATGTACCAGTCCTTCCAGTCTCCCATTAGCATGCTTAGTACCTGCCAAGCTAGCCACCTCCAGCTGACTCGAGAAGCCAAAGAAAAAAGATATTCTTCATACTTTTGTTTGTGCTAACTAAAAGGAGTAGTTACCTATAATCTCTGTACACTTTATTTATTTATAGCTGTTAGTTGGCTAATCCAGAAATACTGTTCCAATGCAATCCTTGTGTTTTGTGTTTACTAGTGTTATTATACCGTTTTCAAATAAACTTTGAAAATATGGTCACCCCAGATGAGCTGATTAGCTTTTCGTACATGTAAGTATGTTAACCTACTTTCAGGTAAGGCTAATGCAGGTATGAATACAAAAAAATACACTTAAATTATGAAACTAAAATGACACTATTTTGCTGAACAACGGCAGTGTGGCCAACAGTGTGGGCGACTGTGGCGAAGTGGATAGCAGGACTGCCTTTCAATCAGAGGATTAGCGATTCGTTCCCCGGTTCAGGATCTACTAGTCGCATGTTGATGCAAGACACTTGACCCCAAAAAGATTGCTCCTGTAGCTGTGCCTACAGTGTAGAATTGTAAGTTGCTTTGGATAAAAGCATCTGCTAAATGACTGTAATGTATGTAAGTAAATAACATTAGCCAGCAAAAGCTTCTGGTCACACCAGACCAATTGCAATGAACTCAACTTTTCATTTCTAAAGTAACAGACATTTAAAAGTGTCTATTTTTATGAAAAAACCCCCCCAATGAGAATTATAGAAAAATATCATTCTATATTGATGAGTGGAGTTGAACTTGATCAAACTATTTCACAATATATGGTTTGTTTGTGTACTTATCTTGGATACTCGTATGATGATTTGCAATATTGGACATTTTGGAGAGTTTTGTAGTAAGTTTTGTTGAATGTAGATGTCAATATTACAGAGCAAATTGGTTTAGTGGGACAGTGGAGGCAATGAGCCCTGCAAGAGGCTACAGCTTGAATAAAAGCTGCTTTTACTGTACTTTGATAATGTAAAATTCTGACATTGTCTTGACTCTGTAATTTACAGAAAACCAAATCATTACATGTTTTTTCTACCATAGGCTGAATAGATTCAAACTTAAAAACTTAAACTGTTAGTGACGATGGCAATAACGCTTTGATCTCATTGTGGTTTGGATTCGGTCCTTTTTACAATTTTTTTAAATGTATATTGGGTAAACGGCTCACAAGCACTAAATACAAGTGTAAACGACCACCAAGACGCAAACCTCAAACCACTTGTTGGGGTGGTCTGGGAAGCATTTGACCACTTATCTTTTGCTGTGTAAACGCTAATGCGTTCGATGTGTCCCCACCACGGACGTAACAGGACAATATGTCATCAAAGCAGAGCCTTTTTGTTTTTGGTCCTCCTTCTCATATGCAGTTGGTTCTCTTATAACGTAAACTGTTTTTTCTTCTTCTGTTTCTTCTTTTTACTAACAAACTAAACTCTGGAAAAACCTTTCTGCCTCCCGCCGGCTAAAAACAACAACGCAGTTGGTCTTTGCAAATGGAAATTATGTTTATTTGCATATAGATCGGGGAAGTGAGACCCTATCACAACAGATCATTGAGACGGAGTCTTAAACCAGGTTTGATCCGATCACCCAAGATGCATGTTAATGATGCCAGGTGTAAAACGGGGTGAAAATGGCTACAACTCTGGCAACAGAGCTTGAGCCTTGGCATAACCTGTCCACCTTTTGCCTTTCCCTCACCGCTGCCACCCACTAGAAAAAGGCACCAGTGAACCGTGTTATCTCATCTGGGCCTCCTGCTCCACGTATGCAGTGAGCAGAGACTTGGTGGGGAGGCTCTGTAAACACAGCGTTACAGGGGAGCACACATGTCTACCTTCTGAAACATCAGTCTCACACTGAGGCTGTCAAAGACGCCGAGGCACAGGCTCACAGTGCGGCACACACAATGGGAACAGACCTGTGGCATCGCTTTCAAATGCAATCAGAGCTCAGTAAACCAAACAGCGCAGTGAAAAGGCGGAATGTATTTTAGTGTCACATCTGAAAGGATACGAGCTGTTTAAAGGATAAATAAAACCCCGTGACCCGCGTTTAAGGCAGGTGAACAGGAGCAACGCTTCAATCTCAAAACACACTGAGCCAAAACGCGGCTCATCTAAAAAGGGAACGTAACAATATTTGAACGAAAACAGTCACTTTGCTCACGAGATGAATATGCAAAGCGCTCTCCCCGCGCGACGCTGAGAGGAAGCATAATCGTTCGTAAACTTGAGATTTTACCAAAACTAGCAGGCTTCCCGTCGTTGTTTCAACGCCGCCCACTCAGAAGCCAAAAAAAGATAGACAACGAGAGAAGAGTGAAAACGGAGGCATTTATGGGATGTCTTACACACTGAGCACACATTCCGCCTTCAGCCTGGATGTTTCCAGCTTTTAGATGCTCTAAAAGCACTGGGTAATGATTGTCGGAGCCTCCACCACTTGCTGTTGTTCTCTTACTGTCACCCGTCACTCTCTGGCTTTAATTGAAACCATTTCCTCCGCAATGTCTCGGCGCCGAGGTGCTCTCAGGCAGCCCGATGCTAAAAGGATCAGACCTCTGGGGGGGGGAGGAGAAGACAGCGTTTATGCGACGCCTTTTAAAAGCGGCTGCTTTCCCGGCCGTGTGACTGGCTTTGGTCCAGACTTCCTGTGACTGGGACAGTCGGGGGAGCCGATGCGGCGCAGCCGCCGTGATGTCCTCATTTAAAAAAGTTCTCGCTCCGAGTTGTGTGCTGCGCGATCCCTCGCCACTTAGGGAGAAAAACAGCCCGCTTGGGAGCACTTTGATATGTAGAAATATGAAGGCGTCATATTTACCCCCCCCACACACACACACATGCAGAATGCTGGGATGAAAGCGGCAATGGGAGCGGGGCTGAAGGCTGAGGATTAACAATGACATAACATGAAGAGGGGGTCTGTCAGCGCGGTGACACCTCGTTTCGCCCGCCATTGTCTGATTAACCCACCAGCAGCCCCACCAATGACAGGGATGATCACAGGAAGGCGGGAAGAACACAACTGTCAGGCTTAGGCTGCAAAGCCAATTCCCACCATTTCTGCTCCTTCAAAAACGACGAGTTTCCGACGAGGAGGAACAAGAGAGTGAGCAGGAGAGTGAGCGAGAAAGGGTGAGGAAAAAGAGGGGACACACGGACAGCTTACAGGGGATACAAACCAAAAGATTATGGTAATCTTCCCGTCTTTGTCCCCCGCGAAATGTTTTCGTACTACGCCTTTTATCTGTGTAAGAAGGGATGTGAACCTCTTCAGTTAGTGACAGTGGGCACTTTCTGTGTGGTTTCTGGGTAATTAGCACCAGTAGCAGGCCCTTTCTTTTTCTCTGCTCAAGCTTATGGTCTTCTTAGGGGACAGGCAACAGGGGATTTTCCCCCTCCGACCCTCTGTCTGCTCTTCAGGAGCGATTCCCAGCCCTGGCCGAGCCACAACAACCATCTGTTGGCGCTAGAAGGGATCAAAACCTTCAGAGACTCTCTGCGCCGCTGACAATCAAATGGACAGCTTAAGTTCAGACAGGTGACTGAATTAATTATTCCATTCAGTGTCGCAACGGAGGTGGTTTCAATAGAGCGGTCAATGGACTGCTCATATGCTCTGCTTTTTGTCACTGTGTCCGCACTGCATAAAACAATGAAAGAATGATTCTCTTTCATTCTAAGCATTCGTCAAAATCTTCATTTCAGTTGGTTTAAACCAGCTAAGTGAATCAATTAGAATCACAAAAAAACGTTCTAATATGTTTTGTTTTTTAAGTCTCAAGCTCTGACTTTTCAATTTCCCTCGGTGGTCATTTTGCAGAGAGAGGAGAAGAGGGGAGGAAGGGAGGGAGGGGGGGACGACTAATCTTTTTTCCCATGCAGAGTGACAGAAGCCAAAGGATAAATTGGCCGCTGGCACCACAAACACGCCTTTTCAATTTGGGGATAGTACCAAAACGAGATCTAAAAAGAACACCCAAAAAGCTTACGCTCATCATATCAACCGGGGCTTTTCAACAGGGGGTCAAAGGTGGCCCTCAGATAAAGTGCCATACAAGAGATCAGTGGGGCCGGGCCTTCTGCACCTAATAAAAGCACTCACGGTGTTAATAGTGATACATTTCTTGATCAGAAGTGTTGGCACTTCTTTTTCTTTACCCTTTGATGTGTTTTTTTCTTCTTCTCATTTCTTCTCCAACAACACGTCTTCTCTCTCCTCCTCTCCAATGGATGAAACCTCTTTTTGTTGTGGCTCAAGCTGCATCTTATTGTCTCTGTCACGGGTGCTTTGTCTTACCAAGGCCTGCTGCACCCACAGAAAAGCAGGGGAGGGCTTCATCAAAGCTCCAGCGAGATGGACTCAACAACAGTGGATTAAGGTCTTCTGCATGATAAAGTCCCTACCTAGGGGTGGAATTAACTTAATATGTGAAAGAATGTTATTGAGAGGGAATAAAGTGCCAAAAAGCTCTGTCATTCTCTTCGTAATGTCCTAATCCAACGCCTGACACAGAGACCTTGGGCCGGAGTTTGTTAATCACTGAGATGCCCATCTGTATTCCCTGTCCTTTAAGCTATTTAAACTTCGCCTAAACTCAATTATTGTCCCTGGGAGACCAAAATGGCATATTAAGCTACGTGAAAGGGTATTCGACCAGGGGGAAAAAGGAATCCCAGCCTTAAAGCGGGGAGATGTCAACGCAGCCAATTTAAGTACAGCTAAACAGATTAGAGGCGGAATCTATAGACCTGAAAAACAACGTGACAATGAGTTAAAGAGAGGAGGAATCTCACTTTCAAAGCATCCTCTAAACTGTTAAGCAACCTAATCATGGAGGATCTGACGGACTGTGCCCCGGCATATATTTCTCTATTTACTGCTCACACTTGGCTAAGATCACTGAAGGCCTTAGATATCTGAGGGATGTACTCACTGTGGACATTTATTCTCACCACCAGCATGACTCATCTGATAGCTGATCGTAGATAGACTTTAAAACATCTCTTGTTCAAATCAAATGTCCTTCATGCAAGTGATGCAAATACATTTACTTTATATTCAAAAATGTTGTTGTATAAAAACGCTAGCTTCTAGAAACTGGTGACATACTGTATTTATACACATATGTTTTTTATTTACTCATTATTATAGTAAGAGACAACTGGTTATTATCAGTATTATCAATATTCAATAAAAAAAATATTTTTTTTTATAATGCAGAGAAAATAATTTATCTAAAAGTTAAGAACTAGGTCACTTGCCACATGCGCTATTGCATTTTCTTCTTTTTGGATACTTAATTCCTAATAATTATATGTGGTACCAATACCAGTACCCTTGATACCAATAGAGTACTTCTTTCGAAACCCATCATGTGAATGGAAGCTGTGTGTGTGCGTGTCCCACTGGCTAGCTAATTGGCAGCACACTGCACAGCGATCATACAGCAGTTAACGCTGACAAAGGCATCCCCCAATCCACGGTGGCAGGCCACATAACGCCCACCCTCTATCGCTAGTTTCAAGTCTTCTTCAATACAGCATGATGTTCATTTAGTAAATTATGGCCCTTTTAGAGTCAAATAGACCATAAAGCAGGGTTTGATTTAGGACTTGGCTACCTTGTTATTGACAGGACGCTACCACAGCGGTGTCCGGTCTGGGGCTTTACGATAAACCTTTCAGGTTTTTTTTAGTTGATGAAAGTAACATTTAGGTTGTCTAAAATTGTTTTATTCAGCGTTTCGTTGTAATTAGCTCCAGCTTCTCGTGTCACGTTTGGTTGCAAAAAAACAAGATGGCGACGGCCAAAAACCAAGACAGGGCCATGATGCTGAACTCGAGGTTTCAAAACGGCAGTCCACATACCGATGGGTTGATGTCACGGTGACTACGTCCACTTCCTATATAGTCTATGGATCAGAGCTGTGTGCAGGCAGGCAATCACACGTTGCATTAAATCAAAGAACACTTGCGCTGATTGGTGGCTGCGAGCAAAACCATATAAATAGGTAATGATCGTGGCACATAAAGTACTCATTGCAGGTATTGTTTGACTAGAGAAGTGTTGACAATACTTGGTAATGGGTTAAATGGCTTGATACGTTGAAGGTATCCAGTACCTATACCCAGCCCCATTATCCTCACAGGGAAGCTTCACCAATTGGAAAAAAATATACCAGTGGCAGAAAAAACATTTAAATAAATGGCAATGCCACACTATAAAAATATTCCATTACAAGTGAACGTCCTGGATGTTAAATCTGAAAAAGAAACTAGTAACTATAGCTGTTCAATAAAAAGTACTATACTTTTGTTTAACGTATTAGAGAGGACCCCAGCCATCCCTTTTGTGAACCAGATTGTTTATTAAACATAATGGTGTCAAATCACACAAACTACAGGTGTTGATTTCCAACACTCCGAAGTGCAGAGCAACCACATTCAGCAAAGCATATGAACAAGAAATCCATGCGACAACAGTTCTGTTCCATATGCAGCCTAAATGTCCCTTCATTTCAGCCGCATGGTCAAGTGAAAGCGCCGCGGTCGAAGCAAACGGACTCACTTTGTGGCACGCGATCACGCCACATTTACTTGGACGCGGCGGGGGCGTCGCGACTTTAAAGTCAAGCGAACACTTAAATGGGAGCATTTGCCCGGACGAGCTGGAGAAGCGCTGGCCTTTGTCAAACCATCCGTCCAAAATAGCCAAACGCACTCGAGTCTAAAAGACGCCGTCGCTCCCTTCCCTTCCAATAAGCGCGGTCTGCACACCCTGTCATGCGGGGAATGAACGACAAAGGACTGTACAGAACTCCAGAGAGGCTCCACTACTCCCCGTGTGCCCAGAGTGGTGTGATACCGCTCAACAAACTGTAAACAGGCAGATTAACAAGGTTTGCCACACCATGAATCACGCGTTTGCCGGCGAGAGAAGAAATGCAACTCGACCATGCAGTGCTGATGTGGATTTATCAGGGCCTACATGTAAAGACAGGGATAGTGTAATTAGCTGACAATGGAGAGTATATGTAATAGCTCTGGAATCACTGTGGTGTCAAAATATATATTCTATTTTGTTTTTGTCCTATACGCATGGCAAGCACCCGCTTTCTCACCTTTAACTCAAAACCATATATACCTTCTGATTATGGTGTCAAAAGGAGCACAAACGTGTTTCCTGTGCTTCTGTGTTCCGGCGTAATATCCCCGGCGAACAGGTCGGAGCGAGCCGTCACGCCAGTGTGCACATCTAGTGGAGAGGACGCTTCTACTGACACGCTGTATGGAGACATTAACCTGGCCAACCGTCGTGCCAATGGTGAAAGCTCCTGAATGAAAGGAGGACACGATTGTCACAGCACGTTTGCTCCCTTTGCCTCCCTTGTCTGAGCCATAAGGCCCTCGCAGAGCGGTGAACGAGAGGGGAAAACCCGCAAAAGAGGGGCTCTTAAATAAAACCAGGGGCGACCGGGAGACGCTGCCGGACACGCTTTAACGTCAGCACAGAGACCAGGTGCTAATCCTACAGCATTCACTTAAACATTTACTGTTCCTTTGTTTTATGGAAACAGGCTTCTTTTTATGCTCCACCGATTTTAGAAACCTGGATATTTCCATCTTATAGTAAGGCTATTACGGGGAGACACTACAGGCTGAAACATTGTTTTTCACACTTGTCAATTTTTAGATTTTACGCTGTTTCACTGCTATAACATGTCTTTTTTCAGACTAGGGGAAATAATACATCCAAAGTAGGTGTTTATTTTACTACTAAATAAAATGATCTTAATTAAAGTCACCAAAGGTTACCATAAGATAATGCCTAATTTGCATATTTGTTTGACGGTGATATCTATCAGATACATGTTTTACCCTTTTCACCTGGGTGTCTTTCAGGCTGTATTCTCACTCCTTACATACACAATAAACTTTCATTCCTATCTATATTCAGCAGGTTTTTATGAAAAAGGGTTTCATATGTCATTCATAGCCTTTTTTTTATGGCGGTAATTTCTGATTTATGGAGTGATAATAAAAATGTCCTTTGTAAAAAACCTTTGACTTTAACATCTCAACAAAATTAAACAAGAACCTAAACCTGGCTTTAACCAATGTTAAGATTTAAGTTTTGTAAATGTATGCAAATTAGCACATATTCAAACAATATTTATAGAAACTTTGTTATACAAAAAGTTATTATCTTCATGTAAGTAATCAACTGAGGAAGTTTCATGGCGATATTGTACCCATTGACCACATTGACCTTAAGCCAATGGTTAACGCCACACATCTACTCACAGAGGAAGATAAACAATAGAGGAGTACTACTACGTGTGTTAAAGTTGTCTGCTCTCCCCTCTGGATAAAGCTTTGAGCAAAAACACCACGGGCTATAAGAGATATGTGTGTCTGCTTAAGAGCAGAGCAAGTTTAATTACTGTGAATAAAATGGTTACACCATGTGGCCTAAAGGCAACGTTGCATTTTCTACTCCAAGTCTAAATGCTTCTTTATTACTACAAATTCTAAAGCTTGAAAAAGCATCAGAATGAATGAAAGCATTAACATCTAATGCGCTACGACAGTGGCCGTCTTAGTTTGAACAACTTTCACGTTCCCTCATTCAGGCGAGGGGCCGGCGAAGTCACATTTTGTCCGATGCGTGTATCCTAACTCCGGCCGCATCAAATGACGGTAACGCAGTCGGAGAAGCCTGGCCCCTCGGCTTTCAATTTGGAGCACTTTCCCCAAGTATGGATTTCCCCGCTTGCCCTCCAGTCCCGGGGGACGGCAAACATCAAATGCAGATCGAGCACGCAGAGCGAGGCCGATGTCAAAGATTATGCACAAAAAAAAACGTGCGATTCTGCTGTTTACGCCGCATTCTGCAACTTATGTGTCTGCTCGTGAGGACTGCGATTAAAGAGATAAAATAGGGTTTGAGGGCTGGACGGGGTAGTGAGTGGAGCTAACAGAAGAGAACAAATGACCTTAGGATAGTCAAGACAGGGAAGAAAGCACACATCTCTAACTGACCACTCACGCTCCATCAGAATCATATTTTTTCCACTTCATGCTTGGTTTGCCAATGAACTCCCCCCCCCTCCCTCTGTAAACAAAACACATATTTGCACAGAAAATTACATATACAAAGGGATGCGCGCTTTACACTCAATGCTTTGGACACCGCGGATCCTTCCAAATGGAGCAAAACAAGGGCCTTTATATCTAGTTACGGACAAAGTGCACTTCAGCACGGCTAAGTGGTTTTCAGAGGGGGCAGGGACGGAGGTGGAGTCGAGATCCGTCTTGACATTTCTTGCTCCGAGATTCTGTGGGACAGAGGACTCGGGGACAGATGCGAATACTGCCCGAGACAAGCTTTAAAGAGCATTAAACAAATACACTTTGGAATTCAAACCAAAAGGGTGTCACAAATGCATCCGCCGAGACGACCGCGGTGGGACACCGGAGGACTTCTTGACGTTTATATGTTATAATGTGGCCTCCTTGTTGAACGGTCTGGGTCGCCGCTGGAACACATGGCGCAGCAGCGGGAAGGGAATTGCATCCGACATGTATATATTCCGACCGCAATTTATAAATAGCTTAATAAATGTTGGGCTCTCCCGCGCCACAATGCTATCACTGTGGGAATAAACGAAAGGAGACATTTGCCCTCTGTCTCTTCAGCGCACGAAGAGAGGAGAGTTGTTATTAGGTAGTTATACTCACGTCTAGTATGGAAGGTTGGAGGTCACCAACCAAGATGGGAGAAAGTCCGCTCATTCATTTCAGATCTTGATGAAATAAAAAAATGCCTTTTTAATCTTCTTAGATCCATGGACAAAAAAACGCAATGAAATTGATTTGTTATGCAAGTTTTTTTTGCATAAAAAATCAATTTCATTGCGTTTTTGTGTAAAAATTCAATCATTTTTTCCTCCTGGAAAAAATATGTTGCGTACTTACGTGAGTGCTGCATTCTGAGTACACCGCTCAAATATTCTGTTTCGGGAACATGTCAAAAGTACAGCAGCTAAAGACGCTCTGCTTGGACTTTAAAAAACAAAGTGAAGAATCAAAGTTATTCAAATGTACTCGCTAAAAGGAGAAACAGGCGCACTTCTCAACATTTCCTCTCAGCTCAAGACAGCGGTGAAAGAGCCAGTGATGGGGAAAAGGTCAATTAGCTTATTAGAACCTATTCGGGTAAAGGTGATTTCATGCTGTTGACATGTAATATTCGTCCCCTAGCTCTGATTTGACAGCGTGCTTACATTCAGTAACATTTTGCAATTTACACTGAAGCTTAATGTGAAACCTGCAGTCCAGCGCATAGATATGCAGACAGATTAAGACGCTTAAATAAAATGTGCCGTATACGGTGTATACCGACCAGACTGTACAGCTTTAATTCACTGATTGCCGGTGGGACAGCCACTGAAATCCTACAGTTCATACCTCAACAGCTTCTAACACACCGGGAATAAATTGTGGCAAGGTGACGAAAAGCAGAAAAAACACGCAATTGGAAAAATACCTGCTGGCATGGGCAGCAGAGAGGTCAGCTCATTGATACCGCCGGCCTGTCAACTGTGTTCTTTTTTGAAACGAGTCCAGTCCCCGGGGTCACCGCAGGGTAGCCACTGCCCGCCAACATTTGTGTTACTTTTACAGCGCCAGCCTCCGGATCACGGGCTTGAGACAATTTCTGGCTTCCCCTTTGCCAACTGAATCATTGCCTTATCATTATTGTTGTGACAATTCTTCAAATGCACTGATCTTATTCAAAACTAGAAAGCTTGTGTGTACTATATCATCTATTCTTTTTATTTCAGAATACGTTTTGTACTGGGACCAACCAGCCTGAACCAGATACATGAACGAGCTTCACTCATGTTCCATAAATATCAGATAAAGTAATATCATTAGAACCACAGGAAAGAAGTGTTAGTTAACAATCTAAACCTTTTTGACTTCTATATAAAAGTTTACCTCGTCATGAATTCAAGAGCATGTCGTTTTTTTAAAAGCACTGATTAAAAAAAGTTCCACAACTATTCTCCCCCACCGTATATGTATGCTACAAGTGCAATAAATGAATGAATTGGTGCAACAACAAAAAAAAGACTACTACTCCCTTTTAAATACTATTATTTTATTCAAGGATAATTGTTGTATTAAACTATTTATTGTGACTTCCTCAACAATGACTTATCTGTGATATTCCATGTCTAAATACAGTTTTTGGTCAGAATTTTTACAGTGTATAACGTATCATAACACAACTTGTCTCATGTGGACTCTTGGTCAAAACCAACTTTTTAAGGCACTGGGTAGCCCTTTAGTTTCATTTTCCAACGGGCAGGGTATTCCGATAGACGTCAACACGTGGTTAACGTTGTGAATTCAAACAAAACTTCTTGGTTAGGTTCAGATCATGGTTTGGGTTAAAATAACCAACTTAAGTTGCGTAAAAACGTACGTTATTTAAGTACGTTATGCAACCAATGTTTTTTTGCTGACTTTGTCACTCTTTATACTACGTTACCCGATTTCTTCCTTTACTCCTGTCATAATTACTACGGCCACTACAGCCCTTCACGTCAAAAATTTGCACTAGAGTGGTACCTGGACACGTATGGCTACTGACCAAGATGCCGTATTTGAGAACCCGTAATGTAAAGTACTAGATGCTAATATTGTTTTGCACTCTAAACCATGCATCTGTTTTAGTACTTCCTGTTGTTATTGTGACACTTCAATTTACCAGCATGGGATAACATAAAGTGCATCTTATCTTATCCTTGTTGTCTTATACTTTTGGGCATAAAACATACAAATTGTATGCATCTTGATCTTATGTGATCACAAGTCTAACATGGATTAGCAGGCTTCATATTATAATAAGAGGTGTTTTCTTTTTGGTAAATTCCTAACAACTTCCATTTAAGGCAAGCTTCTGGCACATTAAGGCTTCAAGTGTCATGTTTTTTATGATAGCAGCTACAAGAATAACACAAAATTCCTGTATGTTTCTGTTCCTCCAGTTTTCTAAGGGGAAAAAACATTTATTTTTTATTTTTTTAAGGAAGGTGTCATCTTAATATAGATGTTGCCGTTCCGCTCTTGCTATGGGATGTAACACTAACGCAGGCAGCCAGGCCTGCTCCATCACGGCGTCTTCCTCTAATGAACAGTGAAACGCTCCATTGACCAGGAGAAGGGCGGGCGCCGGTTTGAGACCGCAGCAGATCTGTCCACAACGCTAATGATCATTGCGGTTAAATCCAACTAATTAGCCACATGCATGCCTGCTGAAAGCGCTGCTGGTTTTTCGGATACGCGACAAGAAACACTGAGCTGGTGGTTTCGAACGCGGAGACATCTTGCAAGTGAAAAAAAAAAAAAAAAAGAAGATTCCCCCCTTAAGGCTCCCTTGGTCGTGTTCATGGCACCCAATATAAGTTAAAGACATTCTCATGCTCATGAGAGAGAGCAGGCAGTGTAATTTAAATTCTGTTGACATTTACTGTCAAGGGGTATTAATTCACAGGCATCCTCTGCTGCATGGGCTTACTCAGCACCAGCGGGCCGCAGGCTCCGGAGAAAGACACGCTCCCTTTACTGTACTCTTAGCAGATTTCCCCCTCAGACTGTTGCTGTGATCGGAGGCACACAACCCCCCGCCCCCCCAAACCATAGGTCAGCCACTGCCAAACGCAGGGATATAGCCCCAGTGGAATGTCATATACACAGGTTGTGTCCTCTAAGCGCAGAGACACCTTCCGCCCGCATTTCAGGGGATGTGCCTCGCTCATCGTCCCATGTCACAACACAGAAGATCCCGGCATTTTCTCCAGTGCTCCACTTAAAAGGGGGGAAAATATCAACCCAGCTTGCTCGGTGTGAGATCTATTTATGGTCAAACCGTGACTGGTATCTGGCTAAGCATCACAGCAATTTCCAGAGGGTGAAAGTGACACAAAAAAACCCTACATCTAATCTGTGTATTTTCTCTTCGACGACTCCTAAAAATCATGTGGGGCATCACATTTTTCAACAGAGAGGGGGGAGGGGAGAAAATGTCAATGAGATTTGACCTGATTTCTTAAAAAGTCGTTCCCCTGTTTACTCTGTTGACTATATTACTCACTTTTTCTTCGATTCATATTTATGTGTTGCTATGATACATGCTCGCACAAAAAACCTCCACGTGCATGCTCATATAATTTGCCCTGTGCGCATGCACATTTAACCGTTGAAACAAAGTCCGTTGGACAAGGCGCGCGCTTGGTTTGGCTTCTGGCAATGACACAATCTCGAGTGAATGATGCGGCACCAATCAGCGGATGATCCGCGGCTAAAAACTTGAGGGGAATATCGGGAGCTTTTTTTGATCGTAACAGAGAACAATTACTTATTTGCTCGTGGCTAATGCATAATTGACTATATTCAAGGAAATGTGTATCATGGGCGGGAATAAAATCCAGTAAGGAAGGAATTTAAAGAGCATGGGAAAATATGGTGGTTATATTTATATATGCTCCGATTAAAACGGTGCAGCAGAGAGCTGCTTCTGCTAAATATTCCGGATGCAGGAGTAGCCAAGAAACAGCTAACGCTGATAAAAGCTTGTTGTTCTATTTTATACTAGCAAGGGTGCACTGTGCTCCTTTTATGCTCCTAAATTAAGAGACTTCTGAACACAAACCCTGTTTCTGCCGGTGCATTGTGACCTAAATGGAGGATTAAACTGTGTATAACAGAGCCTTTAACTGCCTGTGCTGGAGCTGTGACAGGTCCTTGGGAGATACACAGAGACTGCTTGCAACACATGTCATATATCATAGCTTCAATCTGTACCCCAACCACTACCTGCGAGCTACAAATGTGCACTTCTCCTGTCATTTCTGTAGAGACAGAGGAGGGAGGAGGTTGGGGGGGTGAACAGGAGGGGGTTTCGAGCTAAAAAAACAAATAGCTTTGCATTGTTTGTTTGTGTCTAGCCTACGTTGTTTGGATCTGGGAGAAACGGGGAAATGCTGTGATTTGAAAACATAACCATGCATTTATGTTGTGTGTTTTGTGTTTTGTTTTTTTACTAGACTTGATGCCTTTGGACGACATTTCTATCATGAACGCTGAATATGATCGCTTAGATGTGTTGTGCAAATATAGCTGTGAGGAATACCACCGTGCTACCGACCGCGTTGAAAGCGCCTGATTGGTTTTTGTAATCTGAAAAAAGCTGCTGACCTGTGTGTTGCACAAATTAGAGAAGTCACGGGAAGTGACAACGATTATACATTTTAAGATAAATTATCCAGTTCATTTGCAAATGGTTAAGGTCATTCGAGTTATATTGCAGTTGAATGATTTTGATAATAATAAATATTTATCTTTGGAGGCTGTTCGGCACATTATCACACCTGATTACTATTTATGTTTTTGGTATTGTAAACATATCCCAAACATCTTACTCAGATATTAAAAGCTTTATTTGAAAGAAAAACCTTTTAAAAAGGTATCTCATGAATATTTACATTTTTATCTCTTGAGGCTTCTGTGCAGACCACGGGCGCTCCCTCGGACACGAGGCGTACAGTATGCATCACTTTCTCCATGTACTTTTTGCTTCGGGGGTAACTGCATAAATTGTTTCTTGCTGATGTAATTTATTGTGCTCCTGTGTTAAATATTGTAATGTAAGATAAAGAAGCCCACACACACGTCAGTGATCTTACATCTTTACATTCTTTGGGCGTCTTTATCCCATGAGTCTGCTATGCTAGCGATATGCTAAGTCTTAAAAGGCTGGTAATTTGGACACAGCTGTGGGACGTCATCAACAACGACACTTTTGTTCTACATTTGCCAGTTTATTGGGCACTAAGGGTGTAACGTAAAGCTACTATGTGTCTCTGTGTACAGATTTCTGGGCTGACAAACTAGAAGTTGTTAGGAATACACTGGATTGCATCATTCTCTGTGTTGAATAGTTTCATACTTAATTTATACTCATTCAAAAATGTATAGGTTTAGCTGCCAACAAAATAAATAATATATATATATACAAAACATAAATATAAACCATACAATATAACAGGAGTCAGACACAAATCAGAATTTGAGGGTGTGTATTAGGGCTGCAACAACGTATCAAGTTGCATTGTGCAGCTCAAGTGATGGATTACTGGAAATGACTCCATCACATTTGTGTCCGAGTAAGTGATGAATCGAGACGGTGGAGAAAAGTGCAAAGGCAAAATGCACAATTAAAAGGTTCTAATTTAGAAACAAACGTAACGGACAGACTTACCTTCCGTCTGTTTTCCCTCCGTTTTGTAACCGGGTCCCAGATTAAGCTATTTAACGCTTGATAAAGCTAACGCCCAGCTACATCGATCCATCACAAAAGTGGAGAGAAAAAAACACGGATAGTATTCATCTCTGTTATGTATTTTTTGTAAATGATTCTGTATATATCAGAGAAGGAAGATTTAGCTAATGCTAAGAAGATAAGATGAGGTCAGCGAGACACTGGAGTAGGGCTGCACAATTAATCAAATTTTAATCGCGATCACGATTTTGGCTGCCACAATTAAATGAGCATGATCGTCAGCGATGTTGACGTTTAAAATGCGTGCTCTGCTACATATCAAGTGTTCCGCCACGATCCACGCACACTCCCACCAGCAGATGTGGTGAAGATGCCCCCCCCCCCCCCTGCTGAGGACTGTACACAGCATGGCAACAGTCGGTAGCACCCCCCGCCGACGCCGCTAAGGTCCAACACTGGATGTTGTCCCTAAAATTAATGAATAATCGTGATAAATAATCGTGATCTCAATATAGATCAAAATAATCGTGATTATGATTTTGGCCATAATCGTGCAGCCCTACACTGGAGTATAACGTAACGTCACGGAGGTTTTATTATATTTAATGCCGTTATTCAGAGACAGTCTAAAATAGAATCTTTTATTTCTTTATCACAGAAACTTGACCAATATCTGATCAACTATATACAGTGTTACTTACATTTCCCTTTGTATTCTCAGTGCATGGCTGCATCCACAATATCCGTTTATTTGATTTAATTTTGTATCATAGTAAAAGAGCACTACATGAACACAAGAAATACGTTTTATTTGTAATATAATATATAAAATGCTGCAAATATATTTTTTATTTATTTATTTTTTATTTATTTATTTATTTTTTTATATTTTTACTACACTAATAATCAATGAATCAAAGCCAATATTTTTCTTATAAAAGCCAATATTTAAAAGATAAATTGATTGTCAAAATAGCTGTTAGTTGCAGCCTTGGTGTGTATAAAATGTAAAGCTGGTCTGATGTGTTTAGTATTTCAGGTTTCAATATCAGATCACGAGATAAACATAAAGAGCAAAAGTAGGAGTAGGAGCAGTAAACAACACGTAAAACGAATAATGCTCTTCATGGATGCAGCCGTCCGACATTAATTCCTGACTGGACACCTCATCTGGAATTATCTCTTCTTGGGAAACAGTCAGCCTCGCTGCGAATGAGGACGCTCAGGTCAGTTTGTGATATTGCTCAACAGTCAGCGCCTGCAAATTAAATCATTCGCTAACCAATCACACCACTCGTGCTTCAAGTGCAAAATGAGTCACACTGAAATTCTAAATCTTTCATGGCAGATCCAACACCTGCCAGTTGACTTAACTTGGTGGATAAACAGATTTGTTTCTCTTGTTTTTCTCACTCAGTATCCAATCATCATACGACACTGTCGCAAATGAAATGGGCATGAGGAAGGAGAGCGAATGTACCTTGTTTCCGCACCAGAGCGTTGGCTGGATGAACAGGTGTTACGGCTGAATAGCAATGCAACTTCAGAAGGGAAATGTTAAATCCCACACTGCAATGACTACTTTATTTCCAAATAAGCATTTAAGATCCCTAAACTAAATCAGGAGAGTACAATG
The DNA here is from genome assembly GCF_910591455.1 of Pholis gunnellus. Classification (NCBI taxonomy): domain Eukaryota; kingdom Metazoa; phylum Chordata; class Actinopteri; order Perciformes; family Pholidae; genus Pholis; species Pholis gunnellus. The sequence goes on along the minus strand of NC_136530.1, from coordinate 23,448,698 downwards.
CCTTGGTGAACAATTTACATTTATCAGAATATAATTAAAGCGAAGCCTCTCAGAGTGTAGTAAATCATTTTTTTACTGCTCTCTTGAATTAAACAGGAATGAAGGGTCCAGGTGGTGAATTTCATTCAGCTTTTGTACTGTTTAAAGTTTTATTGAATGCTTTTTCAATGTCCAAAGGTCATGTGATACAGTGAAGTGACAAAACAACGGAATTGTCAACTAACTATGTTTGACAGATAATCTTGTTGATATAATGTAAATGTGTTTAAAGCTTGTTGCACTGCTCCCAAGTGGCCCAAGCATCCTTTAATGCAAGTGTAAAGTGTATTTGTTCCATTAAATTCTAAATTCTACAACCTTGGGCCGTGCCTCACTCATTGTGAATTAGCTTTTAAACTACATGGAGCGCAAACCACAATTTAGGCAAACCTCCAGGTTCCGGGGTTTCCAAAGTGTAGTCAGCAAAGCTACCTATCTTAATTCATTATCTTGCTTTGTAGTCTTGATTTTACTAGGATTCTGCATTTCTCTCTGTGACTCAATAACCAGGACAGTGCTTTGCATGATAGTGTGTCCATCTAGTCCTTACTGAGCGCAGAGAGAATAACTAAGAGGTGTGTATGAAACAAACAACTAGAATAAAAGTGTAAACAGACGGAAGTAATTTAGTCACAGCTGAATCACCATGCATGTTTATCAAGAAGCTAGGAAAGCTAAAGCATTGCACTAATTTATAATAAGTGTCAACATCTATATTTATCAGTTACAGCTAGACTGAGCTAGAAGAATTACAAGTTGCCAAAACATTTGGAATTTGTCAACGCTAATGGAGCAGACTGCTGCACGTGTCACAATGTTGCTGTGTGACTTCCAGCTAATTAAAGCTGTTTTGCACCAGGGGTTAACATTTCCATTGACAAAAAGTTGAAATGATTTTCTTTGGCTGTGGTGCTAAACATAATATCGAATGTTGGAACTATTTGTTGGCTCAAGTCAAGTTCCTACTTGGTTTGAAGAAGTACGTAATTGCTCGGTCATTATGAATTGAAAGCATTGCTCGTCTCAGCTTTGAGATACTTTAGCTCACGTCTGTACGTTTATTTTGGAGCTGCGTGACGCTGCTTGCTGATTGTGCCTGCTAGCATAATGCACCCGTTGAAGGTCAGACAGGTGACAGCAGATGCTACATGGGTAATCAATGCAATGACATTTAAATATAAAGCCATTGTGTCACTTTGTGAGTGGTTGAAAGTTGGCCTTAAACCCACCCTAAAACTAATCATCATTACTGGAGCTCTCTAACATGCTAGACTAACCAGCCAAGTCACAGTTATTCCATTTGTTCTGATTGAATTCTGAATTTCATTACCTTTCTGGTTTTGAGGTTTCAAGTCGTTCATATGTATTATACCTGGACCACACAATTTGACGAATCTTAGCAAAGAACAAGAGCTTTTGGGTTGTTAAATCGCTGGTGTTCCCCGATGCTTCTGCACGACAGACTATTTTTATTTTAATTAAAGGTTTGAGTGACACCGTGATCATCTCATGCCAGAAAACTTTGATTTGGTGAATTCTAATCTGATCCCTGTCACGGAGAATGAGCGGGCTCATGCTGGCTTCTTAACTGCTGACACTGCCGGTCAACGAGATGCTTTTTTTTTTCTCTCCACGGGTGTTTCTCAACTTGAAATGGAGAGCATTGGCAGGACTTAAATTGGTGGCATTTTGTGGTCTTTAAAGAAAGGAGACTCATTAAAAGTAACCCAGAGAAGCCTTCAAGTTTCCTCCATCATTATATGTAACAGCAGATAAGAGAAGTATAATTATAGAATCCGGGTAACTTGTGTTGTCAATTTAAAAGTGATGGAGCTGCATAATCCCCAACCTTGTAATTGGCCGATGGCCCCTGTAGCGTCATCCCTGGTTTTAATGAGTGTTAGCCTGAGCAGAGGTACAGTCACAGAGTTGGTCACTGCTGATAGCATGCATGCTATTACCTCTGTTGTAAATCACCCGGTGCTTATCTAGTCACTTTCAAGTCTTGCTACCTATTTTGCGTAATATGACTTACATTATGCTGAAAATATCTTTGAATGACAAAGTGTAACTGCTTGTATCCATAGTGCAAAAGTACAAAGACGACAGTAAAAAGAAATTCAGATGCTGTTGAGGCTTTTTTTCCCCCAAGACTAATAGCTGGTGTGACGCTGTGGTCCAAAAACGATCTGAATGAAAAGTTTTGTGCATTTAAATCCTTTGAACACTGACACTCCTCGTGGTAATGAACAAAAATAGTCCAATCACTTTTTATACACTGTTAATATAGCAATCAATTGGCCACCACCATCATGGCTGAAAGCAAACGCAGAAGTGTCTTACAGTAATAATGTCGAGGATTTTCATTTAAATAAATGCATCTTCGTTAAGTTCTTTATTTTTCAACCTGGACCCTATTTGTTCATGTCTTTGTGTCGACGTGACAAATGTTTTTAACCACAGACGGGCTGTGATTGTTCTGACAATCATTATTAAGTGCCTGACATTATGGAAACGACCCTACAGAGAAATAACGTTGATAGAACATCCATTGCCGACACTTTTGCAACCTGTATGATCTCCAATAAGCTTAAAGCTGCATAAATTAATTTTTTTAGGCAACTTCAGGGAAGATTCACAAGTTGTAAACACAAAACACTATCATCACCTTAAGTTTTTACAGCTGTTGAGTGGTTTCATGCCACAACCAGCAGACACAAAGCAACTTTCATTTGGAGTTGTGATTCTAGACACTTGACGAATGTAAGTCCAATATTCCCTCTCCTTTTAGCTCTGGTTTAGTCTCCACCAACTCCTAAAGGATATGTTTAGCTTCTAAATGCTCCACTAAGTTCACCAGCTAGAAGAGAGCTGTTAAAGCTGAGAGCTAAAGAACTTAGTCAATCTACACAGCAAAGTTGTGGGCCATAAAAACAAAAAAATGATTTAAAAAGAAAAAGCTTAAACCTTCCATATCGCTGAGTGAACTCCATTGTTGATATTAAAAATATTGATCAGAGCTGCTTTAAGAAAGCATTGGTAAGCAATTAATGGAAAGATTTATATATACTAATAACACTGTGCCATAGCATATTGTTTTATATGGTTTGATGATAGTTAAGTTCTGAGGTATTTATTTTTAAAGATGTCTGAATAATATGAGCACTTTTGACAGATTGAATAACTTATGAAGCCACAAAACTAGTAAAAATACCTTTAAAGTCCATTTTCAGTAGGTAACACATCCTATAACAGATCAAGATGGAAAATCAATCTTGGAATTGGACAAATAGCCCATGGAGGTTTGTCCAAAACAAAAGGCAGAAATCATTGAAAGAAAATTTTAAATCCTCAAATAAAAAAGTTGCCCTCTTTGGTCAATGACTTGAATGGGCTTGGAAAAATAAATGTGAAAAGAAAGAAATGTCATCTCACATTATAGCGGGAACTTTGATTACAGCCATTCTAAGGTTATTTTATCACCTTCTTTGGGAAAAACTAAGCATGATTACACATTAGAGGATATGGCTCAAGCGGGCATTTTACCATAAAATTGCAGTCAACCCCCCCCTCACAAAAACAGATCAAAAAGAGAGGAAAAAAGGAGCCACACAGCAGCGCCACACATGTGGTCAAGGGTTTAAAAAATTAGCAATGCTCAACTGGAACGGAAGTAGCTTGCAGCGACTGCCACAGCAGAGTTCCTCTAATCATATGTAACGTCTACCTTTGGAACGTAGCGGAGGGAGTTTACAATAAGCTTAACCCCCACTTTTATATTGCACCCAGCAGGTTTCCCCCTCCATGTTGGGCACTTTGAACACTATTTTGTTATTCTGACTTCACTTGGTTTAATAATCCGCATTTCCCCGTTTTTTCTTCTACTTCTTTCTAAAACTCTACCTCGCAGGGCTTTGATGTTTTGCGGAACTGGCACAGTAGCCGATTATGTCGGCTGGTGTTTGACGGGTTAGCTATGAAAACCTCACAGCAGAAAACACTTTTCTGACATTCGTTAAATTCTAACCATACATAACCACAAATAGAGGTAGAATGACATAAGCGTGAAAACTGTTTTACTTTAGTAAATTCATGGAAGGTAATTTGTTGATGGTGAGAGTGTAGTGGAATTAGGAGAGTCCCCTCCCACTGGCCCATTTGATATCACACGACAGAGGGTGTTTGAGAATTTGGCAGACGCCGAAGCGGCGCATTTAGCGAGGGTCGAACTTTCAGGAGGGCTGTGGAAACGTGGGAAGGGAGAGAGCTGGAAAAAGTGGGATTCATTGAACTCTGTACGTAACTCTGCGTCAATGGCCTCCTCTGTCCCCACGCCGAGGACTGAGAGAGAGAGACAGACAGGGTTCGATTGCTCAATATTCATCCACATTTCTTCCCCCGGATAGGCACAATATGGCGGGCTTAATTAACTTCTCTGAAAGGTGAAGCAGTGCGCACCATCTGCTGTGAGACAATCACATTTGTATGCCTCTCTGAATAATCCCGTTACTCCATTAAAGCAACGCGGTGTGCCGGGGAAGAGAAGTCTGGGGAGAATATACAAAACGTCTCAATCGTATATCATTTTAAGTCTTTTAAGTTGCTCAATTTTTTATTTTTTATTCACACAATGCACTTTAATCTTCGCAGCAAAGTTATGTGACAGTTGAACTAAAGCTTTTCATAAAAATAAAAAAAACGGTCAAAAAATGAAACATTTAACTGTGAAATAGGCACCATTCTGTCCATTGATCCATTCTGACATATTTCCATGATCATTTCATAGTAGTTGTGGCGAGACAATTTGAATTCTTTAATATGTCTGAAGGACCACACATCGCAATCAAGGGCCTGCTGAACTTGCCCTAAAGCCGGGTCATTATTTGATCTTTGTGCATCTTAATCTGATTATCTCATTGTGGAGGTAAACTTCAGACTCAATCTTGTTAGCAGCTGGCCAAGATGGATTACGGCGGCCAGTGAGGTGGAAAATGAACTGAGCAGTTCAGCTTTGGCCTTGCTCTCTTTCAAGATACTCACCACCACTACTTCAACTCCTTCTGCTTTTCTTTCTGTTGGCCCTTCAAACGAGATATTATCCTCGGGAAAAGCATCGCCCCCCCCAAACACACCTCCCTCCCCACACACCCTTTTCTTTATCTCCCGTGCTTTAACCAAGTCAGGACAATGGCGGAAAAAGAAAAATCCTGACCTCTCTTAAACATTCACATTTTTTGAGACGCTCCGTGTTATGAGAGGACGGTAAAGTGGCCGGAGCCTTAACTCCGCGAAAAGACGATTCGCGCCCTAAAAGGCTTCAATCCGTAGACTTTGTTGTTGGGCCAGTTTGACCAAAAACACGCAGTAACGCGATAGGTCGAGAGAGGTATGCGTTGCCTCGATTCTCATCTTAAATGAAGAGGGTTAGTTTTTTTGCCTTTTCTTTTTTTTTTTTTTTTCCCCTCCTTAAATTATGCAAATGCCTAAGATGTGTGGTCCCGCTTAAGACACTCAGTTTTGCTTGTGGTCTTATTGCGGTATTGAGTGCCTTTACAGTGAATGCACACCACAGTCCACAGCACAAAAAAAGTCCCCCTAAAGGCTGAAAGGAGTTCAAAGCATTCAAAAGACAAAAAGGACTAAGCTGGGATTTTTTTATGTACACTGAAAAGAAGAATAAAATATAAGTTCCCTATTGGTGCCCGTTATGGCAGTGGCACCCATATTAAAAGCATTATGTTGCGACATAAAGGCCCGCCTGAAATGTTCCGTGCGCACCATATGCGAAGAAGAAGCGAGAATAATTCGGGGAGGGCGGTGATTTTGCAACACGAAAACGCTGAATGCTCTTTTTGACACGCCATTGAGGGAACAAGGAATTCAAAAGAGGTTATATTCGATCAGGTTTTCTGCCTCAATAGGTTATAATCACTCCTAAAGTATTGAGCACTACACAGAGAAGAGAGCTTCTAAGGAGGCTAATCAGCAGGTTTTCTCCCTATTATCGCTTCCCATCTGAGGGTAACAGCGCACAGAAGTACCCCCTTCTATTGATTATCTGGACTGGAATTTAAATATTAATACACTGCCCGGCCCTGCTTGGCACTCTCTCTAGAGCTGGGCTGCATGGCAAAGCACTCATTCCCCAGATTAAAAACCCCCTCGTTTTTTAAAGCACAATCCTGCTCTCTTTTCAGCTATAAGAAGAAAAAAAAAACTTCAAGGGGGGAAGTTGAGAGGAGAAAGGGGCCAGAGCTCTGTGTCTCCGCAGCAAATTCAAAGACGACACTTTTCCTTCAGGCCTGGGTCTGCTGAGGATGCAGGAATCACACAGCAGCCATTTAACCGCCGCTGCCTGCTATAGAGAAGCAGAGACTACAGTCCTCTTGTTTGGCTGCTCCAGTTAAAAACGAAGGATTCACTGAGCTTTTGGCCCGTTTTAGCGCATGAATTAGGGTTAGAAAATAAGGCAAAACGTGTTCCAAATTTGCGGGTTTGAAGCAAAACGTGGCAATACAAACAGTCAACGTGAGCCGGCTAAAACAGCTCAAGACGCAGCCAGCGTGAATGTAATGTGATGGTTTCTCGTATGTTTCGTACGTTAACGTCCGTGAGCCCCAAAGAGCCTTGTCCACTCGACCTCGTGAATGAGCGCATTTGCCTTCAGGGCTGGTTCTGCACCGAGGGGACACAAAAGTGTGTTGACATCAGCACTGGTTGGGCAACCCAAACACACAAGTTATGGCCCCACTTGACACGAGTGATAGTGAGCCGCAACAGAGGAAATAATGTGTAGCGTGGATGAATGAGAGCACAGATGCTGTGTGGTCAGCGAGATAAAAGGGTTAAACCAAACACGGGTCACCAAGAATTTTAGACGTCTTTACCATAGACATCACATTAAACGTCATATTAACAAATATTGAAAATAGGTGTATGTGACTTTAAGAATCCAAGTGACTTAATATAGACTTAATAATATAGAACCCCCCCCCACGTGTTTCATTTCCCCAATATGCCACTTCAATATACACCTCGGTATTGTTTTCACCGTTCACATTATGAGTCAGAGGGATCGTCCAAATCCTGGAGTAATCCACCAAGAGCCATATAATGAAGAGATCAACCCAGAGCACAAGACAAATAATTTAGCATTACGTTAAGTCCCCGTCTCATACAGTGAGGGAGATGTCCATTAATACACCTACCTTGATTTGCATTCACTCTGGCTAAGGTTCAATGAATGAAATAAATGAAGTAAGTTGGGCAATCAGATCCTTTCTCTCTGAAATGTGGTCCTGAGATGCATTAAGCTTCTCCTCACTGAATGACATGTATTGAGGCCGTAATAGAAACTGTTGCTGAAGCTGCTGAGGTAGTGGAACTGTCATTTCTGGGAAACTGTTTCTTTTTGTACAGGACACATTCTTCTTGACGTGATATCCATTTTATTGTAGCTGGAAAAATAAGCAAAAAAGCACAAAAATCCTCCATTCTACCAAGAGCTTGTAACGTTAGTGCCTATTCCCCAACACGAGCTGTTGCTAAATAGTTTTGCTTCTTTGGCTTCTTTAGGAAAATGCCATGACAAATCAATATCAAGTTTATGGAGTTGGGACATGCTTAGCTTAACTTAGCATAAAGACTGGATGCAGTAGAAAACGGTTAGCTAACCTCGCTCTGTCCAAAGCACTCAGCAACACCTATGAAGTGGACTAATTAACACATTATATTGCCTTAAGTCTAAACCGTACATGAAAATAAATGTAAAAACAATAAAGTTGTAGAGCTATTTCTTGACAATCTCCGGCTATGGCCCGTGTTGCAGGATACTGTCGGTGAGATGCAGACAGGAATAGCTAAACAAGCACTAGGGAGATACAGTAATCTGCTGTAAATTACTACTGTGTTACTTTATAGACCACACCAGCTATGGGTGTGACAATGTTGTTTAGCGTTTTTGTTTCTAATACAATGATACATTTTCAGTGCGAACCGATTTTTGAAAATTACATTTGTATTTTGACTTTTACTGAAACTGAGCTGTGGAAGTCTTTTGCTGGGTGACAGACCCGCACATAACAAATCTGATGGAAAACTCTGAGGTATATTCTGCGATAAAATATGACTTAATTTTCAAGCACAATTGAGTTGTTTCCTACTACAAGTAGACAAGCTGTTAAGGCTAATGAGCCTACCTGCTGACACCTGTCTGTTTCCTGTACCTCGCCTTTACTGTATTTCTGTTCTTGAGCAAAGCTAGTTGTTTCTGCTTCCAGTCTTTATGTTAAGCTAGGCTAACCATCCCATGACCCCAGCTCTGTGCTGTAGGCCAACAGAGTGCTGCAGGAATGAGTCCTACATCAAGGAAATGAGTCAGCATTTTTGCATTGTTCCCTCATCTCAAAGTTGATTGTTTTTTTGATCAGATTTTTGGTTAGATGCCTGAAATAAAGTTTGTGGTTAACACACGCTTAAGAGATTTTAACGTTTTGTTCTACGACATAAAATACATCAGTGAATACCTTGTGTGACGTTTGAAGCTTTTACGCGCCTTAAAAAAGGCGGTTGCTAACAAGTGGCTAAACGAGACTATAAAATGTCGACTAGTCCGCCTTCACAGCCTAGTTGGTGGTGTAGTTTGTTTAAAACGTTAGCTTTTTTTACTTCTTCCTATTGCATTCACTCTTCAAAGATTGTCTTGCTGAACAAAACGTGCAAGTATCATAAACTTGTGTTTGCCCACAGAGCTCATTTTCTGCAATAATCTAAAATATAATGGCAAAATCCCATCGGCTTTTTGTCAAAAGGCATTAGTGCGATGCTTACTTTAGGTATGGGCCTCCAAAAATACACACAGATATTAGATTCCAAGAATCTAATTCTTAGAGAGAAAGCAAAGTGTTAAACTATCTTAATTAAAAGAGCTAATTCTGCTTTTCATAAGCGTAGCCAATAGAATAATATGCAAAACCCTCTGACTCTACCGCAGGTGACTACAGAACTTTTTGTCCCATGACAACCATCAAAGTTGCTCATCCATGCTCTTCCTATTATCTAGCCTCTAGTATTAGCAGAGCTTTTTCTGATTAAACTGTCTCAGAATCGTGAGGACCTCTTCATACACCTCTGCCACACGATAATGTGACAGCAAAGGCCATTAATGCAAGAGCACAGAGGTCATTAGCATCGCTCCATGGTGTAGCATAAAGTAATCACCTCCTGAGATCTGTCTCCTGTGACTGCTGTACTGTCTGTCCTCCCCCTGTGGTTATTCCCTACACATGTAAGGTCAGTTAATGATGGTGGACAGAGATATCGGACCAGGGGAGCCGCTCTGGCAGCTTCTTAACCAGCTATGGGATGACGAGGCCGACACAGTTACGGATTTTTAACATTCCCTGCTGCTCATCAAAGATTTTGCAATGAGAGAGGGCGGCCCATAAATTGAGATTCAGCTAGTAGGTGTGAAACTCTGGCTTCGCTGCAACATTTCCAGAGGGCTTAACGAACGACGTCTAGGCATACCAGAACCAAAGAAAAAACATTTCCTGATTTATTTTAGTGTCGAATTGAAATTGTGTGAATGTTATCCCAATTTATCCATCTGCTAACGGCCACACTTAATGACTCAGCTTTTTAATGGGGGAGCAAAATCCCTACGATGGCGCTATCACACAACGCAGCATCACTACGAATTACTTCTAAATTGGACGTTTCAGCACCTCGCAATTTATATCTAGTGTTCCATCGGCGTGTAGCGAGTCTGGCTGTCATCCACGATTCCAGTTTGTGTCCTTTCACAGACCTGCAATTAACTGTTTTTTATTATTTTAACCACTTTTATAAATTTCTTTCCCTAAAAAGATCCAATCTTAGATCACACAATGAACATTTTTGTCATTTATCATTAAACTTGTCTCAGTATTAATGATATTGATGATTCTAGCGTTGGTATTATTTGGTATTGGGTTGGAACCAATTGTGGTTTTGCCATGCCCAAACAGATGATGTAAAAAGCAAGACATTTAAAAGAGGTGGCATTGAATGAAAAAACTATTTTGTCATTTTACATAATCATCCAATATCGTCATTCTATCTGGCCATAGGAATGAATGGCAACATAATACCGACATAATGCACAATGAGTTTAATGTGTAAAATTAAACATATCAGCACTAGTTTGATGTGTAAATCTCTTTGTGAATCAGATTCAATAGCAGCAAAACTGTGTAGAAATGAACGTGTCACTTTATTGTGTAGATTTGATCACCTCAAACCATCTATGTGCTGATTTAGCAGTAAGTGGCTTGTTGTCACTAAAGAACGGGCAGCCTTGGCGTGTCTCGTCATTCATATTTTCAAGTGTGTGGTCTCGGCATCAAGGCCGTGATTGGATCAAAGCGGACGAGTTCACCAGATCTAAAAACCCGAGTTCCTTTAAGCACCTTCAAGAAAACCCAGAATGGCGTGTTAACATTCCTGTTGCTGCGAGGAGACCAAACAAAAGGAGACAGCAGTGACAGTTTAGCATGGATGACAAACAAAGATACAAAAGAGAACATCACACTAGAACAATACATCACTACAGCTGATGTTTCTCCTTCACACAAATGGCATCCCAGTCATTTCTCTTAGAGACGTGTGAATGATGTTTGCCACCATCCATCATAAAAGGACATAATTGAGGTTGGGGAAGTCGGAGAGACTTGGACACTCCAGGGAGCTCATTACCGGACCTATTAATCTGTTATTTGACCCCTGTGAGAGCACTCCCCAATCTAAAAAAGACCTATGCCTCCTTAATCCAAAGATAAAAACAAAACCTCCACTGTGTCCCGGGGATCAACGCTCCAATTCAGACAACAAAGCAGCGAAATAACATCAATGCCTTAGATTGGTTTGTTCTCAGTGTTAGATAAAAGCGAGTTGATACAGTTTTTCTTCATCTGACTGAGGGCTTTGAAAATGAACTCCAAGCAAAAGATAAATTATTGATATTCAAGAGAAATCTTAATGTTGAAACCACAGTGCAAATAGAAAATGAAGGACGGAAAAAAAATCACCCAGTCCGGTAGACCTTTGTTATGACTGAGGAACTAACCACAGGAGTATTGGATAGCGAGTGCTCACCACTCTCCCTTTAAAGAAGAGTCCTGCTGCCATTCTGTGTATGCATCCTTCCTTCAGGGGTGATTGTCTCCTTGTTAGTGGTCTGCTGTTGAGCTCAGCACTTTGCCAAGTCAAAAACAATGTCATGCCTTGGAGGGCTGTGTGTCTCTCTGTCCTTTTGTGAGGCGTCTGCACTACTAATTAAATATCCTACATACAGCAGGAAATAGATGCAGGTGATATGAGGCAATTCCTAATGTCTATCATGTGGTTTTCCCAGAGAGATGGTTTTACATGGCCTCTAATCATTTTATTAAGTGGTTTTCTCTTTGCCGATTAACAGAGCTTGATCACTTGTCAATCTTTTGTCTTTTACACACACCTTCATTGATTTCTTCCTGTGTTTTATGCAAATTCTAAACCAGTAAGGCAAAGCAATGTGGAAATACAGGAATGGTTTTGTGCAGAGAAATTACACTTCATGTTTTAAAAGTTATGTTTAGGTTAAGGTCAAAGTCGGACAACACAAACACTGTTTCATTCCTATCAGCCTGTAGTGTAGAGTACCACACAACCTTCAAGAATTAAACAGCCTGAAATAGTTTGTCAAACCAGTCATGAATTGTGTGAATAACATAGTCAAACTATTGTCTTAATCTGGAGTAATCGGTAATGAAGCTAACTAGCAGTCTCCGTGTAAATATACTGCCTAAAGACCTTTGCAAACCAAGTATAGTTTTTTTTTTATACGTCATCCGAGTAAATAGTTACTCAGAATAAATTTGCACACTGAGTCCGATGCGTTTTATTATTGTATTTGTTTGAGAAAATGTGGACAAAAGTTAATAAATGATGTGGGTGCAAGAGATAGCGCTAGTCCCAAATGGAGCCAATGACTGAATGACATTAGCAAGAAGTTATTGTTTATTTTCTGCAATCACCTGGAGACACGTATAAATTATGCGTCTCCATATTCTTTACTTTGTTTGTGTAAAATGCTTTGTGCCAAGAGACGAATGAACAGAAAACGTTTTTTATGCGGGTACATTTTGCACAAAAATACGGACCTGTTTGCTTTAGTCTGGTTCAATAGCTTAGTGACTGAATAGTTTATTAACAATTTCAACAGCAGTACTGTTTGCCAGTGTCTATGGTAGCAACCAAAACTAACAGAATTTTTACCTACTCCAATCTCATCACGTAGCAAAAAAGAGCGTTTGCTAGCATCATGTTAACATTAGAAATGGTGGAGGAGTCAGTGGTAACCACTTGCTGTCTGACGGTAACTTCAGGGTCCTTGTTTCTTGCTGCAATAGACTTACCTAATTAAACATTTAAAATAGATTTTTAAAGTTGGATCAACAAATTGAAAACAATAGAAAAGTGACTTCTATTTCAATAATAAACAGAGTGTTAAGGTTGGGATTTAATGTAGAGAAATATGAAGTTATGGTTTTTGATATCAAATTATGATCAAATGTCACATTGTATATTGCAGGTTCACAATGTGTGTTATGTCTTTTGCAGTATAGCTGTTGGACTTTCAGGTGTCAGGTCGGTTTACTTCATTCATTCATGTCAAGTTTCATCAGTTTGTTGATAGCTGACAAAAACCTGCTGCAGTTCTCGTTATCAAATATTTTCAAGTTGAATTGGGAATTAATGTTGCATCCATTAGAAAGGATGATAACAATGGTCTTAACTCATTAGGTGCATTACAATGAACAATGAATACAATGAATACCGTAGGTTCTAGATATCGATATGAAAAAAGCTAAAACCAGAATGTTAAATAACAAAAGGATATCCAGCCCGTCTGCTCCGGACTTTGAAATACACATGAATGAATGTATTCCGATGCTGCGGCTAAGGCTTCAGTGGATGTTCGTGGTTTGGAGGTCATGGAGGGCTCTGTGCCAGGCAGCAGGTTAAGAAATGATGACACTGTATGGACACTCCATTTCAAACCGATTCTGATAGAAACTTCTGGCTTTGATTCCCCCCCACCCCCACCCTCATATGGCTGGAATGAAAAGGACAGTTATACATATTTCAAGGCCCGAGGATCCACAAAGGGACTTAGGAATAAAGAGGTATGAACCTTTGAACTAAACAAAGGTCCATCACCCACATATCACATCAGATGTGCTGTGTAGCCCGTGTAAAGACGCGGACATGGAAGGAAAGGAGAGAGGCACCAGCATGCCCTTGCAGACAGGTTGTCTGAGTGTTGTCTGCAAATCCCCCCCCCAAAAAATAAAAAAACACACACCCCCTCCATCTCTAACCCGCATAGCACTTGTTGGCCGCAGAGGTCTGCGGAAAAGCCTCCACAGCATCGCGCATCTGTGGGCCTCTTTGAATCAGACCAGGGGCTCATAACAACAGGCAGTATCAGTTGCATTAAGTTGATTAAAGTGGCCGGCGGACACAGGCACTTGTGCTCTCACAATGCTAGATGAAAGAGCAGCGTGGCAGCGGCCCCTCTCCCGGTTTGCCAGAGAGTCCGCCTTTGCTCTCAGCAGAGGTCAACAAAAGACCAAATAAGACGGGAGTGAAAGCAATCGAAAGCTTCTTTGCCAAATGATCTCTAATTGGCCCTTTCTTCCTCGAGGATCAGTCTTATGATTTTGGTGGTGACAGTCGACTTACCCACAATTCTGCCTTTAAAAGCTTCTCTTGAAAGTGGGCTACTTGAAAGAAGTGACCATTACCTAAACTACAATTGTGGGAAATGAGAAAAAAAAGAAACCTAACCCCGAGTCAAACAAAATACAAAGATATATTCCACTCGCTGAATTACATTTATCAAAAGCAATGGGTAATTGAATTGCATTTATCAAATAAATACAAATATATCTATTGCAGTCAAAGGGAGCAGATGACACATAATTAAAAAAGACCGAGCTTCTGAGAATTGTGGTTGTGTTTCGGAAAAGAACTGTGCTTTAAAAAGAAGCCTGAATCTGATCAAGATCTGACAGCACTTCGGTTTCATTTATCAGTGCTCCACAGTAATTTATTCAAATAATTACGATGCCAGATGCCATCCCCTCTTTAACCATCAAAACAAACTACACGCTTTTGTCCCTCCCGTGCAGCTGAAGAGGTGTCACGCGAGCCAAGCTTTCCTTTTCATTACAGATACGATTTGAGGAACATGCCATATTCCACTTTCGGAAAGAAGTCAAGACAGAAACTGACAGTATTGTTCTAGTATCAGTGTAGGAGGAAAAAAAAGACAACAACAGGAAAAACAAACAAAAGCTTTGGCACTAAGGAGCTGTTCCAGGGATGATAACAATAAAAAAAAGGCTAGGTGATCAATGCTGTTCTGGATTTTGATAACACATTGCTCATGCCTGAGACAAATGATGGAAATTCTTAAGGAGAGAGGGGCCCGCAATATGCCAAATATGCTCCAAATTAGCCTTCAAGAGCAGCTCTCAGTGTGTATATGGCGGCTGCGTGAGTAAATAAAGGGCCAGCATAAATTACCTTTGGATGTCAATCGTGATAGCGCACCCTGTTTTCTTTTTGTTACCGTGTCGCCTATTCGTCTCGCTGGCGGATGACACGAAATGAAAGCGCTCTCTCTCTCTCTCTCTCTCTCTCTCTCTCTCTCTCTCTCTCTCTCTCTCTCTCTCTCTCTCTCTCTCTCTCCAGCACCACCAACAGTACTCAAAGCGCTTTCTGACACTTGAAAAACGCTACGGGTTGGCGCAACCACAGCTGGGCCCCCGCGCTGATTGGCTTGCAACACAGGCTGCCACTAAACTTTCGCTGCTTGAGGAGTTGTCTGTGCCGGGACAGGTGGTGTTTATGCAGATGAATGAACGCATTACTGTGTGCTCTTCCTTTTGGTTTAAACATTAGTGCTTCAAATGTGACAAATCAGATGCTCGTCTCCGGCTGTATGCAGCCGTTGTGTATGCTGCCGAGAGACCTTTTGTATCAGAATTCCCGTAGGTGTTGTCCGTAAAGTATGGACAACGCACACGGCCTTTGTGATATATGTGACTGGAATTTGCTTTTGAATACATGCGTTCGGGCGTGCTAGTAATACTTTTTGGTTTATATTTCTATGTATGCGATATCATAGCTGCTGCGTACTGTATTGTACTGATGATAACTGGAGGCTGGCTTCGCAGTGTTTGTGAGCAAGCTGGATTTTTTCATGCTGCAGCTGAGTGGGGAGTTAGCTGCTGGGTCTTAAAATGGGTACGAGGAACACCACGCAATTATCTCCCTATTATCACACATACGTTCTGTTATAATTGGGCCTCCCCCCCAGTCGTTTCAGGGGAGTCTGTCGGTGGAAGTGAATGACAACCTCTAATGATATTACATTGTCTACACGTGCTGGAAAAACCTAAAGGTCATAAAATAAAATAAAAACACTATTTCTGTCTGTGTAGATTTAGAAAGCTCACGATAGCTTTGCTTTGATTAATCTGCAGAGCAGTTTTCTAATTAATCGATTCATATTTCGGTCTTACATCACAGTTTCCTCAGAGTCCAGGAAATGTCTCGTTTTCTCCGACCGAGAGTCCAAAACCCAACGATATTCTGTTCCCTATTATAGAAAAACTGAATAATCGCATTCAAGAAGCTCCAGCCAGTCAATTATTTTTTGCTTAAAAACATACTTACTCATGATTATTTGTTTGTCAGAATTATTGCTTAGTAATTACCTATTGGTTAATCGACTAATTGTTTCTGGTCTCTTATTATCTTGGCCATTCATGTTCTTCATTGTAAGACTAGGTGTTGAAATCAGAATCAAGATATAGCTATGTATAAGATATTATAATAACACGTTTAAAACACAATAATAACAATGTTTCCTTTGGTTTTAATCCCAATTTGCGTGGAGTCTTTGTGCTTGGACAACAGAATTGTTTAACACAATGACACAATATCATAAGATATGTGATATCTTTACGCCACCCTGTTTCACTGTATCCTTATTACTCAAGCATCTTGATGGCAAAGCGTACTAAATAAGATAGACCTGATTCTTAAGTGTACAAATATACAAATATATGAAAACAAATGTTCTGTCATAATGTGCATTAAAACCATAAAAGGATTCTTCTGATATAAGGAGGTAAAGTGGTGCAATATTTTTGCCAATTCTTTTTTTTTTTTTTAACTAAAAAAAGTCTGAAAACGGATAAAAAGGTCTGCTTGATGAGAGCTAGCAGATTAGATTGGACATTTATAGACTGAGGCCACGACTTTATGAAATGTTTGCTCCACTTGCAGCGAGCTGCTTTGTTTCCGCGACACTCTGTGCTGTGGGTGAGACACTAAAGTCCCTATTGTCTGAGTCAACTTGACCTGACCTAGCTGGTTAAGCTGAGGCATTGTGAACAGCAAATCGCTTCAACCAGGGGGGTAGCTGCTTTGTGTGGCTACGGGGAAAATAACCTTATAAAAAGCCCATACCCAGTAGTTAATGCAGAGTTTTGTCCTCAGAGAAAAAAGAAAAAGCTCTGTTTATTTCCAGCCGCAAGTGAAAAACCCGACTATTGTTTCAATGTACTATTCTGAATCCCTTGGTGAGTTGATCTTCCCTCATCCATTTAGCAACACTTTTAGCAATTCTATTTGTTTATGCACACGCATATGTCCACGTTTCTCACCACGTTCTGTGTATGAGACACACAGACATATGTCTGCATGCGCACGTGTCATCCCAATGCTAGCAGGAGATGATGGTTGTGAAATATCTAGGAATGCCGTGCCAATCAACAACTTGCATGGCCCGAAGCCCACAGCAGTAAAGTGGTGAGAGGGCCAGACAATGCTTAGCACGAGCTCCTAATCACATTTCACCACTCGGCAGGCCTGTGCTTGCACGTCGCAGGTCCTTGTAAACTCCTATCGTTCCCGTCTCTTCACACCCGATGTTGCTCAATACTGATCTGGAGACAGCCTTCGTTTAACAAAGAAAATGTGATTAACTGTGCCACAACGCAACCTCCAGCCAGCGCTCGCCGCTTGTTCTCGTGATCCAAAACGAAAACAAACAATGCGATGGAAATGAGGTTGACGGCGTCACCCTCAGTTTGCCATATCTTAAGAGTCAGATCCGGCTCTGGTCCTGTTTAGACAACATGTAGTTAGATGCTCCCGCACATGTTATTTCGATCGTTAACAATCATAATGTAACAGAGCTCATGTGTCTCTGGAGCTATTTCATAACTCTGTACAACCCTGTCTCCCA
Source organism: Pholis gunnellus (assembly GCF_910591455.1). Classification (NCBI taxonomy): domain Eukaryota; kingdom Metazoa; phylum Chordata; class Actinopteri; order Perciformes; family Pholidae; genus Pholis; species Pholis gunnellus. The sequence goes on along the minus strand of NC_136530.1, from coordinate 23,431,315 downwards.
AAAACTCGGTTAGGTTTAGTAAAGAAACGACATGGTACGGCTTAAAACGATTGAGTAACTGAAACAAACCAAAACACAACAAAGCTATTCGGTTCGGTTTCGGCAACCAAACTACTTGGTTAGGTTTAGAACTTCATGGTTTTGGCTGAAAAAGACTACGAAATGGAAACAAAACAAAATCAAAACTCAACAAAACTACTTGGTTACGTTTAGGCAACAAAATATATGTAATATATGTTATCTTTAATGGCTTTATTACATACATAACACTGTTGGGCCTTAATAGATGTGTTGTCTTATAATAACAAATAACTCTTCTCTCATAAAAGCTTTCATGGCTGTATGTCTTTTCTCACACATATAGACACACACACACACACACACGACAGATCAAGCGTGAAAACGATCAGAAGCAGAGTTGCTGGTGGTTTAGTGCAGACCAGTCCAAACTTGCACGATTGTCTGGACTGGGCACAGCTCTTGTTTGTGGTCTCTCGCTGACTACCGAGTCGGCACAGAAGGGATGGGGGGGCAGCCCCTTTTCTCCCCATAGACCCACTGCCACCTCTTCATTTCCTGCTGGACCTCCCCACCAGACACCTCCCTGACTCTAATTACCACGGCGTTAGCTGCTCTTCCAGCAGCAGCAGTGGCCGTGCCCAGCAGAACCATATCCCTACAATGAACCACACCGCTAATTGTTCCATTACATCAACAATATGTCTTAAGAGGGAACAAAGGATTTAAAAAAAAAAAGAAAAGACAAAAAAAACAACACAGAGGTGGGGACTAACTTGACATGCTAATTTTCATTAACCCTGATCTTTCCGTTCTTTCATCATCCGCCCTCCTCCCCGTCGTCTCGCTCATACAGGGTGGGGAAGCACTCAAATTATCCACAAGCATTCCAGCTATCACTAATTATCCAAAGAGTTCCTCATTAGGCTATTTCAAATCCAACCTTAGATCAACACTTACTCAGACCTCGGGGATTCTTGATTCCCAGCAGCGGTTAAACAAACAATCAGTTCAAAGGATCAGGTATTCTACTTTACTAGAAGGGGGGGAAGCCAAGGGTAAACAACTGCTCATTTGAAAGAAATGACTCCAGTGGCTCTCTTGCATGGATGCGCCAATCTATAATTCATTTTGCTCAAATACATTCGATTTTTCTCGTAATTTGGGTCATTACGATATGAAAAGGTCTAAATACAAGGTTGCTAGCTTAGCCCGGACTAAAGCCAAAGATCTCTAGTGCTGTAGCTCACTCTTGCCATATCTTAAAGCGGCAAAAGTCAATATTTTATATTAACAACACAGATCAGGTGTTGATCTGATGTGAGTGTATATGTATGGATGTTTACCAGGCATGTGTATATATGTATGCTTGTATATATACTAGTGCTGGGCTATCGCTGCCCAGCACTAGTATATATATACATCATGGTTATAGTTGTTTCTTTTGGTGTATTTGTTTCATTTCGACCTTTAACATAGCTTGTACAGTTTTTACTTGATTTGTACCTGCTTTTTGTTTTCCAGTCCTGCTGTTTTTGTGTTTCGATATATTTATTGATCGATTTTCATCTGTAAAACCCACCTTGTCTGCCTTTTTGTATGTGTGTGAAGCACACAATAAAAAACATAATCGGAAAATTACATGTGACGACATGTGAAAGGGGTCTTCTGTAGTGATGACGCTACGGAAAATGACTAGTGTTCCTGTGTTATACAGCATTTTATAGCAACTTTCTGCCCATTTTTCCCGGTTGTCAGGCCGGCAACCTTACCTCTTTACCCACTGTGGCCTAGTTGCTCAGCAAAAGAAATGACCAAGTACCAGACAGAGTAATAAGCCAGCTGTTGAACACAGTGGAGCATCTAGTACCTAAACAGGCAGATGTCTTTCTCAGGAGTTGGTGGAGACCAAAACTGAGCTAAAATGACTTTTAGATCTACATTTGCTTGGTGTCCATAGAAACACAACTCCAGATAAACGCTGATGTTGCACCACCTCCTCCTAACCTCGGGGTCAGAAAGCCTTCCCGTGGTCGTGAGAAGATTGACCTGATGGGGAAAAACAACAATATCTAAATTCTTGATGAACTCATATCTTTGATTCTTTCTTGTAAAATACCGTAGCTTTAACTTTTCAGCCATTCGAGGGATCACAAGGAGATATTGCTTCATCGTAAGAGGTCTAAAGCAAAAAGGACTTAAACACTTAAACAGTGCTGAGCAGTTTAGACAGGAGTAAAAGTTCTAACAGAAATTAGAGTTGTCCATAGTTTCACATAGTGGGTCAGTACCACAGACTGTATGAGAACTTAGACTTAGCCCCATTGGTTTGTGGTCTGTGGTTTTAAAGCCTCAAATTTGGCATTTCGGTTGTCACCATCTTGGTTTTTGGCCGTTGTCATCTTGACGTCCCTTCTCGTGTCAACCAGAATTGACTCAAGAGCGTGGAGCTAAGTACAACCGAACTCTGAATAAGACATTTTTAGACGACCAAAAATGATAGAATTAACTTTCTTGATCTGAAAACACCGGATAGCGCCGTGGTAGCCACCTGTCAATCACAAGGTAGCCCCGCCCTAAAGCATACCCTGATATTTGGTCTATTTTACTCTAAATGGGACCGTCATTTACTAAATGAACATCGTGTTGTGTTGAAGAAGACTTGAAACTAGCTCTTGAGTCCATAAACTCATGCTAACAGTGTTTACTGAGGTAATAAATCGAGTGGGAAGTAGAGTCATTTTCTTATAGACTTCTATACAATCAGACTTCTTTTTACAACCAGAGGAGTCGCCCCCTGAATGAAGGTTTAAGGCACTTCTGCATTGGCTTCCCTTTTTCAGACCCGAAGGTTTCCGTCTGGTCGGTACTTTATACTCATGACAATTCAAGAATGGAGTACTTGAAAGGACGTTTGCAAAGTGCATGTTACATTGTCCTTTGTTTCCCCCCTCTCATAGACCCAAACACCCAGTGCATGTTCCTGCTACTCTAACCAATCACAAGCCTAATGTGCAGTAATTTCAATTGCTTCTCAGCCCCCATCCTCCCGAGCACACTCCCTTAATGTCAGCTCTGTGCTCTGTGAAACACCACCAGAATTTGAGTCTGTCACTTAAAATATAATGCCGTCAGATCTGTTACTTTAACCTTGAAGCAATTAGCTGTTGCTGAGCCGTAATGAATCCTGACATCGCTCCGCTGTGATGAAACCCCTAATTGCTCTGTAAAAACTGAAGCTTTTGACATCACTGCTGACAGACTTTTTTTTTCTTCTCCTCGGTTGTGCGGTCGCATGGTGACGGCGCCTGGTTGAAACTTGAAAGGTAGCGGAGCTTCTCTGCCATCAGCTGTCCTGTCACTTGACAAAAAAAAAAAAAAGGAGAGCAGGGAAACTGGCTGGATTTGCTGAAATGATGAGGCCATTTAAACTCTGATATGTCGCAGCTACGCGGCATCATTCAGCGGGACTGCTGCAGATGTCCGGGCTAGTCGAGGCTCAGGCGTGAGGTGGGTGTTTATGAGATGACGAGTGGATGGCATGCAGCCTCCGTGTCAACAGGCCTGTTCACTGCTAACTCGCCGCTCTCAACAAACCGAACTGTAGGAGCATTTTAGTCCGTATAAAGCAATTTTTTAAATCAGAAATACTTTGTGTGGCTAATTTGTGATATTATCACAGAGAGACTGGAGGTAACATGTTGCCAGGTCAGAGAGAATGGCAACTCTGGGCACACAAGAGAAACAAAAAAGTCGTTGATAGTCTCAGTGCACTTTAGATAAGAAAATAGCTTGTGGATAAGACCCAGCATCAATGTTTAAGGATCTCCCAGAGTTACAACATCATCATTTAGTAAATTAAAAATGAATCTCCAGTTAATTTGATTAAATACACTGTAGCTATGGACAAATAAGACAAGATATGTCAAAAGAAATATTCATTTTCGGCCTCTTTTATCCCAACATTTACTTAGAGGTTGTCAGGAAAGATCCCAGAAAAGTTTAGTGTTTATAACAATAAATAAAAACCTTGTGAATAAGTAAATGTTACATACATGTACATGTTTTAGTAAACTGAACGCTAATTCATGTTGAAAGATGTGGGTTTTTTCCTTCCTTAAAAGTATTGTTTTTAACCTTCCATTTAAATTATTTGAAGATTTGGCACACATCCATGCTATTTGGATGACACAATAACAATATTTTACAAATACGTGGAGCACCGTCACCTTGCTGCCATAGAGGAAATTGGGAGAACACCCTTTTTAGTTTTTTCTTTCACAGAGTGCTGATTATTGGGGGAAATATAGTTAAAGGAGCACCCACGGAGAAAATATCAAGAGTGTTCATCCAACTCCAGTTTCTCGCAGGGTACTCACTGTCACCAGCGCATCAATGCAATACAACGTGTGCAATCTGATACCCCCCCCACCTGCCTTGGTCAAACTACTATTATGCAGAGCTTTAAATTCTCCTGCAGGCCCGGAATGAAAAGGACTCGTGGACACAGGCAGGGCAGAGGGACGGTAGGCAGCAGCTGTTGATAACAGTGTAAAAGATGTATGGGAGAAGTTAGCGCCAGGGATTTTCTTTTTCTTTTTTTTGGAGGGGAAGGGGGTGGGGTTAAATTTGTGTTTAGTGAGTGATGTAGGAGATGTGATAATGAGAGGCCAAGGAGAGCAAGTGTTACCTCATTATTGTAATGAAAAAGATATCCCACCATTACATCAGTTGGGGGAAGAAAAAAAAAAAGAAGTGGCAATTAAAGTGCCCAACAAGGTTCCTTGAGGCAAGAAGAAGAAGAAGAAAACGACTCTCTAAAGCCCATCTGTTCTGGATAATATGCACCATGTAAAAGAAAGGCCTAATCCTCTTTATTCAAGTCTGCTGCCCTTTTTTTTTTTTTTTTAAACCGGTGATTGTGTGTTCTCAAGTATTGCTCATCTTCTCCAAAAAAAGCTCCGTTTGGCCTCAGCAGAAAATTGACAGGGACTTGTAGTCAAAATAATATCATCGCATGTCATGTTCTATCAGGACAGCTTTCTAGAAAACGTCGCGTTTAGATTTTCGTCGACTTTCGTCTTTAAACCTCATCAAGCCTTAAAATAATAATAAAGATAAATATGCATTCATACTGCCATTGACAGAACATGCCAGTAAGCTGCCAGTTTAACTCAGACTCACTGTGGCCCAGTTGACTGAAAGCTGCTTTGTTCTAAACAATAATACATTATTACAACTATATAAATAAATATATATATATATATATATAAGTGATAGCAACGGCCAGAATTAGCAGGTAGTAGGAGCTGGTAGCAGCCTATTAATTCAGTGCTGCTGTATGGCTCAGGCTATTATTAATGAATTGGGAACAGCCCGCACAGCCGCCGACACCACCCCCACCCGCAGAGTGCGATAAATAAATAATGCTGCAGAAGTCATGCATATGAACAACATGCGTCGGCACTATACTACAGCAGTAATGGGCAGACGCGGTAGGGTCAGTATGGTAGACTAATATTTTTCCAACACTGGCGATATGTTTGCTTTTTTTTCCGCAATCGCTGCTTTACAAGAAGAGAGCGATTTATCCTCCGACGGCCTGCTCTCTTCTTCTTCTTCTTCTTCGCTCCGTTATCCATACACCCTGAGATCTAATGAGAATGGATGTTGTATTTAGTGTAATTACTCTGAACGCTGCACTGTACGAGGAGGGCGCCATCATAATTCTGGCCCTGGCAATTTGGTTAAACGGGAGGAGAGAGAGAGAAAACACGCACACACACACACACACACACACACACACTGAATGACAGGGAGAAGTGTCCATGCAGTGACTGACAAGCAGGCGGCTTAAACAGGCGACATTAACATGTGTTCCAAGTATTAAGAAACAGCTGAACTTAAGCCTGTGTTTACTGGCGGAGTGACTGCCCTTAAAAAAAATGTACAAAATATTTTCTCGAAAATAAACAATAAACAAGCGCTCATAACCTCTTCAGAATGTCTGAAGAAGGAAAACAAAAGTTAAATAATACTGCAGGTTTGCACGCTATCTTCGTTTTGTAATTTAATTTAATTTGTTTTATAGAGCAGCAAAGGTCAATTTGGCTCACTGTAGTAAGCGATGGTTCGGGGGGAAAAATAAAGAAACCCAAACAAGCGGGCCCCGAGGCGCTAATTCGCACGAAGCGCCTCCCCGCCATGGGCCTATTCTCCCGGGTGCACGCTTATAGGAGGCTAAATTAAGGGGAAAAAAGGATTTTGATAACACTTAATTTCAGACCCACGCTCTGTTTGTTTAGTTTTTTGCTCCCGTAAAAGCGTCTTGCCGCAGTGCAGACACACGGATGACCACAGGAGAGCATCCTTTTAAAACGAAGCGCAATGCAGAACAAAGTCATTTATAATAAATTAAAGCAAGGTGATGCTGAAATGCTAATGACGTATAGGAGAAAATATTTGGAAATACTACAATGTGCAGTGAGATTATTCGCTCTCAAACGAGTTAACTGACGGCAAATGGTTATTGAAGGAGCAGATTATCAGACAGGTTTTTTTTTTTCTTGCAGGCTTCTTCTCCCTGATCGCTCACGCTGAGAAATGCAGGCTTATTGTCTGCTGTGCTCCCAGGGAACAGCTGCTAAGCCAAGGCCACATTCCCAGTAAACCCGACTCATCACAACCATTCATCCTACCACCAATCAGCTGCTGCGCATCCATATGTATGTGCTGGTAAACAAGAGACACATAGGCGTGGAAAAATGACCGGTTTGAGCCCGAATCAAATGTCTTGCAATTTAAACACCATATGCTCCCACAACTAATTATTTACGTTGATCCATTTATGTCATACAAAATGACGTCAGCCATTTAAAAAGAGGGGGTGAACTCTGGGTAAAACACCACTGTAGCCTAATAATTAGAATTAATATGTAAATATATATACATAACATTATTTTATAATATGTATATTAATAAAATAAGAGCCACATGGTAGCTGTGAATTATTTTTCATATTAGAAAAATCCAAGTGCTAAACACTATTAAGAAAATATTAAACCCGGTTTATGATCAATAATGTGTAATTGGTACATGAATACATTCCTCTTGTATAAAAGTTTGCGTAAAAAAAAGAAGGAAATTTGGACTCAAGTCCGAATAGAAGCGTCTGCAATTCAATTAGTATCATTACTTCTTTATTCATTCCGTTCTTCTCCATCTAATAAACTTTATAAGTTTATTTGCTAATGTAAGTGTATTTGTACAAAAGACAAACAAACAAACAATCAGACATGAGCCGTCCTCGTGGTCTGTCTCGGCCCGGACAGAGAGAGTCTTTAGGACTGGCCTCAGGCTATTTGGGCCTATATTAAATACCTCCTTTACTTCTGTAAAATGTCTTTAAATTGGTCTTTTTTTGAGAGAGAGAGAGCACAAGTCCTGCAATGTGGTTCCGATGCAGTTACTCACATCACGTCTTCAACCAGGTTTCTGGTCTCATCGTCTTTTGCTCGTCTTGTATCGAGTTCTATCGCGGTCCGGACATGGGGTTAGACAGCGGGTTTAGTGCCGGTTGCCCCCCCGGCCCAAAGCCATGAATGAGCACCCTCGGGACCAGAGGTCTCTGGAGGTTGGGATGCGGCGCGGTAGGAGTCCGGTACATACTGCTGTACATGGCTGCGGCTGCCGCGGCCGCTGTCGTGCTGTCCACGGTGCCCAGCAGGCTCGGGTGGTAGAAATAGGGCGACGGGAACATTCTCTGTAAGGCCGAGTAGTTTCCTGCTTCAGCCAGCAGCTCTAATCCGACCGCCGTTTGCCTCTTCCACTTCGTCCTGGAGAATCAGATCAAAATACAAGAGATGAATTATTTAATCAGCTCGCGCTCTCACTAATTCCCCAAACGCCTCTTTTAATTGGTATGCAGAGGCCTAATTATTGCAGGCACCACATTATGGTTAAGGTTTAATTAGGCAAAGAAGGACATATCAAGACAGCACAGTGCTGATGCGCTTTGGTCCAAACTTATCAAAGCACACTTGTCTCACACCTGCACAAAGTATCTAAAGTATTCAAATACGCCTTTATTTTGAAGAGTCGTAGGTGAAATAAAAGTTACAGAATGTTTTAAATATATATATATTACTGTTATATTTTCAGCAGTATTACCGAGGAGGCAAAATGTGCATCAACAACATATGTGGCCAGAAATATAATAATCTCATATCCAAATTGAATGAACTGTCTGCATTGACTAACTGTTTAAATAGAATATGAGCAATAGGCCAAGTGAAGCTGCAAACCAAAAGGCAAGCAAAAAATTATCTTAATAAATACATGTTTGAGAACATTTGTAATGTTCTTTTTTTTCCTGCAAAATATGCTACATCTTGACATGAGCCAGGACTTTTATTTTTGAATTTGTCATGACGTCAGCCTGTCTAAATGTATTCAGTCAACAAAAATAGAAGTATCTTTTTTCCTCTCAAAATACAAAATGCTGAAAATTAGATGCGTTTAGAATAAAAGTTGAACATGGCTGTGCTGCCTCGGTTTTTGACTTTACATTGATTAGAAATGGCAGTGTCAAAATAAAGGCCTGTCAGACATGCGGGAAGTGAATATGACTGGCTGAAATACAAAAAAACTATTCAGCAGCTTTAAATATATTAAATATAAATTTAAAAAATGAAATGTATCATAAATGTGATGTAGACTAACATATTTCCCTGAATACATAATATGTTAACATGTTTCTAATTGTAAATCTATAGTAACGTCTCAGTGTGGTTCATGCTCACGTGGATCACTCCCCCAATAAAGAGTTGTTTGTTTTTACAGGACCAATATGAGGCTCTGTGTTTTTTGTTGTTGTGTCTGCACCCATGTGCTGGTGTGGTGACCTACCGTCTGTTTTGGTACCACGTCTTGACTTGTGTGTCGGTCAGGTTGAGAGCCGCGGCCAGGTCCATGCGGTCCTGCACGCTGAGGTATTTCTGTCGCTCGAAGCTTCTCTCCAGCTGGTTGAGCTGGTGGTCGGTAAAGGCTGTCCGTGCTTTGCGAGGCTTTTTCGTGCGCATCTGGGGACTGTCTCTGCTGCTGGAGATTTCCCGGTCGCCTTCCTCTTTAGCCCCTAAAAACGGTGGAATTAAAAGTGAAACATGAAACAATCAGGCCTATAATTCCTCACTCACTGTCCAAAAAAGAAAACATTTTTATTTATGTATTTCTACCTTTTCAATACTGAGCCCATTAAAATAAACCCAAAATAACCACGCGCAGGTGCAACGCTCAGCCCTCCATGCCTCCAGTCAAACTTTATAAATACTTGCTCGGAGTTGCTCACACGTGTGGCACGAAAGCGAAGCTAGAGCAATACAAAAAAACCCATTTGTGTGGATTTGTCACCTGAAGTTTTTTGTTTTATTATTATTTATTTTTTTATGTTGCTTCTTTTCCTTGAGAAAACGAGAAATCAATATGTCAATCCATCTCTATTTGTAGCTGGTTTCCAGTGCACCATGATCCCCCTCTAGGAAGAACAATAATCTCTCTAATTGACCCACTAGGGAGGCCTCGCGCACGGGGAAAATCACCAGGCTTACATCTGTTTTCACATCTATTACACTAATAAAGGAAAGCTGCACTCAGACAAAGAATCAGACAGTGCAGCATTAATATTATTAGCATTATTCATATATATATTTTAAATATTTGTTTTGCTCAATCCCTGGTCTATATTTATTTGTGTTGGCTACACTTTTATTTTTTGTAGCCCATAATAATTCACCTCAACTGCATTTTCAGCAAACGCAACAACAATAGCTCAAACAGATAAAGGTGCTCTTACCGTTGCATTTCAGTTCGCTCTGAATGTCGTCTCTTTTGTCCAACTTCCCTCTGATCTCGTCCTGTTCCAACTTGGGCCTGAAGCCGTCCGGGGCCGTGGCACTTTCTGGTTTTGGCGTGTGATGGGGCGAGGACATACTGGTGCTGTAAGGTGCGCAGGCGGCCAGCGGTTTGCTGTCGCCCAAAATGTCTTTGATTAGGAACGAGGAGGTGGCGCTCCTGGGGGCGCAGCCGGCCCCGGCGAGCGGCTGCTGCTGCTGCTGCTGGGGCGACAGCGGCAAACTCTGCGGCTGGTTGTGGTTGTGGTGGTGGTGGTGGTGATGCTGCTGAAGGCTGTCCTGGACCAGATGCGGATCGGCGGCGTGCTCCATGGTGACCGAGATGGGGGACGAAGGGGCCGTTCCCACAGTGTCTATCTCCGAGCATGGCGAAGGGGTCGCCAGGTTCCTGAAATCCGTGGTCCTGCTGTCGCCGAGGCGAAAATCTCCGTTCATCAGCACGGGGTTGCCAGAGTTAGACGCGCTGGATAAAATAGTGTCTATCCCAAAACTCGACCCGCTGGATCCGTCCATGTTAAGAAAGGAGTGATGGAGTCGTCATAACATCAGCGAGGTGCTTCTCCTTTCGATGCGAACCCAGGAGAAAGTCAGCAAAAATTAAATCGGGAGTTGCAGGGAAAAAAATAAATTAAGAAAAAATAGTTGAGAAATAAAAACCCAAGAGAGAAAATCCACGTTTACAAGCGGCTCGGATGGTCCATGGATGTTACATTCAGTGAACATGCGGGGAAGCAAAGTGCGGGGTCTGCGTAGTCCACGTCGCTTTTTGTGTTTGGATATTGAACTTTGTGTTAAAAGTTGAGGCGTATAGAGAGATATACATAGGGCTGACTCCTCGACATCAGGCTCCCCCTTTTTGCTGCTAATCGCTCCAGTGTTGCTCTACAATGACTTCCTATACTGACGTCACGGCCCACGGCGAGGGGGGAATTAATATTTTCTCCTTTATAATAAACACTCGACGCCTTTTCTCCCGGCCCCGCCGCCCCACCTCCCTCCGCCGCCATTGGCTCCCAGCCTGACCGGCTCCGGCGCCTCGCCAATCAGGGAGTTGTTTCTTTATCGAGACAGTTCAAGCCAACCGTTGAGTTGAGTTTAATTCTAGAATAGCTCTTTTGACCAAAAAAAAAAGTAAGGAGGAAAAAGCATGCGTGTGCTTTAAGGCCACGCTGTAAACAATTGTATATGAAATACCCGAGCTGCGACAGAAAGACCGCGGAAGTGGAAATTAAAATATAAAATAGATAGAAGATTCAAATTAAATTCTGAGCTCTGAACAATTTGATAAAGTCTAACTAAAAGGCTGAAATCCAGTGGCTCGGGCACTATGGTAGGGCGAACTATAAATGTATCATTTATTTTCAGATAGCAATTCAGTTTATTGGCTCTTGAAGCTTTATTTTATTGAGTTACTCAAAGAGAGTAAAAGGCTCAACTGTTGCCATATTTGAACTAAACGTATTTTCAGACCTGATTTGAAATTGAAAAAAAATAATTTGGAGAAAAAAACCACCTATTTGAGGCCATGCTGACATATCTTCATGGATGTATTCTTCAGAGCCGCGAGGTCGACATATTTAGGAATGGGGAGGAGTGGTGGTGGTGACTGTCATGACAGCGCATCTTGTTAATAACCATGTCATCCTAATTAGTAAAGTAATTATGAGGTGCTAATGAGCGTTCAAAGGTAGTAGGAATTCGGTACTTTCCCCCGTCGACGTGCAGATTTGAGGGATGTGGAGGGAAAATGTGCGTCGCGTTCAGCTGACAAAGTGTCTGCAGGGAGGCTGCACGCTCTCCGGATGATGTCTGTTCGTGGGAAATGTCACTTCTCACACATAGGTGAATGTATGCTCGTGCGCCACTTTTTTTTTTCTTTTTCGGCGGACGTGAAATCTTCTTTCAGATGGACTTTTCCTTCTCACACAGCCTGCGCACTTTTTCCGGAATTTAAGGATGAATCATCGAGCAGGTTTATCTTATTAGCGTTTTTTTTAAATCTTCCTCCTCAGCAAGTTGACGATGACGACGATTAATGATGTGAGACGGATGAAGATTTTAAGCTGTTGTTCACGCTCAGAAATCCGGATTCGTAGGTTTGTTTCTGATTTAAATTACCTTTTTTAAATTACAACTAGCCAGGGACTTTATTAATTCAAACGCCATGTATTGATTGTATATTTCTTTATTTAAATTCTATTGTTATTTGTATGCAGAAAATGCCAATACATTTAATGTACTTGATAAAAAAAGCTACTCACCCTATCATTAAAAAAAATGCCTTTTAGGTTTTTAACTTCTTTTTCGCCTATGTTTAAATGTCTCTACACTCAGACATGGTTGCGCTAGAAAATAAAAATGTTGAACTAGTATTAATAATTCAAATGCTTTGAACAGCCAACAAGCTGTAGAGCAGCAGCCTCTAATTAACGGCTTTAATATTTTGATTATTCACATATGCTAAAACGTTCAGTGTTTGGCTGTTTTTTTTTGCCCCCCCCCCCCCCTCTTGCAGCATGCTGTCTCTGGAACAATCAAATAAGGAATAGTGCATTTCAATTTCTGTATTTCGTTAAAAAAAAAAAATCAAAGAGTCAGTTAATTGAAGTTAAAAATGAAATTAATACATTTTAGTGAAATGTCCTTAAATGTTTCGGCGAGTAAAACCGCAGAAAAGTCCGCTTTTATTTATCTAACAGATTAGAAGACTTCCTTCTCACTGCTGCACTTTCTCCCGCGCGACGTGCAACGTTCGAGCACAAGGCGGCGACAAAGCGAGTCTGCCGGAGTGTGAAGTTCACGAGCAAAGCTGAGGCCTCGGCTGCCCTTTAAAAAAAAAAGACTCAGAGGACTTTGGTATCAAAAATGAAAAACGGACTTGAACGCAACAATCAGCCGGTAAGCCCTCGATGAGGCTGAATCTAAAACAAAAGTCACGGTCATACAGGAACACGATTATGGTGCAAACATAAACGATTATCTCCACAGTGAAAACTAATTAGAATACTCTGTCCACACGCAGCCAATAATCAGGCCTTTCCTCAACCTTATTCCCCTGCAAATCGCTCAGATCACATCGAAGTGATGCTTAAACATGTCAGTCATTCTGTGTGTGTGTGTGTGCGTGTGTGTGTGTGTGTGTGTGTGTGTGTGTGTGTGTGTGTGTGTGTGTGTGTGTGTGTGTGTGTGTGTGTGTGTGTGCGTGCGTGTGTGTGTGTGTGTACAGGCGCATGCGGGCTGTTCATCAACCGCAAACAGGAGCAATCAATCGCTTTATTAGCTCTATACGGCGCCGCAGGAGCTGATTGAACGCGACCAGTTAGGGGTGTCGTCTTATTGGCCTCAGCTGATGGTCGATGATGGGACGGCGCAACAGTGGCGGGCATCCGTATCGATTCTCTGGCGGCTTTGCGCGTAAGCTGTCACTTCACCGCTGGCGACCTTTGGGGTTGCACAGTGGCGGCGTTTACAAGGAGACACCCCGCATTTAGACTGTCAATCACTGCGGACCAGCGATGGAGTGAGCTTTAAAAAGAGTGAGAGAGAGAGAGAGAGAGAGAGAGAGAGAGAGAGAGAGAGAGAGATGCTGAAGGTTAAAATAAGTTTTCTGTAGATTAAGTAGTCGGATGTTCCCTGCCTCCATGATCAAAGACTGGAGGTCTCTCTCTCTCTCTCTCTCTCTCTCTCTCTCTCTCTCTCTCTCTCTTCCCCCTTCTTTAATTAGAAGCAACGTCATGAGAAGCAGGATCCAATCAGGAGAGATGATGAAGGGAGTTGGTGATTGGTTATGATGAAAATATGCAAGAAAATAATGTATTTGTTGTTGGTTTTATTAAGGCAGGATTTTCATAGTAAAATGCATCCAGTTAAAATACATATACATCTTTTTTTCCTTTCATTAAAACAATGTGACACTATTGCTTTTACATTTTCAAGGGCCAGTAAAAATTTCACACACCTGTCACTTTTAAGCAGGAAACTCTTTTTCCTTTGAACTTCACAAACATTATAACAAAATATAGTTTGTAATCTATCACAGCTACTTAAGAAATGAATCCCAGTCACGTAGTCTAATATGGACATGTTATTTCAGTCGTTAAAACGTGATGATTACGAGACTTAAAGAAATGTACATTTTGTGGAATTATACTTACACTTTGGTCATGTATGAGCAAACGTACAATATTTTAACAATAAATAATCATTTCAACAGGTTTGTTTCATTCAGACATAACTCGAGATAATGTTAAATCTCCAGCAATTATTAGTATCATTTTTTTTTAGTGTGTTTAATTTTTTTGGAACAGTACTTATGGGTTCATATTGTTATGGTATGAAAAGGGCCAGAGCAGTGGCATGTGCAGAGTGTGGTCTAATGTCGGACTGACCATCCCATCAAAGCGCTGTTGTCCTTGACAGATGGTCAGGGAATTATATTGATTAAATGCTGCTAAAAAGGACAAGCTGTCCAACGGTATGCACAAAGTCAGAAGATCACAGTGACTAAACAAACCTCGTTGTCTCTCTCCTGTCTGGTGGTCAATGTTTAAGGAGGAGTGCATTTATTCAAAAAGGGAAATGTGTTATTCGTCCATGTGGCAGAATACGGAGCCACCGGCTGTCAAACCTCTTTATAAAATACACACCCTGCTGGATTATTCACAATCCTAAAAATCAAATCCTATAAAATCCTACAACCATGTCGGTGCAAATCACTCTGTTGCAATGAAGACTTACTTTTAGTAAAGGGGGGGGGGGGGAAACCAACCTGTGAAATATCTTCCCAAACTTCAAGAGCATTAAACATCTGGGCACGCGGAGGTCTCATGTGTTCCCAAGTATCATCACACACGTGATCTTTTTGTGTGCGTTTGTGTGGATCCCCGAGAGGTCACGCCGGTGAGCCGAGAGAGGATGAATGGCTTAGAGGAGCACTGGAGGAAACTGGCTGGTTAGTAAACTCCCCAAAAATCTACAGTCGTCATCTCAAGACGTTCAGGGAGGATTAAAAAACATCTTCATTGCTTGTCAATATATAGAGAATCACAGTTAATATCATGCCGATGATGTGTCTGGATGTTGGTCCCTGAACAAGTCCTGAAATAAAAGTCCTTTGAAAGCGTCTTTTATTACACTTCGGAAAGATTATGTTTTGTATCTTTTAGACGGTTGTCTCAGAAAAAAAGAGGCAACATTTCAGGCCCATCATAGAGGAGCATCTCTATTTCCTCTCAAACTTCATCAGGTTTTCTTCTCTGAATAAATCCCAGTCAACTCGCATATAGCTGTTTGCGCTTCTATGTGTCATTGTCACAGCTCTGAAATATAAGTCACACGTCTGCATTAAAATCACTTCTTTTTTTTTTTTTTAAATGTAAGTGTAATGACATTTTCATTTCTAGAATAATTGGCCTGAAATACGTTCAATTTCAACGTGAACTTGACATGCAGAACACTTTGTGGGGGATGTTGTTGCAACCAAGGCTAAGAAAAGTCTGTATGTTAAAGTTTCACACTGTCCACCTCAAGAGGAGGTTTCACTTTGAACATTTTGACACAGTTGCTTCCTTTCCAAAGAACTATTATTTTATTCACCATGAAAGTTTTGGCAACACTTTAGTCCTCTATTTAGCATGAATGTATATGGACCTTTAATAATACACTTTAATGTAGGTGTAATCAGTTAGAAGGACATTTCTATCAATGCATTTGTTAATGGTTATAAATTTGACTAAGACTACAACAATGCTTATAAACATCTGTAACTGCTGTATAAACACTTAATGAACTGTCATCATATTTACTTATACGCGTGTTATAAAGCATTTACTAATGTTTATACTCATGAACAAATCATACAGGTAGGTTACAAAGTGTCGACCATGAACAAAATTTATTTTCCAAAAAAATAAAATAAACATTTTAATAACTCAAGGGCATCTTATTTGATTTTATCCCGGGGCTTTCAGCCACATGTAATGGCCTTCATTATTTTTAGATGGACTTTCCTCATTTGTGTCAGAGGGAAGGAGTATTCATAAATAAAGCAATGAAACAAGAAGATATACTTGACTATTAAATACAATAAATCCAACCACTCTTAACATATTTGTATTTGTAGATAAATACTTCAGAATATGCCAATGAAGACAAAAGATATAATTCATATAATAACAGTTGTCAATCTTTGAATCAACTGTTTATACACTAGTTAATGTATCAAGTAAGAACTGTTCACAATCACTTCATAACCCTTAAAAATGACTTAATATTTGCTTAAAACAACAATATAATGTGATACTGTATTGATATAATGCTAATAAATGCTCAATAGAGGAGGGAGGGGCTACAAGAAATTACAAGTTGTAATGAGTCGTTGAATTAGTTCCTGTATTCATTATAACTGACTTATTGATTGAACTTGTCCTGGATATTCTGGTCGCCTTTACAAACACAACTGAGTCGTCAAACAAGTAAATAACAAACTGAGCACACGACTGCCTGCAATAGTAAACCCATGAGTTAATACTACGTCACACTTTAACAAGCTTGCATTTATCTAATAACTGCTATAGCGCTCAGCTGCACCATCAGTGAGGTGGATGTTGGCGGGGACATTCACACCAATTACTCTCTCTTAAGTATATCAGTGATCAGATTACACATGCGAGACAACACACTTCTCCTCCGGCAAGTGGATAACGTTGTTTTTGTCTTCATTTCGGTGTCAGGCTAATATGACACGGTGATTGGAAATCAAATTTCAATGCGAAGTTACATCCCAGGAGCTTTGGAATTAAAGGTTGCGGCGTGAGAGCGATGTGACATTTAGGATGGACACACTGTATGTTATTTCAACCTCTAAACGTCATTTCCACTCATGCAGTAATGAAACATGTGACATTCAAGTTCAATTTGAAGTGCAAGCTGGTATTATTCCATGCATTGTGATTCAAAATGTGATGAGCCAGGATGGAGAGTAAAGTCTGCTTTTATTCCACCAAGGGTTCAGCACGCTGGGCATGAACATTTCCGGTCTGCTGTGAGAATAAAAGACCCTAAAAATCTGCATTATGTGTAAGTGTGTTTATTTTTTTTTAAATGTAGGGGTGAGTTAAGTAGAGCTATTTGCTGCCATGACAAATATTCACTGCAAAGGATTGTGTTTTTCTTCCCTCTGTCTGAGGTGCATGATCAGAGATACTCTGGGAGCGGAGAACACATTGATTTGAGTGTGTTCCAAACACAGACTGGCCCTGACAAGGTTGTTATAACAGTCGGAGGGGTCTATACAATCACTTAATTACCAAAGCTGTCAGTCAAAGAGGGTCGCTGCTGGCTCCGTCCATGGCTGCGAGCGGCGTTTCCACTAGCAGCCTCCCTGAGTGATTGATCCATGCTGATGGCATCGCAGAAATAATTACAACTCGTCTCCTGATGTGTGATTCCGTACCACGTTCACGCTTCACGAAGGTAATCGGGGGGATCAGGAGGGGTCGGTGCCATTTCCTATTACCTGAAGTCCGAGAGCAAGGGCTGCAAACAATGCAAACGGAGGGAGGCGAGGAGAAAAGACACATGAGGGGGGGTGTAAGTTATGAATCAACCCAGGAAAGCTTGTGTGCACTTTGTCTAACTGTGTGATTTTTTTTTCTTCTTCCCCCCACTGATCCCCCCCCGGCCTGAGCCAGCAACAGCACATACTGTAACAGCTTGATGGTGTCCAACATGGAGAACTGTAAATTCAAAACAATCACTGGGTCATTAAGTTGATTGGTATCACTATTGTCGAGCTGTTGGAGGCTAAATGGGGAAGGGGTGTAGCTCTTTCACAAGAGTCAGCTTTCATCTGATCCGATGGCAAAATGTGTTGTCTGAAAGTGGCTCCAGAGCTCAAATTGCCGCTCAGGTTTGGTTTGAATTGCATAATTGACCCTTTGTAAGCCCCGACCCCATTGCTCCTCCGTCAGGCTGTCAGATTTACCATGGAGCCCACACTGTCACTAACTGCACTCCCTGATGAAATATGATCCAAGTTTACAATGTGTTACAATCATTAAGAAGCAATAGCAGCATGTGTATACACTCCGTATACCTTCAGTAGTTAGCGTAGCACAGACGTGCTAACGCTAGTTAATGACGTGCTAATGTTAGCGCCACAGGATTGTATGTAACGTAGCGCTTTAGAACATCTCCTTCCAACCTTTCCAGGTAACGTGTATCACTATTACCTAACCAAGACTCGCTCCAAATCCACAAAAATTAAGAAAATCTAAGCCATATATATGGTTGTCGGACCCTGGTCGGAACTGGATGATGCTATGCTAGGATTGGCCAGTCTGCGTCCGACGGGCGGGACTTATGAAGGACCAATTGCACAGACATTCCCACCTCATACCAGTATGTTCTGGGAGGAAAAACTTTGTCATGACACTTAAACTCTTTCCTCCATCAGATTTCAAAAATGATAAATAGTGTCAAGTCTCAATGCAACTTGTATTTCCTTTCATTCTGACAGTATACATTAAACAAAAAGGCTTCACATTAGGACACAATCACACTCAACCCTCCAACTACAACTGTGTTGTCCTTTCTAATTATGTACATCATCAATATTTATTTTGGTAACATGCCAATCTACAGATCTTTAGAAATGTACTAAGTATCATTGGTTCCATGGCAACTGGCTTCGGAGCTCAAATCAAGCGGAATCCGCCCCACGGTTTCAGATGCACTTTGTGGAGGATTCATATCCGTATAGTGAGAGCATTAACCGCCATTAGCCGACTCCCTGGTCTTGACACAGAGGCGCAGCGTGAGGAGGACTGGCAGAGACATTGTGAGTTTGTGCCACGCATTACCCACCTTTCACTTCCTGACAGCACCCCCTTCATCATAACAAAAAAGAATACAAAAAAACATGCGGCGTAAACACAAAGAACACAATGTAAATTGTGATTCACGCGAGTAAACAATGTACATATGGTATCTACACCTGAAGGGGCCGCGTCCCGTTCTCCTCGCGTTACTTCGAGCGGGCGAAGCGGAGGCATGATGTCACTAATGAACCCTCAGCCCCCCCAAAAAAAATAATACGGCGGTGAATAATGAAACGCAACGCTGCATTTTGCAACAGAAAGAATAAAAGGTGAAATCATCGGCGAGCAAGGGAGAAAAAGAGTGAAAGAAAGCAAGCGATGATTAAATGATCAAAAGCTGGCAGAGCGAGTCTCTGTGTCACTGCGAGGCACACTCATCTACCCACAAGTGAAAGTTAGGTTTCAAGCACAGTGTAATTATAGCCGGGGATGTCAGTTTGACATTAATGCAGCCAGCAGAAATTCCCTAATTGGCCTCAGAGGAGAAAGTGAACCAGAAAATATATTAACATTTTAAAAAAGCATATTTTGCCTAATCCTTTCACTTTCCAACAATATTTGAAGACCAAAATGCCCCAGGCATGAGAATTTAAATGAGCAATTTTGTTTTTGAAGGAAACGGCCAATGAGACAGAAAATAGACTAAAGGGAAATCATTAGTGTATGAGAGATACTGACAGGCTCGCCTTGCTGACTGGCTGGCCTGTCACTAGGAGTCTGTGTTCTTCAGCTCCACGCTATGAGCTAAGCTGATAACATGAAAAGACCCATAAACGTGCAGCCAGAAGTCAAAGTCTATTATCTAGAAATTCAAATGCGGGGGTAAGGATGAAAAAAAAAATCAGGGAGGAGGGTGTGGGGTTGGGTGGGAGGGGGGGAGGGGGGGGCTAGCTCTCTCTGTCTCCTGTAGGGGGAAACTGGCCAGATCGAGAGATCTTGTAACAGGGGGCCCTGTTATCAGCGGCGCTGCCAGGAAACATAGCAACAAATCACAACATCACTCGGAAAGCGGGAGATAAAAGCGGGAGAGAGTGTGGACGGCAAAGAAAACCGCTCAAAGTTAGGAGGCGCATGCAATGTCACATGTGCCCGGGCTGATGTGATATGACCGTATCAGAGAAACACAGCTAAGTGCAGTCAGGAGACGTTAGCCCGGTCCCCCGGTGATGAAGCAGCTGAGGCAAGCATCGCCCCTGGCGTGGGACTGCGGGGCAAACTGCTCAGGCTGGAGAGCCTTGCCCTTTTGAAACAAAACAGAGAGGAATGGCCAGGGGAAGCTAGCCCGGCCTCAGCACAAAAAAAAAGAAGATAAAAAAGGGGCCAGGTTTATTTCCTCCAGCAATGAAGAGGGCGAAAAAAAAGAATGATTGAGAAGACAGAGGAAAGTGAGAATAACAGATCGCAGAGCTTGCGTCTCTTTTTGTGCGACAACAAAGGGCATATGATATTCCAGCCTCCTTTACAGCTGGCTGGTCAGAGGTTTCTTCTGGCACCTTTTATTCTGCACACAGCCACGGATCAGGACTGCTTGCCCGGTATATGGATTTGATTTTCTTTTTTTTCTTCTTTTTCTTTTTTTTTTTATCTATTAGGCTGTTACCCCGAACACAGCAATTTAATCAGGCCCTTTGATAAACATTTGACACAAAGCAGTGGGCTTCTGTCTCCGCTGCCTACAGCCCAGGGCAAGAGATTGAGACTGACGAATTTTCATCCACAATTTTCTCTATTTTAACTCCACCTGTCAAATGGTATGCCAGTCAGTGTGACACAAAGATGGGGGAAATCAAAGCTGCTTCTCATCTGAAAGGAGCACAGACGTGCAGCGGGCTACAAGTTTAGCGGAGGTTACAGACTGCACGCAGACAATGAGGCGATGCAGATCAGGTGCCAGGAATTACACTGTGGCGTCATATTGACAGAGTGCTGCGGGGATGGTGTATTTTTGTAGGCCGACCCCGGAAGTTAGCATTACACTGGTTCCCTCGACAGAAAGCCAATGGGATTTCTCGTATTGGGTGTTGGATTATTGCAGAAATGAAGCTCTGTGGTTTATGATACTCACACGTTTTGTTCAGAAAAATGATCTTCACAAATGAACAACACTTTGATGGTTTTTGAAGTGTAAATGAAATCGCCACAAGTAAAAAGCTAAAGCTAGGCTACAAGCCATGGTCACATGCCTTCCCCTCACCACCCTGAAGCTAAAGGCTTGTTGGATTGATGACCATTTGTAGTCTCATTTAGCCACCTGTTAGCACCCGCCTTTTTTAAGACAACATTTCTGAGTGGGGTATTTACTGACTTATTTCATGTTGCAGAAAAGTTCAATCATCTTCAGCTTGTGTTAACTTCAGACCTCATTTCAGGTGTCTTAACCAAAACACCATTACAAAAAACATAGACTTTGAGACGAGGGAACCAGCAGTGCTAACGTGCTAACTCATTTCCTGGTTTCAGGCCTCATTCCTGCAGCAGTCTTATCGCCAATAAACATGACTGCATCTCCCTGAGAAAAACGATCCCAATCGCCTTTCTCTGGCGGAGCTACCTACTCAGTTATCAGCCCGCATCCTCGCAGTTCTCGATAGTCATTTGCAACAAGCATCTAACTGGAGGAAACTACAAACTAAACACCATTTGACCCTGGAGCGCAGAGTATGGAGCAGCCCCCTTCTCAACCCGACCAAGGCAGGCTCAGGTCACCGGGGTCAACACCTTCTTTGCCGAGCCTACAGCGCGGTGGACTCAGACTAGTGTAAACATCGGGGGACCGCACATGGCCTAAGAGCCTCGCGGGCTCCACAGCAGCGCTCCACAGCAGCGCTCCCCACAGGCCGTGGACGAAAAGCCCGCTACCATAGCGCTACGCGGGAAGCAGATCCAAGTGCAAAACAAAATTGTGATTATCTATTCATTAACTCCCATAATTGAGGTGAAAAGTGCTAGTTACCAGACTGTCATGGAGGCTGCTCTTACTTGCCCCTCAGGTAGCAGCCTCAGCTACAACACAGAGCTGCAAAAACACGGCGCATACGGCATTCCAGAGGCATCGACGCTGAGAATAAATTATATGACCTCTGGCTACAGTATGGCCTTCAAATCTAAATCCCTACCTGACCAGCGAGAATCATCCCCCATTTTATTAATTCTTACCACATACCAAATGCATTCTGCGCCGAGTCGCGTCACCGTGAATCTTTTGATTCGGTTTCAAGGACTGTAAACAATAAGGGCCGCCGATGTGACGGGGAGAGGAGATCTACCTCGGCTCAATTAAGGAGCCGCCTCGCAGCCTCCTGCGGCCCTGAGAGATGGGAGCTATAATTAGAAGAGGGCAGTTAACTTGCAGACATTATTGATGATCCGCTGCCGACACCTTCCCTCACGTTAGCATTAGCATTTTTTTTTCCCTGAGCTGGGGGGCTCGTGTCAAGAGAGGCCGGTCTCACGGAGTCCGTGTCAGCGAGCGGGGGGGGTGGTATGTGTATGAGCTACACGGCGAGGCCACATTACGGCTGAAGAGAGAGAGAGAGAGAGACACCCAAGCTCTCCTCCAGGCCCCTCTCGGCGCTCGTCCACCTGATGGGAACACGGAGACTTGGCTGTTCTCCCCCTCATCAATACAGCAGGGCTCTTTGTCAGTAATTTGCAATAAGTGTCCGCGCCACATCTTAAGGGACCTGGAAATCATTACTGGCTGAGGCCCTGCCCGGCTGCTAATTGGATGCGTTGGGCCTTATCAACTGAGGATTTTCCGAGACCTTTGACAGATACCAATTCGAAAATCATTGTTCAGTTGTCAATTTAAGAGACCGTTAAAAGAGCTTATTTTAATTTTAATTGGAACTTCCTCCTGCCTTCACAGTGAGCCGCGCGGATTAAAAATGAGCTCAGGGCATGTGTGTGTGTGTGTACTCCCCTCAGATGAGGAGGAAAACTATGCAGGTCAAATTGACGGGTAACAGTTCTGACCAGTGTACGAATGAAGACAGCACGCACACACATTTAGTTTACAAGAATCCACCCGGCTTTCCTGGGACTTCATCATCAACATCAAATAAGTCGGAATCTGAGCAGCAAAAGCTCCCAATTAGGCAAAAAACTGCATCCGCTTAGGATGTTTGTTGGGCTGCGAGGATGCTGGGACCATCATCGATCACCACCACCACCACCACCACCACCCCCCCACCCAAATAAACTGACCAGCTGATAGCGCTGCCCTAACATATTTATGTGCTGCGCTCTCTCGGTGACCCTGAACCGAAACACTCTCTTGGCTTTAATAAGGCCCGGGGAAGGCTCAGCCCTGACTGACTCGGCGAGGGGGAACGGCTGCGAACGCTCGCAGATGCGGCAAAAAGCTAACATGCGTAAAAGGGGCGTGGGCCTCTTTGACGACGGGTGACGCGGGCCACCCAGGAGCGGAGGGCGAGGGGGCCGAGGGCGAGGGGAGCAAGAGGGAACGGAATTATTTTGACACCGCTGATGGTTTAAGATCCCTTTGTAAACCGTGGTGTCTTGCTTTTTGAGTGACGCTAAATATCACCCCGGTATGCTACCAACTGCAGGAGTCAAGCTGCAGCTGAAAAAAATAAATAAATAGTAAACCGTGGTTCTTCTCTTTTTTTGTTTTAAGTAAATAGAGCAGTCATTTGATAATAAACCTGGCATTAATGTTAATTCTACCATCCAGTATTTGCAGTATTAGAGGCTTAGAGCCGGAGAGCAATACTGTTCAGAGGGTAATAAGTGTCTAATTAAGGACTAGACAGGAGGGAAATTGCCACGGTATAAAAAAAAGCTGTTTTTTTTTCACTCTCCTGCTTTTTTTCAACCACCATGTCTCTGGGAGCCGGCGTTGTGTTTGCCGGCTGTTTTACTCGCTGTCAGAAAGGATTTGAGGCAAGGAGCCATCTAAGCATGCGTACGAGGGGATTCATTTGACCTCATTATACATCAATAAAGAAGGAAGCCGGTTTACTAAATATCACCATGCTGCCCGTGCTTCACGTCAGATCATGCAGGAGTGTGCTAGAAAAGATGATTCTAGAAACGTCTGGTGTAGAGAGAGAAGGGGAGGGGAGGGAGGAGGAGAGGGGAGGGGGGGGGGGGGGGGGGGGGGGGGGTTGAACCCTGACTAGCCAGGAGGGATTCTGACAAGCACAGGAAAAAAAGAAAAGCAGAAACGCAAAGCCCTGTTTAAGAGCAGAGCAACTGAAGAAAAAGATTTATGCTTTTAATTAATGGCAATTAAACCATGCCTGTTGGGCTGGCCTTTGGCAATTGTTCTCAGTAAAAAGGAGGCCGAGCTGGTGACAAGCATTTGAATCCACTAAGTTCTACCAGGGGAGCTGACACTGCAGGCATCAAACCTAAACTAAATCAATAAAGGAATTAAACTTTTATAAATTGCATTTTGACAAGCATCAGATAGCGCCGGAGCTTTGATATCGCCAATTCCTCCGAGGTGACGCAAACAAGGAGAGGCACACTTAGAGATCCAAACAATCAAAGGGTCTCGTTAGCATGCGCTGTCAGACCGCGCCGGCGCTGTTAATTACTACAAATTAATGTGACTCTCTCCACCTCCGCTGATTGCGATGATAATCAAGCGCGGCTTCGGCACGGGGAACATATGCAACCCTGCCAAAAATAATGAGGGCAGAAACCAACAGACGCTCCTCTACGCTCGTGTGTACAAGCCCAAAATGCTTGTTGCTTATTTTATCCTGCAGCCACACACACACACACACACACACACACACATATACAGCTCTGCTTTGCTAATGCGCTACGTATAAATGTACATAATGAGTTTCTCCATTTGACTTTTCAATGAACATGCTATATCAGCCAAAGACATAAACAGACCTCAAGGTTGCTGATCATTTACTGCTCCTTCACACACACACACACACACACACGCACATATGTAAGACAAAAAAGTAGCAGTTAAACTGAGCAATATGTGTTCAGACAAAAGTAGGCGTGATGCTGTCTAGAAGGGGAGCAGCAAAGAAAAAGAGGTGGGGGGGGGGGGGGGGGGGGGGCAGATAGGAAGTGTTCAAAGCTGGCATGACAGCTCAAACGTCGTGTCACTTAAATCGCTGTTCATATCTGCACATGACGAATCCAGAAACGCATCCGGCATCGCGGTGACATCACCGCTCCTCGAGCGCCAACAGGCTTTTTCTAAATGAGACTGAAAGCAGTAATTACGCCCCCACATCCCCCCCCACCCCCGCCCTAAATTGTTTACCATGAGACTGATCCAGCTCGCTGGTGCTGCCTGCTGCTTACTCGCCCAATTTCTCATCCTCAACAATTGAGATCTTTTGTGGCATTCGGCTGACTAACACCGGCCGCCGCTCTCTCTCTAATTTGTTCAACGGTGATGTATTATTCATCGCTATTCAGTGGCGCTTTCAGAGTGATTTGCAAATTCCATCGGTATACTCTTAAGTTTACACACATAATACAAAATGTAAGATTTCATGCTTCCCTACCAGACACAATGGCTTTGAGGGAAATACATTTTACAGAAGTTGGCAATGTTAATTTAATGGCACAGATAAGTGGATGCCGTGCCTCGTGAAACATTAACATGCGGGAATTGTTTTAATAACTGCTGACGGTAAATGCCCATGCAGAGAGGCATTCTGAAGGGGGTCGCACAACGGCACGATGAGCTGCGGTGGAAACGTCTCCATCCCCTGTTGGCAGGTGAGTGCTGTCACAGAGCTTCCATCTGGCTTAGAGGTGTTTGCCCTTGTTGACTTCAAAAAAACTAAAAAAGACTAGAGCCCAACGTGATCTCATTCCCTTGATGAATCTGTCCCAGACTGCATCTGACTTTTGGGCGACCCCTGACCCCGCCACATCCGCCCCCAAGGACCCTAATGGTGACCTAATGGGGACTCGAAGCGCGTTATTAGCTACTGTTTTGTGTGTGTGTGAGAGCTGGAAACACCGGCTGGGTAACACTGTCAAGGTCAGCGCGGCCTCTCCACCTCACGCCTCTCGCCGAGGAACTTCGCCTCCACCATCAGACTCATTTTCCATGCAACCCTCACTCTCTGATCTCGAGTTAAAAGACAGCGTCGACACTCTTAAGGGCGCGCTCGACTCCTTTGTGCATAATGCGGCCCCAAAAGAAATTCAGGTCGTCCGTTGTATTTTTTATTTTTTAGACAAAGTATTCCGCCCCTTCGCGGGGGAAAGTGTGTAAAACAAAGGGCTCGTGCTCCATCATCACCTATTCCCATTGTCGGGGAGGTGCGTTGGCGACCGCGGAATGTGCTGCAATGCAAATTAATGTTACAATATTAAGAGAGGAGCATATGGAGATATGCATATGTGAAGAGATAGTGTGCGATGTGTAATAAAGAATGTATGGCATTATGTGTAACCCCCCTCTCTGATTTTAATGCTTAGCATTTATATGCAGTTAGAGCTCATTATGATAATTTGATATTTTGACTGAATGGCTAGAGGCAGGATTATAAGAGAAGTCGGTTTTAGAATGTTAATGTCTGCCTTTGGAACTAATGCATGTATTTATTGATTTTTCGCTAAATCTATCCTTCTTAAGTTGTCATGGTTTAGTTGGAGGAGTGAGGGGGGGGGGGGGGGTCTTTTTTTTTTAACAAAGTGGTCAGGGGCCCGAACTGGGGAACGCAAGCGGTGCACGAACATTAACATCCAATCCCTTCGCAAACGTGCGTTCGTTACACCTCGTCTCGTTTTTTCCTCTACTTATTCCTCACTGTCACTTTTCAGAGAGGTAGTATTAGCAACGAAACATAAGCGGAGGCAGGGACGGTGGAGGGGAAAAAAAAAAAAGGGTGGAGAAAAACCTGGCGAAGGAGAATCTAAGACAGATTAATGCCTCACTGGTACTTCAGTGTATCAGGACAAGGATTACCGCGGTAACAGCTGCGCCCGTGAGTCCCCTGACTGAGAAGAATTACAAGTATTATCACCTACATCATTAAAGTAGGGTTCATAGATGTGGAATGGCTTCAATCAATTCATCCCCAGATAACACCGAGCCAGCTGGACCCCCTGCGTGAGAACTTGACTTAATTGGCCAATAAGTGGTGGGGAAGGGTGTGTGCTATTTGATCAAATTACGGGGCCCCGGCGAAGGGATTACAGCCTTTTTTTTTCTTGGATGGAGTGTGGAGGGAGGCCGACAGGCGTAGACGGACCGGCGGGGTCAGGGCTACCGTTAGCACCGGGCCTCGCACAAGCCTGTCCGCGGCTAAGTGTGAGGCCGTTGAAAAATGGTGGCCCACTTGGCAATGGGGAAGGGGAGGAAGAAAAGCAGTATCCAGGTCAGCCTTTTGCTTGGGGAAATGCACTCATTCATCATCCCCCCTTGGCCTCATTTCTGGCTGGTGGTACTTGTAAACTAATAAGTTCCGTGTGCTATTTAGTTCGGATCATTATGCTACAAATTCAGGAACTTTTGCTGTGTTCACACAGCGTGGGGATGAGCAGAAAGAGGGACGTGTTTATAGCAGAGGGAAGGGAACAGAGATGTGTACTATAATAAAAATGTAAGAGCATACTGTAAATGGCACAAAAACAACACTGTATTGCCTTTAGTGTTTAGATCCAGGGTGAGCTGTACATTACACATCCTGGTTTAAACACGAGATGTCGATTTTCTGAAATTAGGTCTGTCTTGGCAGAGAAACCAATATTTCACCATTTCTACCTGCTGTTTGTTACATCCTAATAGACTTAGAATTTACATTTACATCGTAATATTATTTACAGATTCACTCATAACATCATTGTATTTTAAGTAGCCATGCACTGTATTAGAGTTTAAAAATATTGAATTAGTACTAATTTAGGAGCAGAATATACAGAAATACTTTTATACACCACTAAACGACTGCAATGTCAAATTGTTAAGTAGTGTTGTGTAGTTATTTTGACAGAAAACACTGAAACACTGATTTTCTTGCAGTGTAACCGGTTGAAAACTACCTTGACTCCGTATATTTTCCTGTACAGTACATGGCCCACAATGAAAGAAAAGTCTGCTCAGCATCTAAACCACCTCTGGTTTAGAAGCTGTTAGCATCACATATGCCAGAGCAGCCTTCGCCCATTGCACCACCATGTCAGCTGATTATTCAAATGTTTAATTAGCATCCAGATGTATGGTT
Source organism: Pholis gunnellus (assembly GCF_910591455.1). Taxonomy (NCBI): domain Eukaryota; kingdom Metazoa; phylum Chordata; class Actinopteri; order Perciformes; family Pholidae; genus Pholis; species Pholis gunnellus. The sequence continues at coordinate 23,403,325 of NC_136530.1, read as the reverse complement.
GAGCTCTGGCGGCACATAATGCATACACAACTAAATGTGCTCCAGTAACCATAAAACCGGCAAAAAAAAATGGGAGAGATAGCAGGAATTTAAATTAGTTAAAATGCCAACGCTTCGCTGAGATTACCTCTTTGCAATATTCATGGGCGAAATGGCTTGGCTGAGAGGCATTTGCATTATCATTATTCCTAAGTAGAATACAATTTAGTCATCAGTGCCCGACTCGGTTTCCAGTCCTTTTTAGATGGTGGGAAGGAATTCACCTCTACAGGACATGAGGGTAAAGAGACTCTAATTAGCACTGCAGCCCTGCAAAGCAATAGAATAATATCACAAAGAAAAGAAGAAGAATGAGTTGGACTGGACTCTGTTTACAAAAATGGGGATTCATGACGCAATTTCAGCTGGTGAGGAGAGGGGGAGAGGGAGAGTGTGTCCCTCTGCAGCCATTTCTCAAGATAATTCCTTGCTGGAGAGCATGTTTGTCATCGCTGTTAGAAGTGCGGCGCGCATTAATTCTAGTTTTGCCGTGGTGTAATTCTGGCAAAATGAGCGGCCCTCCAGGGGGCCCTGCATTGTAGACTAACTACCGGACAGAATTAGACTCCGCAGTTCCGGCTATTCATAATGTCATTAATATAAAGGCAATTAAATGAGTTTTTAACCTCCAACCTCTTATCGTTATTAATGAACAAGCGGACGGAAGAAACAAAAAACCCACCCGAGATGAAGCTGGTAATTATCTCTGCATTTGGAACAGGTTTGGAAAATTAAAGCTTAGCAAATGAATTGTTGGTGGGGTGTGTTTCCAGGCAAGCCCAGAGGGAGATGATGTGGTTTAATTTAATCACATGATGTCACACCAGGAGGGTTAATTAGATGGGTTTTTACTGTCGCTGGGCTCGGAGGGCCAACTTGCTGGCGTACCTCAAACACACGCAGCATCTCTCCCTGCTATCAAACTGTCACACTGGTCATTAGTTTCTCATACTCTCTCGCTGTAAAGAAGAAGAAGAAAAAAAAAAAGAAGATCCAGCATGATCAGGATAATTAAAAAAGAAAGGAGCCTGAAGGTCGTGTGTTCAGATATGCTTCATTATGGCTTTATTACAACAGTAATTATGTAAGTGACGGTGCGGCCCAGCCAGTGTTATCAGGCTCCTAACACGCTGACATTAAGAAGCACCGCGGGGTCAATTTTTTACGGCGAGGAAGAAGAGAAAACATTGGTGCTCCGGCTGCGGTGGCTCCTTCTGGAGGTTTGGAGAGGAGGACGGCGGAGTCACGGAAACTCGTTTGACCGGGAGCAGAGAGTGTAGGAGCAGGTTTTTCTTCTCCAGCCCTCGCAAGCTCCCCAGACGGTGTGCGGGGGTGAAGGTCACGCGGGGTCACTGTCGCTGTGTACCCAGTTCTGCAAACAGCTCATTAGCGAGTCGGCAGTCTCACAACAGACAGCACTCTCGGGAGCGGGAGGGGGTCACACCGGTACCGGCTCCACGCCCCGTTTGTTTAGGGGCTCTCTTTAGGGACCGTGCCGTGCCTTCCTCTCTTCTGCTTCATGTTTAATTAATAATTAACTTGTGTCAACCGCTTGTTTACCCACATGGGGTGACACAAAAAAAATAGATGAAAATGCTGCGACACAGAAGGATAACTCACATTTATTGTTAGCTTGTTAGCTGAGCCCTTCTGGTCTTGTGATTAATGCCCTTTTTTGGTTACTTCTTGTTGTGCTCCAAATTCACGCAGCGTACAGAAGATACTATTGCGTATAATGGACAATAATGAGAAACAAAACGCGTTAAATCTTTCAATCCGAGGTCAGGATTCCTTCTTATCATGTAAAATATGACACATGCCATGTGGGTCCTTCAGCTTGAGGTGAATCTCGAGCCAATTTCCAGTCTCGCATTTACTGCATAGCTCTCAAATTGGGGGTGGTGTGATTTTTCACAAGTCCTTGGACTGCTAACTAACCTGTCAAATGGGTAAACTGCGCTCCGTCTAGCTGACAACAATCTGCAAATGAGCCACAAGTCATTTACTGCGGTTATGCTGGCAAATGAGTCGAGGCGGCCCGCCTCTGACAGGAGGACGGAGAGGCGCCCCATCAGAGCCTTTCTCATTTGGCTAATGCATTTGTTAGAAACGGGGGCGTTATTCAGCAATCGTGACAATTACCGGTGAAATGAAGAGTGACAGGGGTCAAAGCCTGACGTCTTTATTACGGTTGTCTCCGATCGGAGGAGGCGCGGCTGTGGCGGGAGGCAGCCGAGACACGGGCCGAGGCTCGGCGGTGTATAAATCTGTCTGTCTGAAGGTCAACAGAAGTGAAGAGGTTGCTCGACCCAGCGACCCGGAGGTCCCACTTGACATCTCTATCTATAGCCTGTGCCCGTGACAAAGGCCCCGCTGACAGATGGAGAGAGAAAATAAAAGAGCAGGGCCGCACTGATGACCTGAGAGGTATCTTTTCTTAACCGCGTGGTTAAATGTCGCTTCTGCGATTTGATTGACATGTTTTTGTGGCGTTCAAACTTCTTATGGAAGTCAGTTTCTCGTTTTGTTGGGTAATAATTACCTGCGAGGAAGTCTTCATCTTGAATCTGATTAACCGGAGCAGTAAGCGCTAGTGGAAAGTAATTACGTACAATCCACTTTGAGTACAATTTTGAGGTTTTTCCCTGGTATGCTACTCCACTAAACTACTCCACTACGTTTAAGAGGAACATTTAAGGGAGAGCCGGCACCACAGTAACGCGGTGACAGTAACAGATGTTTCTTTTGTCGCTCTACAGTTACAATGTTAATACAGCAGATAAGATGTATTATTATCCATAAAGTCTCTTTCGGTTATACTGTTCATACTATTGATGAAATTTAAATAAAAAATGAAATCATTTTTTTTTATTAGGATAAAAGGACGTAGTATTGTGTAGAAAATAACAATGTGCAACATTCGGTCAGAGTAAATTACACTGTCTGTCCACATTTGCACAAAATAACACCTGCTGGAAGTGAAGAACACAGAGTTGTTGGTCAAAGAACAAAAATGTGTTTCCGTCTGTTACGTTGTCTTCTAAAATGCCGTTTACCATTAACGGTTTTACTTTCGTACTGGCTGCAGTAGTTACTTTTCAGATTAAAACTTTACATAATAAACTTATGATGCTTTATTAAATATCATGCATTGCTAGTTTAAAGCATTGTTAACATGAGTTGCATGTTAATCAATCAGTAATAATAATCCAGTGATTTAATAAATAATAATAGAAAACTGACAGTGCTCCTACCTTTTAATACCTCAATTAAATGTTAAAACTTTAGTAACATTTTGAGGGCAGGACCTTTAATTGTAATGGATCTTTTTTACATTGTGATATTAGTTACAGTAAGGATCTGACTATCTCTTGGAAGTAACTTAATGTGTACCAGAACTCATGGGCGATACAGTTGAAATCCTCACTCATAAGAAAAAGAGTATTTTCTGACAGCCATATATAATCATATTATATAAAATATATGTAAAATAACATCAAATAACTGAACTGACATGTAATGCCATGTTATGCATCACATTAGACTAAGCTCTTCAAACACTAACTTTAATAACAACTTATTTTGTTTGCTTTTGATGTAAGCGTACTTTAGATGAGGGCACATCATCACAAGAGGATTCTGCTGAAAGTCAATACTATAATATAATACTATAATGATATTCAATTTACATGACTACAAACCAGTATGTTTTAAAAGCATCAGCTTTTGGTTACCAAAACCGAAACTATGGTTGCCATTCTTAGTCACTTTATATTTTGAGTAATTAAGATACTACGCAGTTACACATGAGCTTAATAATGTTAAAGATGATAAAAAATACAGTAACCAAAAAAACTTCTTTGTGGTTTGTGTTTTATCTGATACTTAACAGAATTTCAATCTTAAGTCTTATCAGTTGACATGTCAAAAGCGGTTGCGACTGATGGCAACCAAAGGTCAAGAATTGGTTGCCAATTCCTCAAAACAATTGTTAATGGCAACCTGGCAATGGTTACTGTCAATCTTTCAATATATCTAAAAAATCGTAATACATGAAAAAAGATAAACTAACTAAAGTGATATTGAAAAACTCAACCCAACAAATCATAGGTCAGCAGGAGCTGTCCACTCCACGCCAACCTGGAGTTCAGTCCTTGGTTCGCTGGTCAACATCCACATCCACTTTGAGAAATAAGGGATTAATTACAAACCACACAAAAAGTAGAAAGCGTCCTCTGATGTGTCCGCATATCATTTTGCCAGCACGAGCTTCTGGCTCCGGCCCCCGCGGCGCTGATGGCTTTAATTGACTGTCTCGCTGTGATTAATGGTCACATGTTAAACATGCACATCGCGGACATTCTTACACAGATGTGGAAGGCAATTTGAGGGAGAGGGGCCATCTCTGGAGAAGCACTTATCTCTGGCTGTGAGCTCAGTGTTTGGGATGGGATGGAACGGGAGAGGGGAGCTGTGCTCTGGTCTGCGGGCCCCAGAGCCGACCTACGCTTGCATGGCAGTGACATTGAGGATATTTAAAGAAATGGCCTCCCCCCGCTGGGCCACAGACAATGGGCTCCGGTAGCGAGGAAAATCATGGCTGAGGCACGATAAAAGGTTGGAAAAGAGAGGCTGGTCTGTGGTAAGTAAATGCTTATATTATTTTAGGCAAAAATAACACCTAGAAATTCATGTAAAACGATGACACTTCTACTGGAGTTTTTCCCTCAAAAGCCACATTTTGTGTCCATGAAAACCCTTAAACCCAACCAATATGTAATCCAAGTCCTGTGACCCCCCCTATCCCCCCCCCCCCCCCCCCCCCCCTTCATGTCTCCTCTTGGTCACGGCTGCAGATTACAAAGCCTGCCACTGATCCAGGCTTTGAGGAACTAAGAGATTCACCACAGTGACAGTGTTTACACAGTGGGGTCCACATGGCAGCGCTGTGTATGGGAGCGCAGGCCAGCATCAATCAACCCGGCACCAGGCAGCCACCAGCCATCAGGACCAACCACTGTTCAGACTGATTATCGGGGTAGCTTTTACATCATTAGCCCAACCCCCCCCTCTTTTACCCCTTATCTCCTGATGACCAACAAGGCCTGGCAGGCCACCGCTGAAATGTCTTGGCCAACGCAAAACCCGCCATCACCTGGAGCCGCACCAACACCAAACAATTTGACCCTGGCCGGTTGAGGCAAATGCGCGGCGTGGATAAAATGCAACTAAAGACACGAAAGCCCTTGAATGTGGGAGGTCAGTATTGGAGCATGTGATTGAGCTAATTGAAATCAACATCCATGATTGGACACACGGGCCGGGGCACTTGGCAGCACGTCTTGTGCCAACATCAGTCACCGTTCACGCTGCCCTGCCGGCGCTGAGGGCGGCCCGCTGAGGAGTGGCAGGGCTCGCATGGCTGTCATGAGTTTACAGCGCAGAAGCGATCACGGAGGAGCTGCTGCGTCGGCGCTCCCGAACAAGGACATCCAAGATATGGATCGGGGTGGGGAGGAGCTCGGAGCCTTTGCTCGGAGAGTCGGGACCGGACCGGGGTCTAGAGCACTCTCACCTCCCAGCAGGCTGCCTGTAGGCCAGTGTTAATGGTGGCTGCTTCACAGAGCCATGCCAGCCCCCACTATTCCCCCCCGCCAACCCCCCCCCCCCCCCCCCAGCAACTCTGGCACCACACTTGCCCAGGGCCGCGCACATTAATGCTACGCTAATTAGCAGAGGAGCTGACCAACCAATTATGCACAGTTCAGTCAGGATTCAGAGGTCAAAGGGTACTGCGACGCTGCGTCACACACTTCAGAATGATCTGGATGTGTGGTACAAAATGAGCCAGCTGTGTGTGTGTGTGGGGGGGGGGGGGGGGGGGGGGGGGTCATACGCCGTCTACAAAACAAGGTGCATTCCAGCTCACTAATTCAAGCTAACGTGTACTTTTGCTTAATACTACACAGCAGATGATTTAGCATTTAGATCATGTTCTACAACAGGAGGTTGCGTTTATGCTGGATGGAGAAATTGTTTGTTACGTAAATTGCACAACAAAAGCTAAGTTGCCGGCAGCAACCTCCTGGTAGGAGAGACACTCTGTTTGAAATAACATGTATGCCAGATTAATCCAGCTATTGTCTATTTCACATTCAGTACAAATTATTAACTACAAACAAATCAATTTTCATCCAAACAAGATAGTCTATTAGTGAGGTGTGATGATCGCATTGGCTTTCCCTTGTCTGGAGACAGAACACACAGGCTGCTGATTTCAATGCAACCTGAAGAAAAGCACATAGCGGCTTTATTTATCGGCCATTGCTTAATTTGAGATACAAAACTACAGTGACCCATTTCTGCCACATGCTTTTGTCAAGGGTTGTTACACACCAACACCGCGGTGCACGCCCAATCACAGCAGGGATATTGCATTGACACAATGTGACAGAACAAGTGCTTTTGTTTGGATTCACTGAACGACAACTGACCGATGCCAGTCAGAACACACTTTATTAAATTATACAAAAACACTAGAGATGGGGGGGGGGGCATTGTACAGTCTCTCTTATACGAATGATATATAGTTTGGTATTGATATGTTTTAGAATTATACTAAAATAAAATCTGATCAAATTAATGGATAATCCTCAAGATTTCCATAAATGGTTGATTTATCGAAACTTGTGGGGTCTTGTGGCAAATGCTGAAAACGTCTTAACACAATCCTAGAATTCTGTTACAGTGGCAGTCTCAAAGATTTCCATTTAAATAAATGTTTGTTAAATCACTATCTATAGCCACTATCTCTAGAGTGCCGAAGGAGGTAACACAATGGTGATTGATGAAACTGATTGCAATATTTGCAGTATTATAGACTGGGTGTTTGTAATACCGGTAAACAATACTGTAATACATTTTTTTATACATAATCTACACAAAAAAAATGGAACTGAGCACACAATTCTGAATACTTAAAGCTCATGTATCAACAAAAAGACTCCAGACTGCTAAACTTTAGGCACTATTTCTTTGTTTTCACTCAAACAGCAAAATCTAAATCAACCAGAACTGAAATCTTAAGGATTGCCACTTAACAAAAACAACAAGACCAGTAACTGCTGACTTACAGAGGGTTTTTATCTTTCCCCTTGTTCGGCCGTGATACTAACTTCTTTATAGATCGCTGTGGCTATACTTTTACCACTACAAATATATTTTTCCTCTTTCAGAATTCCCTTGACCATTTCCGCTCTTTGGGATTACCTTGTTACTTGACAAATGTATAGTTACGAGCAGTGTGCTCATGCCGCAGCTCATGGCCTATTGAATTTCTTCCAGCTCGTGCATGCCTCGTCTCCTGTGGGTCCTCTGTGCAAGTGAACGCAAATTCAATCCAGCTTCGGGAATGGCGGACTCCGCCACTGACAATGCAAACTCCTATATAGAGTAACTAAGTCTACTAAGAAACTAATGAGTGCGAATGCGTTTAAGGGCTATAGCAGAATACATTTCAGCCACAAATAGTATCAAAAGTCATGTTTTATATGTTGGAAGAAATTTGGATAAGAGCTCTAAGTCATAAAACAGAATAAAATGTGTGTTAATCTACGCAAACAAATGAACCTAACTTTCTTGTGGCATTATCTGCTGTTAAAGGCACTCACATATGCGCGCTCTAGGGCCTTGTGTTATAACCCTGATATAACACAGTATACTTGTTACAGAGCAGCGTGATCAAACTTTGCATCTGGCACTGGTAACCAGGGGAAAGCTGGTCTCCTGAACACTTTTCTGAAATCCACCCACAGCCCAATTAGCAGGGATGTTTAAAGGAGCAGACTTGTGACCAGAAGGTTGGAATCCCAGCTGGGACGCCGCTGTGTATCTAAGGGTACTTAACCCGAATTGCCTCAGTAAATATCCAGCTGTATTAACAGATATAGGACGTACAATGGGAACACACTTACCCTTCATATGGGATTTAACGGGCAACACGAGCACAGTGTCGGTTTTTGCAGCTTTCTGCGAAACAACTTCAATAACTTTGCACAAATGAAAAGTTTGCGGCCATAAAAGCGGCAAAGGCAGACGGCTCTGTATTGTCCCGGAGGCGGCCATTACTGCGCCTTTGTCCTAACGGGATCCAGTGGTTCGCTCTATCGGACTGCAGTCATTTGTATTCCGCTCACAGGGCAGTGATCATCTGCCACCATCTGCATAGTTTTACTGCCTGTGATCATGGTGCTGTTGAGATGGGCTGTCATTATGCTTTACAGCATTGTTAAAGTCTGCCTGGTTGCAGCGTCAGAAGAAATGGCCTGTTCAAACGCGGCTCTCTCGCACCTTCTCTGCTTCGCTCTGTCTAGATCAGGGGTTACAAAATACACCTCTTCTGCACACAAGCGCCTAAAGACAAAACTGACCGGCACTTTGCAGAGTGATACACGAAGCCACTGAGGCGAGACTGGATGTAAAAGGTCTTCATTTTCTCAGAGCTGTGAGCAACAGAGACTTTTGACTTCTTACTCTTCATTAGACAGACGGAGTAGACGCACACATAAAATGTTCCCTCATGCAGCGACGGCGCCGTCATGCAGCTGCTTATATATGCTGGAAATTGCTTCGACGTGAAATACAACGCTCGCCCAGGGTTATGATATGCAGCACCATATTACCTATTCAATGTAGATAAATCATGCATTTTAGTGTGCTATGAAAACAAAAATATCGAACTTCTTTGAATAATGACTTTCCAGTGATTTAATGCTGAAGTCTACTTCCTTCTGAGAGTCCCAGGTGCTGGCACTTTGCATATTGTTGTGAATAACATCCGCTCGTGTGATGGGGGGAGAACCCGGCATTGCCCCTTTGGCAATGTAAAGCAGTCCTTTAGTGCGAATCACATAGCCAGGGGTTATCGCTTCATATTCTTAAAGTCAGAGGCAAATCAAAGGCCTGAGAACGTAATTATTCAAAAGACACTCGACTGTTTTGTAGAAGTGGGAGTTCATCCAGCTAAACAATTTAAATTCAACTCATCCGCAGCAGTGCTTGTAATAGTTTGAATCATGTTATTAGTGTGCCATTAGTAATGTAATGCTTATAGATGAGCTGCAAGGTTGCTACACTGCGAGAAAGAAACGCTGTGCAAGTGTGCTCTGTAAACAGGATGGATTTGCTTCATTAAAGCGTTCCTCATGAGTCTGCAGAGTCGCCAGTTCTGTGTTTTGGGGAAAAACACTTCTTGTTCCCATATTACAGGGTACTAGTTAAAAACCAAATCTATTCCTCGTCAGCCGTTGGCTGTACCAAATAATCTTCTGCTTCTGAGGTCTACTACTACGACTACTACCACTACTACCACTGTCAGTTAAGGCTATTGAAAAACAGAAAAAAGCTAACAGATAATCGTTTTTTTTTAATTGAAACTGCCTGACAGTGTAATTACGTGGGTTTGTATTCGCATTCATTCAAACAAATTTAGTTTGTTCAAATTCACATTTTGACTTGATTTTTTTTTTTTTTAAGGGTCAATCCTGCTGTTAATTGATGTTTTCACAGAAAGTCTTCATGAATGTGCACCATCACAACAAACCAATTTCCCTATCGGCCACTGAGTTTGGCTGAATATACGTCAAACAAGATCATGTCACTTTTTGAAAGAAAAAACAAACTACCTCTTATAAAGAAAAAGGTGAACTCCTGTCCGTTTTAATACACTCAGTAGTAGCTGCTCCAGTCTTACATGGTCTAATATGACCAGCCCTTTATGGTGGCTAATGCTATTATACTGCATTGGTAATGCGGGATAAGTTGAGCTTATATTTATGATGAAACATCAAAACGGAGGCTTCGGAGTCTGAACCAGAAACAAACTTTATTTCTCCTGACAACCACAGACCACATCCACTCCTTCCGTACTTACCTTACACAGTAAAAGCCCGATATATAATATTCGCAGGAAATTATTTAGCATTTGCATGTCGTTGATTTGTCTCGTTCCCGGTGTGTAAAGGTCTTAAATGTCCAATCGGGAGATTCTCAACCTTTTCTGGGCCATGATGCTATTTTTAAATCCCAAGATCCTCACAGAAATTGTCCATCACTCATTACAATGTGAATGTAGCATGTCATAATTTACTATAAAAAACATCGACGGGTGTCCGATTTGTTTCTATAAAGAATGAATACACATTACAATATTATCTTGTGATTAAAATATTTTTTGGCACCTATCTGTCCATCAAGCCTAAATATATATTAAGATAAGTACATTGACATAATTCTGTAATCTGGGTACCATATTAAAGCACTGCATTATGCAAACTATCTTTAAATGGTGTGTTTGCTAATTTGACTAAGAAACTGAAGAGAATAGATATTGCAGGCAAAAAGAAGCATAAGCTACATGAAGTCAGACTGTGAAGGAATTTGTGGTAAGTTTATAGAATAAGGAGCAAAGTAAAAAAAGGAGGCGGTGGGCTCGGGAAGCCCTATTGATTTCTAAAATACAGTCTAAAAGGTCCCATGCCTAACTTTAGTTTGACAGCTGGATTTGTGAAGACTTTGAACTACTCGAGAACAAGGGTGCTGCGATAACTCCTAAAAAGTCAGCGCTGGTGTGGACCGGGCTAAGAGGGCCTTAAGGAGACATTCAGAAACAGTCAAAGACTTTGCTTCAACCTGCGCAGAGGGCCAACCGTGGGCCACAACCATTAATGGGATGGGAGGATGCTGGAAAAACGCTTGGCCCAAATTTGCATGCGACAAAATGCCAATGGCACATTCGGATAACAAGACAACAGAGGAGGAGGAGGAGGAAGACGCAGGGTAGGAAGAGTCAGCAGCATCTTTAATAATATCAGGGAAAAACTCAGAAAATGAAAACTCTGCCTATAGGTATGGGGCTAATTAACAAAGTTTTGTCTGAGAGAGAATCGGGGGCAAAAGAGAATGGTTAGATTCAATATTCCCCAAAGATTGTCTTCAAAGCTTAAACCGAGGATATTAAATGCATCAGAAATAATAATAATGCGAGCGTGTGCGTCACTGCTGGTGGCTTCCGTCAGGCAAGATGTGTGTGTGTGTGTGTGTGTGTGTGTGTTAATAGCCGCCATGTGGCAATGATGCTTTAAACTGGTGAAATACTGTATTTTTTGCCATCAGCCAACATGAAAAGGAAGATTCTTTTCATACATGCATATATTCACAGGCACACATGTCCCCCTACATGAGACACATCCCCTGGAGATCCCCCATTACTAATTAAAACTCGTGACAAAGTGTCTGTCTGCCCGGGACATGGTCACCATAGGACCCCCACGTGTTGATGAGATGATGAACAACGCAGATGAGCAGAAGTTCTTTTTTTTTTTTTACACATTCTCCTCCTTGTCAGAGGACAGACGCATTTATCTCCACAGTAATTGAGCCTGCCTGTGCCGTTCTTTGGATTTATCACGTCAGGACAGCTAGTCTCATGTAAATGTGCTCTCATGGAGCAGCTCGCCTGCTGCTAAGTCAACACATATACAGTCCCGCTTTGTCTCCATCTCATCTTTCTCTGTTGCATATCCCTCCAAAAAGAGTTACAGGTTTTGTTCACCAAAATACATTGTTTTATTCTTATCTCTATGGTATCCAGTCGTGCATTTAGATTTGGTTTTGACATTGGCAATGTTGTATACTCTTCTTAATACTCTTATTCAAAACAAACAGCACCAGCTTTGTCTGTGTATCCAAGAATTAAAATGTTTCACAATGTTGCACTGGGTGACACGTCCCTTTACCATAATCATGGGCGCTGTACCTGTGCTGTAGAAATGCTCACATGTATAAATCCACTGCTAAAAATAGTTCCCAAAAATTTAACTATTTACTCCTGTTGGAGCAATCTTGGCAAAAAATGACAGTGCCCAGCTGTTTTAGAAAATTATTGAGCTTTCAAAACAAACAAAAATAATAATAGTACACTTCTATGGGATGCAAAGGGCTTGGGGCTGAGTTCCACAGAAAGGGTATAAAGTCATAGACAAACTAACACATTGATTTTCTTTGTTTGTTGGCAATAAGACAAATAGGCCTACAGAATGGTTGGCCTTATCCTTAAAGGTTGTTTTTTGGGTCAAACTGCTATTTGCATGGTCAATAGTTAATTTTCACGCTCAATTTTTGGTTTCACTTGGTCTGGTTTTCAGATGTCTCCAAGATTACAGCCTTATCCCCTAATATAATGTAGGTGAATGGAATTGTGTATGTGTTATATACACAATATATACAAATCGCATTAAATACCAAAGAAAAGAAAACCATCTTCAGTTTTCAGTGGAACTATTTCTTCATTTTATTTACCTCCATTGCATTCCGATGGAGGCAGAAATCTCCAATATAATCCAAATTCTCCGAAAGGCTAAACACCACTAGAAGCAAATCATAAAAGTGTGCTTCTTTTGTAATTTAGGTGAACCAACCCTTTAAGATTCTTATCTAAAGTTCACACTATATCATTCATGCTAGTGTTGCTGCAGCTGCAGCCAACACTGGCGTGGTACACTTGTTTCCTTCGAGGCAGCCCTCAAATATTTAAGGCCAATTCAGCATGGCAATAAGTGAAGAATTACCAGGGAAGCAGCCATGATCCGAGCCCTTTAGGTTGCTTTCAGCAGCTTGTTTACAGTCGGGTTTGCTGAAGGTTGACCCCGGCTGTTGTCAACCTTGAGCAGGTCTCTGACTCCAGGCCTGTCCCGTCCAACGCCTCCGTCCATTTGTGGATCTTGGAGGGCTGAGGGGTCAGCTACGTTCTTACACCGTCAAGCCCCCTTTGCCTGGATCCTCACTCTGCCAACTCCACTTACTGTCTCCCGCCCCGTCTCCTGCTCCCTCGCTCCAATCTGCCGCTACCTCCGACCGACCCCGATGCATAGCGGAGCACTACATGTTTCCCTCTCAGCCAGTGAGAAGGGCTGTGTGTTGTGTTATCTCTCACTATCTGTGCCTTTCTCCAGTTTTTTTTTTTTCTTTTCCCCTCCGAACTGTCGACTCACATTGCATTACAGCTGCGCGCTATAAGACTCGAAGCCATTGCAAAGGATCAGCTTCTATTAGGGCGCCTATTATCATCCCAAATCCGTCGCATTTTAGCATTTAAGTGTCGAAAGTTCACGCTGAATTTTCCAGCACCGTGCCTCAAGGTATAGAAGGCACATCAGGCAGCCGCCGATAACATGTTCTCTCTCTCTCTCTCTCTCTCTCTCTTTTTTCCCTCCTGCTACTCTAACACGCTGACTGTTTGTGAAATTACAAGGGATTTCACAGGGCCAGAGTTGGGTGTGATGAAATGCTTGCTGAATCTGCCTGGCACTAGCAATAAATGTTCACAATGTTCAGCCAGTGTTGCATTGTGCAACAAATATTAAGCTAATCATCAGTCACTTTTGTCTTCTAGGCAACACTGAAGCCCTCTTTATAATCCTATTTACCATTTCCAGTGAGGCCACCCCCTCCCGCACCCACTGCCCACCCCTTGCATCCACACGCACCCCCCCCCCCCTCCCCCCCTCCCGCCAATCCAACCCGAGGCTGTTCATCTCTAATGAAAGAGAAGATAACACACAGACAGTTGGGATCACACACTTAGATGCCTGCCCTACATAGTGCCTTTTCTTCCACCAAATACTTCACAAGATGTCACTGACATTATTTAAAGTGATTACATTTAGCAGAAGTGAATGCCATGGAACAGCACAAATGCTCTCATGGCAAATTTAGCCCTTTTGACAATCTCCCCTACAGGTTAGACCCCCACCACCCACCCGACCACATCACTTTTAACGCAGACACAAACACACAATGTCCCGTCATCCACACCGTGAAAAAACTATACATTGGAAAAACAAAGAAAACGCCGGCTTATGTTTCAATCCAAGAGGAAAAATTTGCTGCCAGGCAAGTTCATTTCAAGAAACAACACGAGGACGCTGGTGTTGGCTCTGTTACGGCAAGTTGTACAGCAGCATCAGGATAGAAATATGACGCACAGAAACTTAATTTATGGATTTTTGTTTTCTGTTACTCTGTTTTCTGCAATGGCTTTTCCTCATAACACTACACATCTGTACTAATTTGATAAAACACATGAACATACTATAAGTCAATGCACATCATCACGTATGTCAAGGATGGAACACCAACGGGAAAAATCTGTTTGGTGCATAAAATTAAAATTAAAATTTCGATGTAGGAAATCTATCTGAAGCACAGACACACATGCACGAACCCACATATACACGTTTTTTTTTTCACAAGGACATGCAGAGCCTGAAGCCAGTGCTTAATTGCGCCAGCTATCATTACACGGAAAATCAACAATTTTAAAAATACACCGAACACCTTTCATCTTCACCCTCCTCTAATCGCACCAGTAAGAGCCGTCTGGAAGGGGAGCTTGATGTAGTCAAACTATCTAAACAGCGCCAGCGGGTGCCTCACAATCAGCAGCACTGATGCAGATACTTTTGGACATGGCAGAGTGCTGCAATGCTGCCTCGCGCTGCTGCCATCCTTTCACCGTCTCGTCTCCAATGGGGAATCAGATGTGACCCGGGTGCCATGTTTGCCTGTTTCGCCCATGGTGAGCAGCAGACAAATGAACCAGAATCGCAGACAACGACACAAATCTCTAAACCCCCCCCCCCCCCCCCCCCCCCCTTGTGTTAGGTCTCCATTCCCTTTTCAAAAGCCATTTGGAGATTGGTGTTGAAACCAAACTGTTACTCGTCTCTGTCTTTGTGGAACGGCGAGGATGCACTCGTCTCCCTCCTCGCCGACTGAAGCGCTGCCCTCGGCCCTCGGGGAGATGATATAATGAGGATCTCCATGCCTACACTCTGCCTCATTTCAATTGTAAACGCTGCACACACCCTGCACTTTGGACCGGTGATGGTTGCATTATGGGCCGCGCTCAGGATATGACAGTCCATCATGTCCGCGCAACGTGCCGCCTCGCTTTTCACTGCCGTCTCGTGCGGTTCATTTTAAATGCCTTTTTTTTTTTAGCTTTTTTGCTGCTTTGAGAAAGTTTGAAATGTGCTTTCTATCGGTGATAAAACAACCAAATGTGGTGCATATTACTGTGCTCAATACCTGCTAAATAGCTAACAACCTAGTTGCAGCAGTAGAAACATATTTTTGAAATCGCTCAGTATTTTTTGGTATAATTGAGCAGCGCTGGAGAGGCTGAATGCAGCAATTAGCCCGAACAAGGTTAGCGATTGAGTGACATGCCAGGTCAGAGGTCAACTCACATGTGAGGCGTGCGGCGGCGCCAAACTCCCAATTTACACACTCTGGACCAACCTCTTAGCCTTAATATTGACAAATGCATAACAGCGGTGTCAAGTGCTCAAGGGTGATCTACTTTTCTCCTGATGTGGGGCTCCCTGGAGTCTGGTGCAGAAACATATTCTCTTCAAACAATCCCAATGACAGCCAAATAGCCTGCTTGTCGCTTGTAAAAAACCTTCTAATGATGCGTGTCGAGGGAGCGCCCTGCCTTCTTGTAGCAGACGACTCCCCTGTGTATGGGGAAAAGCAGAGGGGAAAAAAAAAATAATCATGTTTCCCCCAAATCATTTCTCCTCGTGAAACCCAACGACACCCGAGCATCTAAACAAACCTCTCCTCCTCTCAGGATCCCTCGCGTTTCCTTCCTCCCTGCTTTTTCTGATCTGCCGAGTCAACATTCATTACAATAACCATTAAATTTCCACTTTCAAACAGTATTTGCACGTATGCGCAGACTGGAATATCTATTGGAAAGAAATTGGACATGATAGGTACACGAGTGGAAGCACAAGGGTCTTCATGCTGCTGTTGCGTCGTCGTAACGCGGAAGCAACCGTTCCATCCCCGTGCATACATTTCAGGTTTCCCCTTCGCCTTTCATATTATAATTAGAGAAAAAATGAGAGGGAGTTGGATGTTTGCTGTCTGGGGCTTAATGTTCCCTCATGAAATATTGGGGGAGAGGAAACAAAATCACATTCATGTCTTTCTGACTGTTTCTTGTTAAGTATTGTACCTCCTAGCCACTGACAATTTACGTCTGAAATGCAACTAATCTTTTTAAAGAGTGGTTAATTGGTATTTCCATTTATGTATTAAAAAAAATGTTATTTTACAGTCTGGGGCTTTCAACTTTAACAATGAATTATTTGGTCTATTTGGTCTAATGGGTGAAAACAAAAAAAGGCACAAGTTCCCAGAGTGCAAGTTACATTTTCAAATTGTTCGTTTTGTCCTATTAATAGTCAGAAATCGAAAACGATTCAATTTTTTTATCACGTAAGACAAAGAAAACCCTCGTCATTAAGAGTCAGAATTTGTTTGGCACATTTGCTTGAAATGGCTTATATCAATTATAAATATTTGCCGATTCATTTTCTGTTAATTGACTTGTAGTTAAAGCTCTATTATAGTCGCATTTCTATGTGATGTCGCTGCTGCTATATCTACATCCCATTTTGTTATGCACCTTAACTAACCCCAATTAGACCACGAGTAACTACCATGAGTGTTATTCAAGAGAAGCGGCCTCACATTTAATAAAACAGTAATTTAGCAAGAAATTCAGCGGTTAAGGAGATCATTAGAGAAGCAGAAGAACGACATCTGGATCTTGAGGGAGCAGGCCAGTTCATTGTCAGATCACAGAGCCTCTATTAAAAACATATCTTTTTCATGTTCGCCTAGCAGACGACGGGGCGGCCAATGAGAGAGCGGGAGGCTCCGTGTCTTAATGCCAAGAAAGTGGGAGTGCTAACGGGCCCTGATTAGCTCCGTTTATCTCTAATTAATTACCTTTACCTAATTAGATGCTCTGTTTCAGCTAGACATGGAGTCAAGTAGACTAGATTATTAGTGTGCTCATCGGGCCTTTATAAAGAGCTGAAATTAATGTTGCGTGCAAAAGAATCCGCTGCTTTAATTGCACAGGTGTTGCCTTATGGCAACACTTCATCATCCGCCGGCTCCCCAAGATTATTAGCAGGGATTCATACAAAGGGACTGTTCTGTGAGCTGCACCGTCGCAACAGCTCATTAGTTAGGCTTGTTATTGTATTATTTATTACATTTGGCCTTCCCCCATTGCCCATATTGATTCATACACCCTATCTTTTTTTTTTACCTCCTCATCTCCTTGGCAGTCTGTTATTTCGTAGCCAGTTAGTGAGTCTAATTTCACAGCCTGGTTTTTCGCAGAACACCAGGAGCCATAAAGACATAAAAAGTGGAAGAGTGTGTTTTTTACACTTGCATCTCTTTTATGAGGAAAAGCCCCGATACATTTTCAAATAGCTTTCCTCGATAAACAAGAAAACACAAAGGCGTATCTACAATAAGGGTGGCTAAATTCATTTGATGAGAACTAACTTAACATTGAGAAAAAAAAATGACAAATTGAAATCCCCAATGTGGGTTTTGTGGAGAATAGTTTGAGAATGCACGGATTTGTGAAGACATAGGCTAACAGATAGAAAACAAGCTCATGTGTTTTCTTCATTGTGACCCCAAATACCAATCTGTTATACACACAGTTTATTTCAAACATAAACTCTACATCTACTGCCGTAAAATACGCCGGTTTCGCAACCAAAACCTCTGGGAAGCCAATGAATTTGACAAAGTGTGTCATGCTAACATTTTTTGGCTACAACAAGCTAGCACGGAAGTGTGTATGAAAAGTTTTGTAAAAAGCATCAACTGTTAAACTTAAAGGAGTAGTTTGAAACCTTGAGACAAAGCTTAGTGGCAGTATTAGATGAGAGGATCGATACCACTTTTTCCAGATTTATGTGCCTCACATTTTTTACGTGAGCGCCCTTGAACATGTCGAGTTGAAAAAATATTCAAGTCAAAAGCGCCCAATGTTTTTTGTCATCGTGGAGCTATGACTTTACCAACCGGTGTTTCCATGATCTGAACAGAAAATGTGAGGTAAATTAAAAACTTAAACTGTAATATTAAGTCTTGGTTTATGGTTTATGTTACGATAGCAAGCATTCAATCCTTGTTATGATAAAAAGAAAAAATATGAATGAACTAAAATCTGTTTGGGTAACAAAAATACTTTTTCCACCTGCAAAACGTACTCCATCTCATCTGGGCCTTAGCTTTTTCCAGTCTGTGTGCTAAGCTAAGCTAACCGGCTGCTGGCTCCTGGTACATATGGACCGTGCAGACCGTGGTATCAACTTCCTGTCTAACTCTCCACAGGAGAGCAAATAAGTCAATTTCCCAAAATGTCGCATTATGGCTTAAACTAGCCGAACTGCTCCACCCTACACCCATCTAGTGGAATGAAGGTTACTCATAAGGATGAAATGTGCATTACAATAACATGTAGCCTATTGAAACCCCAGAACAAAGCTTATTCAAATTATTGTTGTGGGTCCTAGCCATTATATATAAAAGTCAAGAATGCATCATGACAATGTAAGCAACAACAGAAGGACATAACAGACTGTGACCGTTTGTAAACTATATGTCACAGTGCACAGTTTAAAATGATCAAGACAATATTTTTAAGAAATGGCTCAGTCTATAACATTATGTGGTGAACAGTAGAAGTAAAATAAGGTCCATGACAGCCACAGAGGGGAATGCCTTTTAATTGGCGGTGGCAGCGGTTGAAGCTCAAACTTTTTTGCTGTTAGGTTTCTACTCATCGCTCTCTCAAGCTTCACCAGCTGTTATTGTTTCTTTTTTTTTCTCTTTTCTTTTCCTATTCCCCTCCAATCTCACATGGTGTTGTTCCGGGGGAAAAGCAAGGCTGACAGCTTGAGGAAGTCTGACGTCCTGGCACTTATAGCCCTGGCAAAGGAGTGGATAATGCAGTGAAGTGAGGGGATGTGGAGAGAGCGAGAGCGAGAGAGAACGAGAGCCTGAGGGAAGCAGACTACTGCACATGCATATGGTCCTCTCCTGGTTAGCTTCTCCGCCGCTTCCTCCTCACCACTTATGGCCCCTCGCAACCCCGTCTTATGGCACCTTTGCCAATAAGAATGGGCAAGGCAGCTGTAACCAAGCATGCTCAAGGCCACTGACCTGGAAACGTGGCTCAACCTAGCGAGCCCACTCACTAGCCCCTACTGGATTTGTATGGCCCGGAGAATGTGAACTCCCCCCCCTCCCTTCCCTCCACCACCCCCTCCCTCCCTCCTACTTCATATCACGCTGCCCATAACAGCTCAGCTCACTGCCAGTGTTATTATTGTCCTAAAATGCGTGTGCGGATGCTCGGTCTAAATATGTATACGAGCATGACAAGGCAGATTAAAATGTCAATATCCTTCCGACGCATTGTTGTCACGTTAGCGTCGAGTGTCAGCGGTAAGTGAAGTGAACGCTTCAAAAGCCTCGCGAGTCAAGAGTCTATGTTTGAGGGTTTTACTTTAAGGTGCTCGACTGTAATTGTCTTTAGTTGGCTGTGATGGATATATTAAGATAGCTCCCCCCCCCCCCCCCTTCCTCCGTCTTTACTTTATTTCATCACACGTCTGTTAAGATATCACACGGCGTGACAATTTCTTAACAAGGCACACTTCAGATTTATTCGACAATAGCCCATCACTTCAGAAAATTCTCTCTTCAGAGAGAAAAAAAAAAATGGGCACGCCATGTTTGTTCAATGAGCGAAATTAACAAAGATGATGTGACACTATCTGTCATCGCCCATTACAAATCAATGGGCTCTCTACGCAGCTCGGGCATATATTCCCAATGGTTTCGCTTCCTTAAAAGTACAGCAGGTATTTTAATGCGTGATGAAAGGGCCTCGTTTCGCGGCCGAGCGTGAAATGTGAGGGACATGTGACGACGGCGACCCCCCCCCCCCCCCCCCCCGTCTCAGAAGACGAGATGAGATGAGAAATCAAGCGTCACTTTTGAGATGTGACGACGGGCTTTAAACTGAAGTATCTTAACTTGTGTCACGTTTAGAAACAATTAGAGCCCATTGATGTCTGATGGCGGAGCGGGTGGTTGGGGGGGGGGGGGGGGGGGGTTGCTCATTTTAGACGTTTAGCATTTCAAGCACACTGACACATTCGACTTGAGAATGCATCCCACTGATGGTGTAATGACAGACATTGCTTTAGCTTGTCTTACACCTGCGCCGTAATCAACCTACTTCAGCATAAATCAAGCAACGGTGACCTATATTTGCTCCATATCGCCCATTTGATGTTGCTCCTTTCATTCCATTATGATACATATACATATGACAACAGTGGCACTGATGTGAAGCAGCATGTTGTTTGCTTGATCACGCGTTCCTGAACTTCTTTAATGCCGGGGAAAAGTTGGATGAGGGCCCTCTGCCAGACAAAAAGGTCACTCAGCCAAGAGCACGGAGAACATTCTCCCACTTCCCATCCCATTTCTTTAGAAGTGTGGGTGGAGCGTAGGGGTGTCTCTCACACTCTCTCTCTCTCTCTCTCTCTCTCTCCCTCTCTCCCTCTCTCCCTGACACACTCCCGCCGCACTGCTGTCCTCAGCATCTCCGTGGGGCGGTGACTAATTGCCCCCGTAAATCACTGTGCGGGCCGCACGATCCTCCGTTTATTTTTCCTGACAGTAATTTAGTGCCTGCTCTTTTACACACTTGTCATCGCGTGTTTTTCCTCACATTAGAGGCTGGTGGAAAAAGGACGGTAATTAACGGCGCGACGCGCGCTCGCCATGGCTCTTTCATCATGGTGTGATAATTGTGCTCCTTGTCTGTCACAGTAACCTCTCAGTTTCCCCTGGAACTCGCGCGGCGCCATTTGTCAACCCTGAGGAAAATAGGGGGAAGGATTGGGGCCCGGCTGCGCTTCGGCTCGCCTCGCTGCCGGTTTTCCCTATTTGTATCGGGACTGGGTCATTTATATCTCACACAAAACTTGTCACAAATATTAGCCTTATCCTGCACAGGAGGATAAAAGATGTATGGTAAACACACCTGAGTGCTTGATGGCTGAGGAGTTCCACACAGCCTCCTCCGCCCTTTCTACTCTTATTTCCCGAGTCTTTTTTACTCCTGGAAAGGAGGGGAGGTCGCAGAGGAGTTGGCGGGGACAGCCTTAATAAACAGTCCTTCCATTCATAGTGCTGAGACGCAAAGGCCGGGGCGGTGGGGATGCGCAGGACGGCTGAGACTATAGAAAAACCCATTCACTGAGCTAATCTATTTACGGGAAAGCCCGGTATCGCTCATCTCTTTAGAACTTGCAGTGGAGTAATACCGTGTGTACGCCGTACAACATGTCATATTCTATTTTTACCAGCTGCAGGCAGGTGATTCACTGTCTACCTTGTTATCCTCTGCTGTTCCGTGCTGCGGATGCACAGTATCCATCACCCATAACCTGCACCCCAGAGGTTAAGTCATCAATAACTTTGCTGCTGAAAATATTGCAGAGGACTTGGAGGTTTGCGTAAGGTCCTTTGACTGGCTGTCTGTGTCCCCCCCGCCCCCCTCCTGTTCTTCTCCCAACTTCTCTCGGATTTTTTAATATCTTCATTCTCCTGTCACAGACAGGGGCTAATGGGATGTGTGGTCAAGATTTCAGGATCCATCACTGGCTCGCTGAAGAATTAGCATGGGCCCCATGCATCACCTGCCAGAGCTGTCAGGCCTGCTGTCTACCGCGCTTCATTATAGCGCTGGCACTGTGCTGCCTGTCTCCCCTCTGCTGCTCGCTTCTCCCCAGCCAGAATCCACGACCGGGGGAGAAAATGATATTTTAAAAAAAAAACAGAGGCCCTACCACGCCCTTCAATGTCAGCCCTGGTCACCAGCCACTAAATTAGGATACACTGTTTGTGCCTTTTTAGAAATTAGGAAAAAGAGCGGACAGAGTCTCTGTCTGCCGCGGATGCTCTCGGAGACAAGCGATTCTCCCTCCCTCCTCTTATCCTTTCACTCCTCCTTCTCTCTGAGACATAGCTTCAAGTGTTTTCCACTTTTTTTTTATCAGGAGTTAAAAAAAAAAAGGTCTTTAAAAACTATTAGGGTAATTAAGCAGCATTTGGCCCCTGTCGCGCTGAAGGAACTGTTTGATTACTCATGTCCCTCTGGTTGGGAGTAGAGGGTACTGCTCTCGTTTTTTTGGTGGCTAACCCCCTTGTGCCTCATTCGGGAGCCAGGACCCAGAAAGAAAAAAAAGAAGAAAAAAAACCCCTCTCGAGAGCCATTCTTTATGTCTCCTCTGCAGCGCAGATTAGGCCGGCAGTGCTAAGAAGGTCATAGTGAAAATGAAGAGAGCAAAGCAGGACTACAGCTGGGGACCCTGGCCCAGTCCCTCCCCCCCCCCCCCCCCTCCCTCTTATTAGCAAATCAAAGCTGCCTCCAGGAAGATTCACACTCCTCACCTGATTTTGTCCTTTTCCGCTAATCACATAGCCACTTTGCCTTGACTGACAGTTTTCTTTATAATTGGCCCATGATCTGGCAAGGATCTAATAACCAGAAAATCCCCTCTGAGGGTCCGCCGGGCTCGGGCGACCTGTCTACACGCACACACACACACACACACACACACTGCCTCCACCATCCCCCTAACACCATCTGCAAAGGGCCGTTGCCATGCCACAGTGTTTGTGCACAACAGCGGCGAGCTAATCTTAACGTTCAATAATGGTGTGAATATTCAATGAGTGGCCCAGGCAGAGGATCCACAGTAGCTGCACTCTAATTACTGTTCATTTGCCAGAGTATCAAAGCCTAATTACTGTTCATTTTAATGCTCGGGAGAGAAGGGAGGGGAGTCAAGGCAGGGTTAGAGGAGGATGCCCTCCAGAGATCAGTCAGTCAGTCTTTATCCGTCTCTCTCTCTCTCTCTCTCGCTGTCTCTCCCACCTGCAGCCGGTTTTCGTTGTCTTCGTGCGTGCCTGGCGCTCGCGTCCGCGTACACCCTGCACGTATTACTGCACCCGTGTGTGTTTTTTTATTTATTGTGCGAGCAAACATTGTGAATTTCTTCAAACAAACACGTTAATCAATCACAGAGACAGCTTAGAGGAGAGAGGGGAGAAAAAAAGAAAGGAAGACATGAGAGCACGAGACGAAGGCAAGAGACAGGGTCCATAATCCAGAGCTTATTGTTTCTTCTTCCTTTTTTTATCTGTTTAATGTGTTTTGGGTAAATATCAGACAAGGGAAGGGAGGGGACTGCCGTCATATTGTCTTTTCGCCTTCACCAGAAGAAAGCTCCTTTTTTTCTTCTTCTTCTTCTTCCCTCTCACCCAATCCTGACAGAAGCCACCACAATCACTATCTGCCACCCGTTTGACAGTTTCTGTCACCAATTAGCAGCTAAATCAGCATCTCCGCAAACAAGAAAACTGGGCAATTGATATGTCTTATAAATTATTATTTAGCGCTTGTCTAAGTGGGTTTTTCTTCCCTTTTTCATTCACACTCTTACTCCTTCACATTAGAAAACAGACGGCTTCGGTGCAGTCGGCTGGGCCCACCGGTCCTCTCAGATCCTCGGGCTCCCCGCGTCGGCGCAGGAGGCCCCTATGGGCGGGGAAATAAACCCTGTCTTCCCCTATCAGGAAGTTTGTCTTGTAAAATTTTCCACCCCTTGCTCCGCAAAAAATGTACAAGGCTTTCGACAAACCCTTTAATGAGGCACACCAAGCTGTTTGCCGGCTTTCCCCGTGATAGGATGTTAAATGGAAAGCTGCATGCAACACGCGCCGTTTGTTATCATTCAATCTGCTTGAGACCGCAAACCGGTCATTATCCAGCCATTATTTTCCTTGATTTACAGTCGCGGGCGGAGGAGGCGATTGCCAGGGCTTGTTCTCCCCTCGGCGGGACGGATTGGAACCAGCTTGAAAATTTGCATTTACATGATCCGGCTGAGCAGCTTATTAGATCTGGATATTTATTTTCCACTTAAACCGATGTTTGATTACACTTTAATAAAGAAGAAGAGAAACCATTGAGCTGGCTGGGACCTACTGATCCTGCCTGGTGGTTTCTTTAGGATTTTGTGTAATGAAATGAGAGGGACAAAAGATAAGGGAGCTTAGGGTAGTTTTAACAGAGACGCAGATGAAGATGATAAGTAGGACGACAACAACAAGGGGATGCCAAAAAAATCTGATCCATTCCCTCAACACGGCAAAACTATTATTATCTGAGATAAGGCAATCATAAAGGATAACAGGGAGATTCAAAACCAACAAAGATAAAACAGGTTCAATAGCAAACATTCACCCTATAACATTATGTCACGATCCACAACAATGGCAACCGCAGAGTAACAACACAGACGGATTTAACACAAGAAACAAGTCGACATGAAGACCAAATGAAGACCTGAAAGGGATTTCAACACTTGAGATTTCCAAGCAGTGAGTGCTCAGTAATGTATTATAATGAAATACGACTTATTGCACCAATTAGTAGAAAAAGAGCATAACATGCTCCAAGGCACCCACTAAAGATTATTTTCATCATCGGATAATCTGCCTTTTATTTTCACGAGTAAGATTAACCGTTGGTTTGAAAAAGTCTGCCTTAATAATCAGAAATGCCCATCGCATTACCATATTGCTTGTTTTGTCCAACCATCGCACCAAAACCTATAAAG
Source organism: Pholis gunnellus (assembly GCF_910591455.1). NCBI lineage: Eukaryota > Metazoa > Chordata > Actinopteri > Perciformes > Pholidae > Pholis > Pholis gunnellus. Next base: position 23,378,633 of record NC_136530.1, on the reverse strand, counting down.
GATATTCAGTTTATTATCATGTAAAAATAAGAAAATGCAAAAATGAATCCTCACAATTCAGAAGCTGGAGCCAGAAAACAAACTAAACAATGAATCAATCATCCAAATAATTGACGTTTTTTTGTTTGTTTCAGTCGTTTTGTTTGTTGCCGATACGACGATATAGACAAATCCGTCAGCCGCTTTGTGTTTTCCGCCATCTGGCGGCGGCGCCATTATTACGGCAGCAGGTCGTATTGACTGTTTCAGAAAACACAGATGAGAATTAATGTAAACTCGATTTGAGAACTTTGTGGTTGGCCTATAGGCCATATGGCCAAAATCTTCTTTCGCTAGGTCATTTCATGTCTCAATAACTAAATATATATATTTGCAATATTCAGCAAATTTTCGGTTAATACAATAAATAGTCCATATGAAATAACCACATGGTAAAGCCAATTTTTATATACTACTGAGTATCTTCTCATATAATTAAGAACTTTAGTGCAAAATGAACGCAACAGTTTCAAGCGAAATTATAGAGAAGAAAATGAAAATGTATTTCCAGCTAAACACTGACTATGTTTACATGCATGCATACAAATACAAAATAATCAGATCAACAAAATAGTTTGATCAGATGTTCTGAGAAACTGGAGTTAGTGTGTTCTTGTTATTAGCAATTTAGAGAACGTAATTGTGTTTCGCAGTATCTTGATATTCGATTTCATCAGGGTACGATTCCAGTGAGACCATAAATGATATTGAATTATCACCCGGCCCTTCTTTTGTGGTCATTCACTTGCCCCAGTTTCAGCAGCTAACATTAGATTTCACAATAACGGCAGTTACTTGATTGACCAACCGCTAACATTATCTACGTTGCCTAAGCAGTAACGGTGGCTTGTTTACTTCCAGTATTTTCCCGGATTTGTGTTCATGTGTAATTACTGTGTAGATGGTAGAAATTCCTCAGCTGTTAAGAGAGTTTTCTATTCTGTCTCACAATGTTTTACGGCTGTATTGGTTTTACAGGGTTTTTACAGCAACGAGCAAATAAAATGTCCTGTATTTGGAGATCCCCTCCAGGCATATTATCAGGCTTATAGAAATACTTTGCTTTGAATAATAATTGTGTTGTTGGGTAACAACAACCTTGTTAAAACTCGTGAAATTAGATTTAATCCTTTATCCTCATTGGAATGTCCACAAATGTGAAAATGCATATATTAATAACTGACATTTAAGGTGAGCGCAGAGAAACTTTCCACTTTCCCCTTGTGAAAACAGCCTTCTGTGTCAAACATATATATATATTTATTATTATTCTATATTATCCATATCTATATTATGATGTTTAACAATTGTCGCTCAACTAAAATCTTTAAAAAGGTATGATCTGGAGTTCAACGATAAACTATACAATGACTCAAATGTTGCGTCTTTAGGGCCAGAGGTGAAAACTTCAGGGTGGTGGTTATTGAATAACTATTGACACTGGCTGCACGCAAAGCAATCCTGTCCCACCTGACAGGACGTATGGGAATATAAAACAAATGAGCATGTCAGCCAACGCAAACATGGAAAATACTACAATACCGCAACCCGTAATTGCTTATGGACATTTGCTTTAAGCCAAGTGACGCTACGCTTGACTTAATCAATATTTGCCTTGAGAAGCCATTCATAACCAAGTCACAGGTGATGAATAAGTCACAATCGTTGGAGTGCATCTCTGGTGTAAAGCGAAAGGTCATGATCTGAGATGGGGGCGGTGTGGGCGTGTTCTGCGGACACACCATCTCATTTCTGGACTTCAAGATGATGCATGTGATCCGAACAATGGGCTTGTTTACGCCTCGGACACTAGAGGCAGCGCACCTCACAGACAGCCCGACGAAAGGTTGATACCCGACACTTTCTGAAATCTTAAACTTTATTAAGAACTTCACTAAAACGGGCTATCACACACACACACACACACACACACACACACACCTTTCCCCTCACACATGCGGTATGGACATCATTCCTCTCTCCCAGTTCCTGTAACTGCTGCTTGTTGTCTGCTCGAGCAGCAGAGAGAGAAAATGCAGAGGTGAGCCTTTGGCCTGGAGTGCCCCTCATTTAAGACGATCGACAAAATCAATAAAGTGAAGTATGTTTCCCTCGCTCTTTTGGCTCTGTTCCCACTCCCGGAGCGTTCCCTCAAGTAACCCACTCCAGCTGAGTTCTGCTGCTGCAGCTCTTCCCCCACGTGTATACATCCTCGACCGCTCTGTCTTCCCCTCAGCAACTGAAAACTCCACCAACACAAACTATATGGTGTTCTCTTAATGGTTAGCGCAGCGCGGAAAAACAAACCGAGCCTCCACACGAATGTCAGAGAACGGTGTCAGATGCTTCTGTTTCGGAATGAAACACTGCTATTACACATGCACTTGAGCAATGGAAGTGTCTTATTATCATTCTTCTATACGTTAGACAAAATAAAACGGAAGCACATCAATCCCAGGAGCAAAGAAAGAGTAATCGAAAAAACAATTGAGACATGTAGGCTATATACAGTAGCTTTTTTTTTTTAATGGATTGGTTATTGACCAGTAAAAACACCTAAATTATGGAGCAATGTAAAGCAACTTTACTATCTATTGTTTTCACATGATGTCACAGCTGCTATATGCATATTTTCGGTATTAGCCATTAGAATTCTTCTTGATTTCATTCAATGACAAAACAAGAGTGAGAATCTACCCGAGCAAATGTTAGCAGCCATGCTAGCATTCAGCATAACGGTGAATTTGCCCAATTAGTACTCTACACAAAGTACAGCTCAGGTTGACTAGAATGTCAGTGGTTTTCAAAAGGTTTTGGACAAATAGAAGAATTTGACCGTATGATGGCTCTAGAAAAAAGGTCAGAGGATATCAAATGTTTTTGCAATACATACTGCAGACACCTGGCCTTGTCTGGACACAATTTCTTGGGAATCCAAAAGATACCTGTCAAGATATTTCACAAAGTACAAAAATTCAACCTTAGAGTGGAGGAAAGGCAAACATGGACATACCCTCTGGGAACCATGAATGTTCGTACAAACGTTTGTGCCGTTCCATACGGTAGATGTTGATATATTTTAGAGGATATATGAAAATGTTGACCTGCTGTTGATACTAGAGAAAGAGACAGGAGATCACCAAGATTTGTAGGATTCAGTTTCTGGGGAGTTTGAATGACATTGTATGACAATCCCTTTAAAAGTTGATGAAATATAAAGAGTGAAATTTATCCCAACTCAGCATCTAGGATTAGCAAGTGAAGTGAAGTGATTTGGAGCCGGGGATGGTCCCATGTCCCCCTTTTTCACACTCTTTCCTGTCCTCTATTCTCTGCTATAAACTAAAACACCATAAACCAAGAGGCAAAAACTCCCTAAAGATAATCTTTTAAAGCAGACAATGTTTCACACCAAAGCTCTCCTAGCGCACACGAAAGAAAGCTTTGTGTTGAACCATCAACAGTTTCAATATATCACATAAGAGAAAATGGTGCTGCTTTTACAGTTTTTTTTGTATTCCCAGTATGCCCAATTAGCTGGTACCTTGCTGGGCGTGCACTCTCACCATTGGTTACTGTACAAATAGGAGGGGGACTGAATAAATCTTTGAATTTTAAGTCTTTGATTGACACAGAGACATCCCGGGGCTGTGTACCCATCAACATAAAGATGAATCAACAGTAAAATATACAGGTACGAAAAACTGCTGTGCTGTTTTCATACATTTTTTGTCAGTGAGATGGATTAATTTCTGTCTATTCATGAGGTCATTACCGTTAACTCAGTAGTCATTCGTCAGGAATTGGCTTTGTTTTTCTATTACAGTGTCGTTGCAGACTTACCTGGTTGGCAGGCTATGGAGTAGGAGTCAGTAGTGACATCTTTCATAAACGGTTTCCTCCGTCAGCACAACCTGCCAAAACAAAAGTGCGCATGCTGTAATTTGCTACTATTACATTCCAGAACTGGTTTGATATTTCAGGAAATGTTCTTTCTTGCCGAGAGTTAGATGAGAAGATTTATACCACTATATATATATATATAAATATATGTGTGTTGTGTGTTTAATCTATAAAAAAAGACATGTTGTGGTTTTATTATGTGTAGGACAGAGCTAGATGTTTCTCCGTTTCCAAACTTTAAGCTAGGCTAATGCTAGCTGTAGCTTCATGGTGTGTATCTTCTTCTCAGCTAACTTTCTATAAAAAGGCCAATATTTCTAACATGTCAAACTATTCCTTAATTAAAGCACCTGATAATATTTATTGAAGCAAAATAGCATTTTCCATTAGAACGAAAAATAATCTGTGTCACTGTATCCTTACTGGATAAAACTGAATTTATAATAACATTTTAGTTTCACTCACCAAATTAATTTTGGCCACAGAAACATGTGACTATATATCAGCTCTACATGTACAAAAAAAAAGTGACTTCAAAATACATTTTGTCTGTGTTCTAATAAGTACTCTTTGAGGTGTGAGAGATGAGGAGGGGGGCGAACAAAGCTCGAGTCTGGAAGGTCAAATCTTTGGGTTCATAGACCCCGAGGAGGTAAATTGATTGTTGAGTGTTCTGGGAGGGGTGGGAGGTAAGCATTTAACTGCTGACAGACTAACTCTGGCCCTGCAGGGGAGAGTAGGCAGCACATTGTTTGACATCATTTCCACAGGCCTGTGTTCCACAATCCTCTTCTGTTCAATGGGGCAAGACCCTGTGCTTTTGTTACAATTAACCTATTACGAGAAGCCTTTCATTCGCAGGTGATTCTACACTCCCCTGCGTGCCTCAATAACACTATTTTGATCCGAGGGACCACGGCCTACAGACATTTGACGGATAAATTCTGTTGAAAAGTGGAAGATGTCTCATCAGAAGCGATAGGTCAGCCCAAGCGTGGTTCCATCAAAACTTAACCGCGCTTTGTTGAAATAAACAATATTAACCACACTTGATATCCCTTGTTATAGAGAATAAATGTGTTGTTTCTTCAGTGTATGTGTAGTATATGGCCTGCAATAAAAACAAATGACTCTTACCCTCGGTGAAAAACATAAAAGTATTTAAAAATTGACCCCAAGGGTCTGCTTTGTCCGTGGCTGGAGGCATTATTATACCCTGGTTGTGACAAAGTACCCCCTCAGGTCATTACTCCCGGGCAGCCACGGACCCTTTGGCAGACAGAAGCTGAGCTCCATTATCTGGGACGCAGAGAGGGGCTGAACGCGGCAAAGAGGAGAGGGGAAAGAGGGGGACGGACTGGCTGTGGATCTGAGAAAACGGGAGACGTAGCGGGAGATGGCACCGTTCTGATGTGACGTTTTTCTGGGGCCTCGCCCGGGCCTGGAAGCCGCCCATTTGGGACAGGTTCTAGTGGTAGCTGGCATGTGCTGGCAGAGAAATACTTAACCCAATCAGGAACATAATTGCATATTTTTTTCATCTGCTTTTCATTTGATGCATATATTCTCTTTAGTTAAACTGTTTCCTTCTCGCCAGTTCCAGTTCCAGTTCCAGCCCATTGGACTGCAGATGAGAGTGTCTTTTTTTTTTGTGGGTTGAATCAAAGCAAAAGCTCATCGTGAAAAAGCATCGGCATTACCACTGTGAGGCCAAACAAAGAAATGTGTGTCAAAATGCACAGCCGTCACGACGCTCACTGCATAATGTATACTAAACATATCAAAAAGATACGTTGTTGTGTTGGTGTTGCCCTCCAGTATAACTGGATTTGAAATGAAGCAATGACTTTAGAGTGTGTCTGCAGGTGTTCGTGTCCATTTGAAGTGAGTCCCACTCCCGATTTTAGAAAATCTAAAGGTCTTTGTAACCAAATACGATTACTTTATTTGAAAATGTGTAAAGTGGGGTTCTTAAAGAGACAGGTGCTACAATGGCGCGTTTCAGACTGAGGGTGAATACAGGTATATTAAAAAAAAAGCATGTGAAGATGCTCTAGTAGAAACCCTAAATACAAGTATGAACCTGAAAATGAGCAGGATGCATCTCCTTTGACATGCTGATGTATGGCAGGTTATGTATCACCATGGTCATCTCTTAGTTTAGTCTGTTAGCATCCTAACATTTGGTAATGTGCACTAAACACAACATACAGTTGAGACTGATGGGAATAGATTATAAACCCAAGCATTGGACGAATTAAAATGTTGACTTGATGATGGCACTAGATGAAAAGTCAGTGGAACAACAAAGGGGGGGGGGGGGGGGGGGGGGGTATGAACATCTGTATAAACATGGCATGGCAATCCATCTAGAAGTTGAGGCGATAAAGTGGTTCAGACAAATTTAAGGCGTAAAACTACGGGATTGCTTCTCAACGGCTCTCAACATAGTGACAGCGAGCCGGCGGCTCACAGTTTACGGTAATAACAGCACTGAAAGAGCAAACAATGGCGAAAGTGCTTGCCGAGCTAACGGCGTTTACCTGAGCGGGATCCGGAGGGCGGACGCTGCGGGTCAACACGGCGCTTTCAGCTGTAACCGTCATCTGAGCAGCTTGAACAGAAAAGGTGTCACTCTAAATTCTGACTGTTTCTATTTCTAGTCTATTTCTACCGCACAATAACTCAGCTGAATACCTTTAATCCGTTACCTTTCAATAACTCCACTGATCCAGGACGCGTTTACAGATCTGAGCCTATAGCATGCAGTTTGCTATTTGGCTGTGCCCTAATGTTTTTTTGGAAGGGGCAACATATAGGACCTTTCACAGAATCACCATCCCTTTCAGTACGAATGTAATAAAAGATGATTTTATAATGTAACCATGACAAATAGTTAGCAATCATGATATGTAAATTCAAGCTTAAGTGCTTCAGTGCTTTACAGGCTACTACAAGCTCAACAGAGCCAACGTGAAAAATGAAGAAGGTTTCTGTTTCATGCACTTACACCATAAAGTCAGTTTTAAAATATCTGCTAAGACATATACAAGCATGATAATATGTATAGCCAATAACGTGGATCCAATCGTGGACAATGTGAGCTGTTATGGAATCTATGCAAATGTCTCTGCATAAACCCTGAGAAATCTCATCTGAGGAAATGCAGTTGGTTTTGGTGTAATTACTCATTCACCACATCTTTGGTTGGAAGACAGGAGAACCATCATGTACTGTGTTCTCGCTGAGTATCTTCCCCTCTTCCAGGGCATCACACATGTGCACGTCAGACCGTCAATCAAACATGACAGCTATTTACACTCGCTGGGTGAGATGAAAGGTTCTGGCTCCATCGCTCAGGCCCCGTTCACCTAAGAGAATGGGAAAGAAGACAGACAAAGCAGGAAAAAAAGGCCTGTACATTTTTATATTCTGGGCTGTCTCGGATGCTTTTCTATGGCAGCTATGTGTGTCTGTGTGTGTGTGTGTGTGTGTGTGTGTGCAGAGTTACAGCAGAAACACACACACACACTGTTTCTAATACTGCAGCGCGGGCCCTTTGATGTTCAAGGTGCTGTATCTGTTGTGCATGTCTGTCCTCTCAAATCATTCCCAGCACTGGGAGTAAAACATGGAAACAAAGGCAAACAACATATTCAAAAGTGTCAAACGACACATCTGCTGTTTCATGTTAGCTGGATTACGGTGACATGGAAGCGGCTCCAGTCAGCGAAGATGCAGGACGGGCTAATTGACACTGGCTGCCGCAGGAGGCAAAAGGTTAGAGAGAGGCAGGGAGTATCCTTCACTGTCATGAACTGTCCTCCACCCAAAACTAACTAATTAGACTGTGGACACAAAGTTAAAGGCTGCACATGTACCATCATAAAGCAGACTTTAAAGTATACATCTTTTGTAGCAAATGGACAAAAGCAGGCAAAAATATCAGTGTGGTCTTTTAATGTTATGTTGTCATTACCAGTGGTGGTGTCGCAGAAATAGATGAAACGACCACGACCTCTTAACGTGGCTGCACGCAACGTACTAAAACTACAGAAATGATGTCTAATAAAGTCAATTGGGATCCTTCGTCGTGGTGGACACACAAGTTAAACAAATTCACAAAAATATGCAACGCTCAGAGCTGGTGAATTAGTACACCACTACTTATGGTGGCCGGGAGGCGAAGTGGACGGGTCAAACAAACACAGGACTTTCCACCGGAGACCGGTGCTGGTGCCCCAAAGTGTTGTTGAGTTATTGTGAAGGTACATTAGGGATGTTCGTGGCGTGGTTACGTATTTGACTTTTTGTATTCATTTTAAAACGAGCCACGATGGTTTTCCTTAACCTAAGTGGTTTTGTAGTCTAAATCTAATGTTCGTTAGAAAGGACACACCCCACTGACTGAGCCAGTTTCCTGTATCTGTGTCACATGGGTTTCACCACTGCCCCGCCCCTTTAGGAGACTAGCTGCAGAGTCCTTTCACTCCTATGGGAGAAGTGAACGTGAGCCATTCTTTTGCCTCACAGTCAAAGTAAATATAGGACCCATTTCTCACAAGCCCAATATCTCCCAAACAAATAGCATTTTTCAGACCAACAAATGATCTTTGTTGGGGCCTTCCATTCTCGCAAGATCTGTCAACTAACGGGCCCAAACATCCTCGCTAACTCATTTTCGAAAATGCTAAATATGGCTGATAGCTGTGCAAATATCTAATATTAGCAAGAGAAATATGTTATTTAAATATAATTCAATCTGCTTTCATCCATCCACACGATGTACACACCATGACCACGCCCACTTAGGAGACAGGAAGTGCATACCACGTGAAACCACTGGCTGTGCTTGTAATGCATCGTCTTTGTTGTAGACCATCTTTACCGAAAACCCACTAAAGTGCTTTTGTGGTGCCAATACGTAATTTTACACATCATTTCAAGTATTCTGTGAGATCACGTTGGAGAAAACCAACCTGCTATCTTTTATTGTCTTTATTGACTTTAATAGAGGAGGCTTTCACTGTCAGATGTTTTTTTTTTTATTAAAAAATAATTTCCTACCATTCAGTGAGTTTGTTTTTTCAAAAATTCCTCCTGTCACAAATGTTATAAGGAAACCTGGGACCAACATGTCTAAGTTCTCTCTGTAGTTCAGGTAATTAAAGGGGCCCTGGTGGCCAGTGTGTGAGAAATACAAATGTACTAAATATGTGATGCACTCACCAACCTGCATGCACAGATATTCCATCATTTTAATGCTGCTGGCTTAAGTACAATTACAATTAGATTGTAAAAACATGACCACAACTCCATCGCCGCTTGCCACTCATAGGAGACTGAGCTGATCAGTGACTCCCCGCTAGAGGACAGCTGTGACTTTCAGCTCCGGTGATAACTGCTCAGTTCTGCGTGAAACTACACAAAGGCATCCGTCTCTGTGTGCCGCGTGCCAACGCCGCCCTTAGAAATGATAATGAAATGTCTGTGAAAGGTGTGGAGGAAAGGAAAACAACGCCGCCGCTTTTATAAATCACCTCAGAAAATGATAATAGATGCTGAAATAAATTTGACAATTATTGGCTGAGGGGAAACTTTTCAAATAAACAGGTTTATGGTAAGTCATATCACTTGGCAGTTGATCATCATGATCACTCCTGGATTGTCCCAGAAGGTGGCATATTTATTGGTATGCAACAGATGGGGAGCACGCGTTTTTCCTTGCTACGGCTTGTGAAATTGGTCTTTTGGTGGCAGTATAAATATGATGAACTGTAGCCTATAACAGGCACTGGATCCCATACAAGGACAAAATGTCCAAATGAGCAGCGAAAAGTCGCGTTGTGTCTGCTTTACGGCAGTGCCATCAATGATTGATCTACACCCCGCTGAGCCACTACAGGAAACAAAGTACAGAGCCTATAATTTAGTTGGAAAACAATGCATGAGACCGTCGGCTTGTGCATCCATTTCGGCACAAGCATTCCCCGGTGCAGATAGATCATTAAACTAGCAGGCGCTTTGCAATATGGTGCAGTCAATGTCACTGAAAAGATGGGACAATAAAGTGAGGTAGGGGGGTGGCAACAGCAGGGAGAGAGCATGGAGATGTATTAATGTCACATAGGCTTTAGCCTGCCTCCTTAAGCCCTGCAAAGAGTCACCAAAGCCAATTTCCATTATCATATTGATTGAAATAGTTCATCATAGTGTAATTTCAGGTTTATCGTCGCCCGGTTGGGAATAAGACCAAAGCATTATCCAACAAAAGCTATTGTTCCAGGGGACGTTTCGCTGTTCCAGTTCATTGATGGAGTTGATTAAGTTTAAATGAAGCAGACGCTGGATAAAAGTGAGGGTATTGACCAGCGAGCAGTGTGCCGCGCTTGGAAAAGCCAGATACACGCGGAAAAGCAAGATTTGCTAAATGCTCTAATCTTCAATCAAATCTAACATCAATACAGACAAAGTTTGGTAATGAGAGATTCAATGAAGCATGCAGCAGAGAGAATTAATCCCCCTCGCCTAAACTGAGTTCAACTTTGAAGCTTGCTCCTCAGGATGGATAGTTATCTAAATGCTAAATAAGAAACGTATTGTACTTTTCGCAGCATACTAATCATTTGTTCATTTTGTCTCCATTATTTGTTCTCTCACACATCCCGCTTGTTGATCTGGCGATTAGATCAACCTTGGATAGTGGAGGAGAATGGAATAATGAGGCTGCCGGGGGAGATTTGATGCACAGCACCACGTAGCGTTCAGGCCTGTGGGGGACGCTGCCACGACGCTACAGCTCACAAAGTGGGAAATTGGCCCCCCCTCCCCAAAAAAAAAGAGCATTTAAAGCGCAGTATAAAGATTACTTGACACCGGTCCGCAGGTTACGAGGAAGTCGTTCTGAATAGTCGGGGAGCTTCATTAGTGGATTACTGGAAACAATGTTAATTTAGAGAAACTCAAGTTCATATTTCAGAAGATCAACAATGATGTGCTTGTTATTCTCAAATGTGTGATAGCTCATTCTCACGGACTAGGGCCGTGGTACCTCACCTTTTTTGGCGAACGATTTATCGCCCCCCAAAAAAAACAATTCAATTAATCAGTTAACAATACAAATAAATTAACATTAAACCTTCTACCTTCTATCTATTAGAAAATGCATAATCTGTAAATATATTACAATTATAAACGTTTAACCGCTGGATAAAAGATGGCCGTGCACTGGAGGCTTCCGGTTTACGCGTCACTATTGTTTAAGTTACATGTTGGACCGTGATTGGCTCAAACTAGAGGTGAAAAAAGAACATACTGCACATACAATAAACTGAGATTGAAGGTGAGCACAGAGAAGCTTTCCCCCTCTCAGCAGATGAACACAGTCTCCATGTCAATGTGTGATCCCTTAGTCATGTTCATGACCTGAGAGCTTTTCAACAAAAGAGTGATTATTATGGCTAAATGTTCTGATTGGTTTGAGTAAGTAAGCTAGTTTAAACCTGAAAGGGTATACGCAGCCAGCATTTCACATAAAATACACACAAAAAAACGACATGCCATTGTGTTTGGTCAATAGAAATATGTATTTTTTACTATTTCATATCCCATACCCCAGCTCGTGACCCTTCAGATGTATCTCGAGACCTGTTGGGAGTCAAACATGGCCGCAGTGTGCCCTCTCAATTACCAGCTTTCTCATAACTTCCCGCCACTTACTTTTCAAACTGTGGTGATACTCTCGGAGTATTGGAATCAATTAGCACGGCCGCAACAAAGCGTCTGCAACCTGTATTTTACGACAAACTCTGCTACCTGTATTTCCTGGATGTATATGATGTCATGACCAAATTAAGCATCACGTGACTTTTTCTTCTTCTTTTTTTCAAATCCATGGGCTGAAAAATATTTGTTTTAAATAAACCTGAAAAATAGATGTTGAAGTTATTTATTTATCTATTATTTATTTATGTGTTTGACACTGTGTGTAAGGACAAACATGGTGCACGTGACACCTGAAAAGTTATGTTGCGTTTGTCTTAAAATAATATATATATATGACCTTATATAATGACATAAATGAAATATAACACTGTTTACCTTAATTAAACATATTTATTGAGTTATTTGCTTTTCTTTTTGTTTGCTTTTTAATTAACATTTCTAAAACTAATAAAATTACCACCAGTAAACGATGACACACATAATCCACAATATAAATGATATTGAGTTATGTATTTAGATCAACGCTGAATGATCCGTTTTGTTGATCATATTTTAAACAATTCCTTGTTGAAAATATACATCACATTCGCATGCAGGCTTCTGAGGTCTGTCCACCGCTGCAGCTGCAGCATAGGTGTGTGTGTGTGTGTGTGTGCGTGTGTGTGGCTGTATAAGTATGTGTTCAGCTGCTGTAGGCCCGCGTGTCGTGGCAAACAGTCCACAGTGGAGCATCGTGGAAGGTGAGTGAGTGGAGGCTGTGTGTGTGCTGCTGCTGACATGTAGCCTGCTACCACAGAACAGGTGACAACCCTCTGCACTTGAAGTAAACGCTACACATGCCTTGTGAGAGGCTTTCTTCTTTAGAGAAGCTTCCTGCTGGCTACGCCCAAATCCACTGTGCGCCACTGTATATGAAGGCAGACTTTTGGGGCGTTTAATTTTAGAAGATAATAATACCTGTGTACCAAATCCGTCAATGTTTATCACAGTATTTATTTATTTTTTGTTATTATTTTATATTTGTGTCTATACCCTTGAAACGTCTAAATAAAGAACCACAGTGTGCACCCATCGGGTCTTAAGCGGACCAGAGTTGATATCAGTTTGTCTTAACTTCTACTATTTATTTCCACATGCCACCTCATTATTTGCATTTACTTTTATTTTATTTATTTTTGTGCGGAATGACGGTAAGTGTTGTCTACCGCGCTGAGTGGATTTTATTCAAACCTCTTTTTTCCCCCCATTGTTGAGATGTGAGCTGTGGGACATGAAGTCTGAGCTGTGTGTTGTCAGAATCCCATCTAATCTGCATGTTTGTTTCTTAAACAGGGCATGTTCACTTACCACCCCCCCCCCCCCCCCCCCCCCCCTTCTTCTTCTTTTTTTCCCCTGCAAATCGACAGGAGATGCAACCCGGGAGAAGTGCAATAAAACAAACTCTTGCTCTCAAAAGGTGTGCACGGCTTTGTACCGGCGCGTTTTGCCTGTTAGCTGCACATCCTCCGTCTTTTCATCTGTCAGTTATTCCCCCTCATGTTTTGTCATTTGCTCTGTATATTCATTTGTCGCTTGCTATTTTTTTTTTTTTTTCAATACCTGCGTACACCCGCGGTTGTAATTAAATTTCTCCCTCAAATGCGACAAAAGGCAAAGATTTTTTTTTTTTTTTTTGTTCTGGGATCTGTTTGATTACTGATGTGATGTTGAGACAATCTTTGCAGCTCCTGCAGACTGAGAGCAAGGCGGGGATGTTAGCTTTTCAGTAGCCACAGCTGATTGTTGGAAACGGAGAGGAATCGCCTGTAAATAAAAAAGGGGCCTTAAAGGAGGTCTGGAAGCCAGCTTGATTCCTGCATCAGCGCGTAATACTCGATGTCCTTCAACCTGCAAGGCTGCAGTATGTGTGTGTGTGTGTGTGAAGTGAGAAATCATACCAGGAATATTTTATTTATTTTTTTAATCACAATAAACTCAGACAGCTTGAAAATGAGAAGAGAACATAAATAGATAAAATGCTACATTTTTCTTTTGATTAAGCTGAATCCATGACTTTTATTTTGTCGAATTAATTCCCCGCTATTATTTTTTCTTCCTTTTATTCTATTATCATTGTTTGCTTTCAATGCCAGTGTAACCACTTTTGTGTCTCGCCCTCCCAGGCTCTCAGAACGAAATGAGCAGCGCCCCCTGCCGTCCGAAGGGTGAAACCGCACCCACGGCGTCATGCGCGCTTAAAGCTCCTGGGCCCCAGTGGTTAGTGAACACTTTTCTAATCCCACAGAGCCGTTTCACGCCCCTCTCAGTGATCACCAGATGCAATCACAACCTTAAACATTCACTTTTTGTGTGAATGATTGCGGGATTTAAAGCACATGATGTTCATCATATTTGTTGTTGTTGTTGTTGTTGTTGTTGTTGCTGTGTGGAAGAGGAAGTGGTACAGAGGCGGACAAAATGTGACTGAAACAGTGTGGATGGGAGTCCTTATTAAAGCAGCCCGGTGATGGATGACTACAGACACTTTGGGCCAAAAACAGACACGTGCATATTTTCTTTTTTTTTTCTCGTCAATTTACTCTTACCGGAAACCGTGGCTGACTCGTCATTTCTGGCTCATATTCTACATTTCTCCCTTCATCCAAATCAAAAAGCCTCCGCGCGCTCGTACAAGGCTTGTCAAGCCTCCAGTTTAGTGATGTAAAAAAAAAAAAAAGAGAGAAGAAAAAGGAGGTCAGCCTGAGCCCGGCGGGATGAAGGGCAGCTGCTCCCTGACCGGTTCCCCCGTCACACCTACTGCAGCTCCGTTTCCAAAGGCATCCGGTTGGCGAGTAATTAATAGGAAATAATGATGTTGCCGAAAGGTGCGGCATCGCCACCGAGCACGTCAAGACCGGGGCATATTGTTGGCTGCATTATTAATCCCCCTTACTGTAAATGACACATTGATGCTGACGACGATGATGCCTGGTCGCAGCAAGCGATGCGGTGCGCGCCTCGGCTGAATTAATAAAGGCCACGTTAATTATTTGAAACGTGAAAATATTCTTTTGGGTGCATTTTGGCACTAAATAAATAAAGAATGCACCCATCAGCTGTGCCATCAGTCTGTAAAGCAACACTGATCCTATTTATTGTTTCTTTATTTCATTTGGAACATGAATTTTCATGCACCAACTGCCATATCTTTCTAGAAAAAATAATAATAATCCTCCGACTCAGGTTATTACAGCCAGATAATGTAACCATGGACATAACGCACTTGTCTGCCCAATTAGCTGAAACAATTATTACGACTTTGACTTTAATTACGTCTCAATTTGAACCCTCGCGCCGGTCTATAATGCAGTGATTAAAACCCCTCTCTGCCCCCAGTGCCTTTAGGGCAGCGCGTGATTAGGACCTGTCAGCTGCTGGAGTGAACGGAGCCAGCCATGCGTGTTGTGCAACATGACCCGCTGTTGTTAAAGCTTGTCAACATATTAACCTGAATTCCCCAGTCATTATGGACCGATGTGCACCGCATAAAGAGGGAAGATTGTACACATATGTGTAATTGAAAAAAAAAAAGAATGTATATTAACAGGCAGCGTGAGGCCACATAATGTCCCAAGGCCTATAAATTCAGACAATAGGAGCTTGAATGAAAACCATGTTGACATACATTTGATTTAATAATTATATAGGCTGCCTCAGACGGGAGTTCTGTCATATAACTATTAAATCCTGTTGCTTTATATAATCTCAACAATCAGGAGTCATCTGATCACCCACACGTGGACAAACAAAAGTAAAAAGGTTTGATGTGAGGGGGGGAAACAGTGTTTTGGGAGGGCCAAAAGGGTTCATCTGAAGCACATTTGATCCTTGTCAAAATATATTGATTCCTGTTCTTTCGAGAGACAGTTGATGTCTTCCTTAATTTTTTCACCGGCCATCTGGACCGACTGAGTCAGCAGACTCCCGTGTTGTCGGACAATAACTCAGGGACCTAATGAGTGCACTTAAAACAAAAACTACAAAAGTGATCTGGTGACATGCAATTGAGATACCACGCAACACTTCCGCACACTTTTTTTTTTTTTTTTTTTTGCAACAGATGACGTCACAGCGTTTCTAGTATACTGTACAACGCAAAGCAGGTGCTTCACATGCAGCGCCCTGTTAAGGTGTGTGTGTGATGTTGTTACAGGAGTGGCCCGAGCAGACTGGGCCTTAGGTTTTTTTCATACGAATTTCCCCTCAGCCACAATCAGTGCAGCAGAGTTTTTCCTTTGGTGTATCCAGAGGTGAATAATTTATAGGAGGATAAAAGCGTTTGTGGTAGAGAGCTAGACAGTCAGACAGTAGAAGGAGGCTAGCTGGGAATCCCCCCCCCCTCCAACCTCTCAACACACACACACACACACACACACACCCTCTCAACCCTCCCACCCCGCCCCAGCTGAGCTCGACCCCCTTGCCGCGCGGTGGCCTTGCACGATACGCCTCCTCGGACGGCTGCTTGAAGTGCAAATCTGTGTTCCAACTTGTTCCCGGTGCCTGTCAGCATGTTTTCCTCTTGTCAGCAGCGATCGAGCGCGGGCCCGTGTCACCCCTTGTACCACCGCTGTAACGGGATCATTGACGGGCCAGTGACACTGCCCAACCAGATAATGGAAACCTATTGATTTTTTCTGCTTTTTTTTCCCCCTTTCTCTCTCACACAGGCAGTCTGTGGCACTACTGAACAACTGGCAGAAGGACAGGTCGTGATCAATGGTCCTGATCTCGGGATCACTGCTGCCACGTGCAACTGAATGAGGGAGTAACACAACACCGCTGACAAAAAGTCCTATGATGGTTAACGCACATATGGCATCATTAAAAGAAAGACATAGCAATCAAATTGAATAACTTATAATGTAAATTACATGTCAAACACACCAAAAACACAAAGCTATCCAAAGTTTCCTAGTGTTCCCATTTCAATGTGATAAATCAAAAAGCAAGTGTTGCAGGTTTTCTGTGTTGTGCATACAGGGGTTAGATTTGCAGTTTTAATGGAGCAATCTCCAGAGAGGAGGCCCCTTTGATACCCATGGCGATGATAAGCATGCATTGGCTGCCTACCATTGGACCCCCGTGGCAGATGGCGAGTGTGGGTCCTGCAACAACACATTTCTTTATGTCAGCCTTGTCCCTCTCTCTCTTCAGCCAGTGGAATAATGAAAAGCCCAATTCTGGTCATGGCTAACTCAATCTCATTATAATCTCCCTTTTTTTATTGATTCGGCCCCTTGGGATGCTGTCTGCCAGCGATGTGGCTTTCAACCTCCAGAGAGAACATCTTTTGAAACAGCCAGGAGACCTAATGAAGTCACAGAGTGGCACAATTATTTCCCAAAGAAGGAGCATTAATGTACTTCAAAATTCCCTCCGGAGACGCGTGATGACAATTGGTTTGTACAGCTTTGATCGCTGCTTTAAATACTGCCCAAGATAAACTGCGGGGTTAGCCCCCTTTGCCACTGGTAAGTAGAAAACCCAGGAGTGGCTATCAAGCGGCGGATACATCAAATACTCAGCCTGGAACGCTAAAAACTGGAGTTTAAAACAGCACATAGCCTAAAAATCACTTCCTGTTGGGAATAATGGTGCAACATCGCACTAAAATCTCTGTGTTTGGCCCAAAAGCATTGCTACAAATAAAATAGGCCCGTGTGTTTGAGGGCAGGCGGCAACCTCCGGTTCTGCCAAGTGAAGCCAATGCGGAAGTGTCTTTAAACTTGCATTGTCTTTACCGGCCAGCAGGGGACGACTCCTCCGATTGCATTAGGAAAGTCCGATTGTATAGAAGTTTATGAAGAAATGACTCTACTTCTCACTTGATTTATTACTTCAGTAAACATTGTAAAGTAAAGTTTATGATCTCAATCTCTAGTTTCAAGTCTTCTTCTTCATAATGTTCATTTAGTAAATCATGGTCCATTTAGAGTCAAATAGACCATAAAGCAGGCGGGCTTACTGTGACTGACAGGTAGTTGTCTCTACGTCACTCCTCAGCATTCCAAATATGGTCAATTCTGTTCAGCGGTTACAAAAAGTCAAGATGGCGAAGGCTGTAATCCAAGATGGCGACGGCAAAATCGGCAAACTCGAGGCTTCATAACGGCAGTCCACAAACCAGTGGGTGACGTCACGATGACTACGTCCACCGTGTACCGTCTACGGTTGAGGGTCAGGGAACGGTCCATCATGAAAGGGTAAACTTTTAATCAGAACCTTCTCTTGAGATGACACGATGCATTTTTCAAACCCATGTTTTCACGCAGAGCAGTCGTCACAATCCACCAGAAATGCTTCTTGTTTTTATTTTCGTCTTTTCTTCACGACGGTGACGTTTAAAGGTTCCTTAAAAAAGGGACAGTTCACATACATTTCTGGAATGTTTTGGTGTGAGATGGCTAGTTTTGGAGATGTCAGCCATAGAGAAGTCTGCCTTCTCTTCAATACTACGGGACTCGATGGTAATTGCATGTGCAGTTTTGTGTAGGTACTTCAGCTAAAGGAAAAATAGTTCCAACATAAAACTGCTCACAACAAGCTTTGTGGATAATCTGGAGCCACCGGGTCATGAGTTCTGAAAAAAGACATTGTTGTTGAGTTTTTCTAATGTTTTTTGTTTTTTGGGGGGCACTCTGAGCACCACAAACCAGGGTTCTATCTAGTCCCATTGTGTTGGAGAGAAGGCAGACATCTCTACGGCTGACGTCTCTAAAACTCGGCAAGTCACACCAAAATAATCTGGATTGATAAATAGCACTTCAGGTAAGAGGAAACGTGTGTTTTTTGCTTCTGGTTCTGCTGCCCAAATCATAAAATGCATCACTTCCGTTGCCACATTTCTTTTCCCCTTTTAAAACAGACACTGGAAGTTTGGAGCAGCAAAAGTGAAGTCATTACCGTGTTTAAACCCAGTCAGTACTGTCACATCCAAGAGTGACTGAAGCATAATGATACATTTATTGACATGAACATATTCATTATTATTTTAATACAGATATAGCAGAATAAAATGGAAAAACACTGAGATCATACATTGGGGATGACAAATGGGAACCGTCCTTGTCCTTCCTATGCGTCTGGTTGGCTCTCCATATCGAGTTTCCAAAAATAAACCTAATGAGATAAAATGTGATGATGAGAAATTCAGCGCGGCCGTCCTTTAATTACGATTTCACTGGCCTTCTTATTCACCCTGACCTCGACTGTCCATCGACTTTTGGCTCTACGTTCTCTTGCAAATGAAGTCTTTTGTTTTCTAAATCTCAGACGGCTCGCTCACTGGAGTGAACCCGTTGGTCCGCTCCACCAACACTGCAGTAAATAACCTCAGCAGCCCTCGGTGCTGTTCTGTACATCCTCTTTATGAAGGGCCCACGGTCTACTTCCCCCCCGTACCTACATTGCATATTTGATAGAACTTAACATGGCATCACTAATAAATGCTTTAGTTTATCTGGCTGATCTAAGAATAAGTCACTTTATTTAAATTTAGTGACACTTTCAAATCATGCAAGTTTACTATTAATGTCACTGATTTCTATACAAACATCTACAAAATGTTGCATTTGAATCTGAGCAAGTCTAAAAACTATCAAGCCTGAGTAGGGAAGTGAGATATTTTATAGAAATCCATAATTATATATTAGGGAGCACATATCTACAAATTTGAAAAAGTTCAATATTAAAAAAAAAAAAAAAAAGAAAATCTTTGATTTAGTTAAATCTTTAAATCCTTACATTAGAGTTTTTATCATGGGATAGGCATTACTGAAATAAATATATACATTCATATTTATATTGGTGCTATAGTGTGTATTCATGTTTTCTTTCTAATACTGAACTTTAAACTGTAGCTGTGCTTAAAAAGAAATGTGTTATACAATTTAAATAATAACCGACCCAACCAAGAACGACCAATTTTGAGCTTTCGGAAATACAGAGCTGCCACAATGAGAAAAAAATAATTCTAACAACACGTTGTTGTTATAACTGGAAAAGGTTTCTCGTTATAACTAGAGAGTATTCCTCATTATAAAAAGATGTTGCTATCGCGGCTGTAATGAGAGCCGCATTTCAGAACTTGCGCTGATGGGTGAAGGTTAAGCAGCAGAACAGTGACAGAACAAGCTGTCCCAACATAATGAATGTCGCTTTGATTAAGAGAGATGCTCCCTCTGATGCAGGCGCAGGGAGGTGAAATCCCACAAAGCATCCGCGAGCTAGCGACAGCCCCGTGTACACTGCTCAACAACGAGAGCACCGTTTGATTTTATGTCGTCTCTAGAAGAAAGCGAGGCGTGAACTCAATTGAAACACTCGTGTGTTTTGCCAATATATGCATGCTCCTTTTAACTTTTGTTGTTGTGACAAAAAAACAAAAAAATCTCATAAAAAGAGAGTAAGCTATTGAGAAATGTTTCTTTTTATAATGAGAAATGTTTTGTTTATGACATTAAAAAGTTACAAGAAATTGAGATATTTGGATATTTTGTCATTATAACAAAATGCTTTTTAACAAGGCACTTTTCTTTATCATGACAAACACAGGAGAACAATGTTTTTCTAACAATGGCAGTTCTGCACTGCCAGATCAGCTTCAGTAAACCAGCAGTCAATAAAGATAAATCCTACAACTTGGATTAGCTACATTTATAAGGCAAAGCATAGCATTAAATATCCTATGTAAAGTTGTTGCTAATATATACAATATTATCAATATACTACTATTATTAAATAGTCTAGATTAACTCTTATATATATTCCTAAAAACAGGACTAGTCTAAAACAATGTGTTGATGATACGTAGAAACAATGTGCAAATTCAGGCCGCTGGAAGTTCTCGACAGGTAAAACTCTACTCCAGATCTGGGCGCTCACGAGACATCCTCATGTGTATTTTGTGATGAAGACCCAGAACCTCAACCATCCCGGTCCCTGAGTGGGGCACGCTGGTGTGCAGCAGGTGCCTCTGTAAGTGCTTGATCCAGTCCTCCTGGATAGACAGGGGACCCTGGAAGACGAGGTCGCAGAATCTGCAGAGAGAGGGCGGAGAAGCCAGTCACTGTTTCTAGAGTCGATGCACAACCCTCTTCTTCAGTGTGGAAAGCTTTGTTTTATTGCATCGATTGTATTACGAGTATCGGGCAAAGGTCAATTATAACGTTATCATGATGTGGTCAAACGTAATCTAGTAAAATGAGGTTTTGGTGAGAAACTTGAATAAATACACTTGTTTGAAGGAGATGTTTTCGCAGCACTATAAAACAGTTATTAGACAGGGAATTAAGACCTGTTTAACTTTGTTTATTTTGAGCACACTGGTATTGGCTGATATGCAACTTCAGGTATTAGAAGGAAGGAAAAAATGGTATCAAAACATCTCCAACCTGAGGTGAAAACCAGCATTTCTCCCAAAAGGTCCTTTCAAACTTTCAGGTGGGCCAGTTAATTGATTCCCCCCCCCCTGTATACAGACCACTAGATTCTATCAAGCCAAAGTACGTTGGCTTACCACTATTGAAGGCCGGACTTCCCCAGCCTTGACTTTTGCATTTCTTGGCTTTTTTTTGCAACCAGTGAATGGAAGTGACCATATTTGGAATGCAGAGGAGTAAAATAGAGACGCTGTATACTGCCCTGGTAGCGGCAGCGACCGGTCAATGACAAGGTAGACCCGCCCTAAAGCATTCCCTGCTTTATTGTCTATTTTACTCTAAATGGGACCATAATTTAATATTGAGGAAGACGTGGAACTATAGATTGAGACCATAAACGTATGTTCACAATGTTTACTGAGGTAATAAATCAAGTGAGAAGTAAGAGTCATTTTCTCATAGACTTCTACACAATCTAACTTATTTTTGCAACCAGAGGAGTCGCCCCCTGCTGGCCATTAGAGAGAATGCAGGTTAAAGGCCCTTCTACATTGGCTTCAATATTCAGAACCGGATGTTGCCGCCTGATGCCATCATCATTTCAACAGTTCTGCCAATCGCAATGTGGTTTCAAGCACTTTCTTTGGGGAGCGAGTGCTTGGAGATGCCCAGCGGCAGCTACTCTAAAAGACTTCTTGGGTGTCCCAGATAAGGAGTGGCTGGTCAGAGTTTTGACTGCTGTGCTGCCTTACATCTCCTCATCTCTTCCATTTGGGGCCTACATATGTGATACGTAACTGGGTAGGGAGCTCTCTCCCTTACATATGTAACCTTCACTTGCATGTACCTGCAGGAGAGCGTGTAAATCTCAGCATTCAAGGAGGGTAGCATCTTCTTCTTTAGCCCAGGCCTTGGCTTCTTCGGTTTATAATCGTAGCCTAAAAAGACAAAACATTGCTTTATCTGAAATGCATTAAAGAGGCATAAATAAATAATCTCAATATTGATATTTACTATTCTAGTCAACATCCATCGTGAGACGTCACACATATTCACTTCAATCCTGTGCTTCCAGCACACTTTTGGTTGCACGGCACAGGAAACACACACGTTGACATTTTGCTACACGCGTATCGTCATCGACGTACCTGGTCCTTCAAATATGGCGATCCTCTTCCTTTGTGCATAGGCTTGAAGATGACCAGGAAGCCCAGGAAAGGCGCCGTTACACTGAATACAAATCGTATTCGAATCGCATTCCCCTGAAAGATTAGAATGTTGAAAAAACTGAATTAAACTCAAAGAGAACAGGGCAAGTGGATCAAAAGCATTTCGGTTTAAATCATGTGATTATATTTTTCTATTTGATTGGATGATGTTCTTATTCCAGTTTAGCTGATATTTCTGTTTTGAATCAAGGTTTTAAGATCATCAGTAGTGTGACTCTATAATTTAAAGAATAAAGCATTGTGGGAGGGTGTGCGAGTTCACGCCGTAATTTTATTATCAAGCAAATCTGTTACTCCCAGTGTGCTGGTTTCAGTCTAAGCATCTGATTTGCACTGTCCTGTTTGAAAAGTGTTACATGGTGAAGTTTAACACAATCTTGTGTTTTCACATACACCGGAGTCACAGAGGATTCATAAACTACTCAAGAATATCACAGACGTGTTAGTCCTCTGACAGAAAACTGCCAGTGGCAGTGCTGTGCCCCATCGCCTGTTAACCAGAATATTTGTCAAGTAGTAATCCCTCCAGATCTCTCAAAATTAAAATGATTTAGCTTTTTTTTCCCCCGACTAAACTATCTAAATATTGATAAAAAATAAGTTCAGTATTTTCATTTAGTTTGCGAGTGATGATGCTATGTGAACGACAACTCAGTGATGAAATAGCATTGTAGTTAACACGCTAATGGCAGACTAATAATTTAATCTAAATCAGCTTTCAGGATCGTACACGCAGAGAAAGACATCTTCGGGAGTACATTAGAGAGCAACGTGATGTTTACATCTTTATCTTTTTTATCTCATCTTTCTCAGTACCCGGCACTGAAAGTGGGATTTGGACAGACATTAAACAAAATTGTGGAAACACGGATGACGGGCTTCCAACTAAACATCAAGAGGATCTCATGATTTTTTAATATGAACTTCAAAAGCACTTTGGCGACATTCAATCTACCGTATTTGTGTGTTGTTGGGTTTTTTTCCCATAAAAATCAAATGATTGTGAACTATTGTTTAACTGGCATCCACCTGCAGTATCCAGCTATCTGTGGAGAGATACTGGAAAAATGTATAAAATATTGATGACAATCAGAGGACTGAACGTTGGCATGTACACAATAATGTGATAGAGTGAACTTCCCTGTTGTAGAACAGAGCTAAACGTGTTAAATCTGTATAATAACACATGGGTGATCTATTGAGTAGTCATTTTCTTCCCAGGTAAAGGGTGGGGGAGCTTGTATTGAAATGCTTCTTATATCTTATGAGTGGTTTTGCCAAATACCTACAAATCAAGTATACTTTACATTAAACCATTTTCCACATTGTTCAGATTAATTTGCTACTGTACCACCTCATCCTGTGAAGATCTACTTGCAGAGACTTGTGATGCTTAAACATGCAGAAGCAGCCATGTTTATGAAACCGTTGGAACATGAAGTTGCTATTTTGCTAGTGCATGAGGCTCCATACCGTGAGCCCAGTTTGGTTCCTCCATGTAATCTTTGGTGAAATCAGGCAGCTTCCTGGTTGCGTGGGCTTCCTGGTCGCTTCTCGTCGAGAGCTCCATACTTTGCTGTCTCACCTTGAGCAGTTCAACTAAAGTGCTTGAGGAGGCCTCAGTGCCTCGTTGTGCTTCTACCAGAAGCCTCCTATCTGAGAAGGCCTCTGCTTCCTGTTTTGGTACAAGGCTGTCCAACATGGGACGTGGACTCCTCATCTCAAACTGGATTTTCACTGGGATGCCCATGCGCATCAGGATCAGGCCATCGCTGCTGATCCGTGAGGGGAATTGGCTCTTGTTGAGGACCTGGACGATGTTCTGATGTTCCTTTTTGTCCCGTAGCAGTTCGTTTAGGATGCCCAGCGGGGACTTGCCGGTGCTGGTAACACTTCCACCAATTCGCTTCAGGTGTCCCCTCACGTGGTTGGAGAGGCCGGTCTTAGTATCGAACCAACCCCAGCACAGGGGGCATTTGTGTGCTCCTTGGGTTTCTGGCTTAACAGCTGTAATATCAGATGAGATTTGTTAAAAAAAAAACATTGTAATGAAAGAACAAAAACACCAAGCCAATATTCATGATATACTGTTTTGGATTGCTTTGTAATGGACAAGCCTTAAAAGGTTCTATAAACGGGATTCAGAGCATTAATATAGCAGCAAACAACTAATTGCTGTGTAAACATATGGTGGAGGAACGTCCACTTGAGCAGAGAATGAAGTCACTCTCCCGCTGTGTGTGTTGTAATCGGAGCTTCTTGTGCTTAGTTTACATAGCTGGGACGTGTCCCATTGGTTAGCCGTCAGTCACCGCTCTGCACTGATCATATAACGGTTACAGCTGATAACGCCGCCCCAACCGATGGCTTTGTCGCAGAAGCGTAGCGCCCACCTCTGGTTCCCCCTCAGGTAAACACCCTTTTTTGCGCTTTTAGCACCGTTAGCTGCCATGTTGTGCAGGCATTAGATATGCTCTGAATTCCGTAATGACATTTAATATAACAGGATCACATAATGCAGCTGTACATCTAAAGCTCCTATAATCTTAATGTTTGTACTAACAAAACCAAATGACAATCTAGAAAGGGGTTGTTCATTGTAAACATACAGAGAATTACCACTGGAGCTTTATAGTGAGTTTCTCCCAATGGCAATACAAACGCATTGAGAAGCAGGTATAATGGCTGCCATGTTCACTTTAGCATGTTAACATTTGCCAATTAGCACTTAACACAAATTGCATCTGAGGCTGACGAGAATGTCGTTAGCTTTGCAGGTATTTGGTCATAAATACCTTCCACAACCCTGGCCTTTGACCTCCAGATCCAAAGTTTGGATAGAAAAAAAACCCTTTTGTCCTGACTTGTTAGCTCAACTAATGTCAAAGTAAATCAAACACTGATACTCGTACCTTTACTCATTTTCCTCGTGCCACTGGGGATCCTTCTGCGGATTCGTGGCAGATGGTCCCTCAGTGCCACTTGCTCCGGCGAGACCATGTGCCGAGCGTTGTAGCTCAAGCCGACTCTATGGAGGTGCCCTCGCACGTGATTGGACAGGCCCACTCCGGACTCAAACATGGCCGGGCAGTAGGGACAGCGCCTGTGTTCCACCCCTGGTGTGGGGGAAACATCAAAGCTGTCCCCCGTAGACATACAAGGCGACTCTGGGGAATCGCCACACGCTGTGGTTTCCATATACTCCTCCTTGATTATGAGTTGCTCTATGTCACTACAGTCTTCACCTCCATCCTCTTCATCCTTGAGCACACAAGGGCTTTGGTCTCTGGCTGAAAACCTCTGCCTCTTTGTGAAGTACCTCCGAGCGTACGGGTTCCTCGCGTTCTCACTTTCCAAGAAGCTGCCTGCAGCTCCACTGGTGTCGTCACTGCTGCCCTCGCAGCCTCTCTCCATCTCCTTCTCTGCAGACGGTTTCTCGAGCCTCTGGCAAAACCGTCCCGATATATTACCATTCGTATTGTCAATAGTGTTATGCAAGGGCGTTGACATGTTTCTCACCGACGGAGAATAATGGTTCGCTTGCGCTTGTAAGCGCCCGCTTGCCGGGTCGTTCTTGCCACCCTGACAGAACATCTGGTCTAATTTAAGATTTCTGGCTGATAGTAAGAAATCGGCGGTCGCAGGACAGGTTGCCTGCTTTGAGCTGCCAAAAGCCTTGCAGTCATTGTTTGCAGAGTCTTCCTCCACGCAGGTGAGATCAGTTGCCACATCTAATTTTTCTACTGGCTGCAGGAGTAGTTTTCCATGCCTGTCGACCCTCCACAAAGACGGTGACAGCCTGTTTTCGGCGCAGTCGACACGGCACTTAAACTGAGGAGAATTTACAGTTTTGTCGTTGGACTTCTGAATGTAAAACTCCCTTTTTTTACTAGAACACTGGGGAAAATGGGCTTTTTCTCCAAGAGTCGACTTATGCAGATTTGGTTCGGGCTGGTCGGCGACCTTTTTATAATTACCAAGCGAACGCAGACGCTCCAGCTCAGAATGTCTTTGCAGTACTACATCGTCTTTGCTCGGGAAAAGACACGCTTTGCGCCGAAGCTGAACACGGTCCGCTTCCCCGGCCTCATTAGCACGAGTCATTTCCCCGCGTTGAGACCTGTGAGTGTCGAGGTGTGCGACGCTCAAGTGTGCTTCGAGTGCCTGCTGTGTCAGCGTAATGTAGTTACACTCCTCACAGAAGTAGTAGTGCTTCAGATTATCGTGCGTTTTGGCGTGCTGGACGGAGATTTTAGGGCAATCACAACCGGATGCGCACCGAGGGCAATGCACTGTGGCGCCCCCTTCTTCCAATTCGGCGTTTTTGAGATCTTTGATTCCCTCCAGAAGTTTTTGCAGCCTGTCTCGGTGAATAATGATGTGCCTCATGAGGGAGCTGCTATCACAGAACAAACGCCCACACTCCCTGCATATAAAGGGCTGCGAGACGTTCTCACTGTTCACCTGATTATGCTTGCCTAAATGATACATCATATGTCTATGGAAATGTCTCCTCTCCTTGAAATTAGCATTGCATGTTGTGCATGAAAAGAAAAGTGGATCTCGTTCGACTTGTTCAGTCCTCAACCGTTCTACTTTTGAGCTGCAATTGTCTTCATCTTCAGGGTCATTTTCCTCATTACAGCCTCCCTGTGCTGCCGTGCTATAAATATGGTGCTGCGAGTTTGACGCTGTGTTCCCAGAAAGATCTTTGAGTGGCACCACGGAATAATTAATATCAGATCGGGCACCCAAAGAATCATCTTGGTTGGCGACGTCAACGTTTCCAACATCACTGCAGGAACAGAAACGTCTGTATGTGTGATTTAAGCTGCTGTTAACCTTTTCCAGAGAGCCTGACATGCTTTTTGCATGTGTGTTGTGCTTCCTGTCCCCTTGGTGCATCACTCTGGTCTCCAGCCTTCTGTCATTGTGCAAGAAGCGCTCCCTTGCTGAATCCCACCCGACCGCCTCGGCGTCGTCGTAATCATCCGAGGAGCTCTCTGACCGTTCTACGCCCCGGCGAGATCTTGTTTTCGTGGTCTGCTTTGTCAAAGGTTGGCTAATGTGCATTTGCTCCGCGCCGCCTGCACCCGACAGTGTGGGACAGGCCAGTTTGGACTCATTCTCCTCCGAGTGAGACAGTGGCGTGTTGACACCTGGCTGTGTGGCCAGTGTTTTCACGACGGGCCCCGCTGTGTTCTTCCAAGCGTCTGATTGAAGCTCACTAGGTGGTGGTAACACCTCGGGGCTCGTGTCCTTCCCCGCTTGCAACGCGGCATCCAGGACATTGTTGGATAAAACAGTGCCTTTGTTCAGGACACAGTGTACCTCTGAGGTGGGGTGTGAACCAGGTCCATTAACAAGTGCTCCTGAAGGCAATGAATTGCCTGCATGGGGAACAGCGGGGACCCCGCTGTATACAAATGGATTCGGCTGGGTTCCATTTAAAAGGTTTTCGTGTTCATCCGAGGACAGACCTGCAGCATTGTTCTTCGGGGAGAATGTGTGACTCTGTAATGGCTCCTGAGTTCGACCTGGGCTGTCAGACACCCGTTCCACGTCTTTGTCCTCTCGTGCATTTCGCCCCAGATCAGACATAGCACCAATACGCTCTGAAAACACGAAAGAATATCACAAATTTATCAAGTGCACTTCATATTTCTATTCATTTCAAACCAGCCGTGCAAAGCCGGCATCGCTTACAAGCCTAATATTTATTTTACTCATGTGCCAGTGTTCAACCATCCGAAGACAATTTGCAGGAGGAAATAATGCAGATGTAAATTACAAAATGAAACACTCTTGCACAACAGGTTTAATAAAGTCTAGCTCATTTTTTTCACACTGATAATGTGGTGCTGTTAAAAAAAAAAGAAGTACTTTTCTCCATAAAACAAGAGCGGTATTATTCTGTGCCGCATTCTGATTTCCCCAACACCCTCTTTCGCCACCTCTATTCACAACAAACCCTGCTGTTAGCCCTGAATACCCTGGCGAGGATGCTTAATTATGTGAGCGTACCTCTGGGACACAACCTGCCCTGCTTCTCCGCCTAAAGTTCTCAGTCGTCTGCTAAAATTGACCAATTTCCATGGGAACAAAGTACACCTCCAATGAGATCATATTGCGTCTTATCACTCTGTGATGGTGCCAACACGGATCCCAGCATGAGACTGTTGTTACTCGAATCCTGACAAATTGGCAGGCACACAATCTGTCTCAAACACAAACACAGGCCCGCATAAAGAAAATATTACACCTTTGCGCACACACATTTAATCATACTTTTTCAACAATTATTGAATAGGATCATGATCAGAATATGATTAAACGCGTGTATGCTGCATCTTGTGACAGATTACAATGTGCTGTCCAGAGTTCATTTAGTTCAAAATGTGCGCTCAGTGGGTTTCGACATCCAGGGCCGGTCGCTCTCTACAGGAAGCTGCGTTGCTAACGAAGTGGTAAATTCAGTGTTAATGAGTGGCTTCACTGTTACCACCTCCGAGGTAAAACCTTCCGAGCTCCATATTCACCCCATCTGTTGTGGTGTAAAAAGGTTGGAAGGGGGAACAGACGCTCTCCATTTAAAAGCGAACTTCGCTGTTACCCCCAAACGGCGGGGTGGCAAAACCATCAAAATATCTTGGTTTGAGATGTGTGCAAAGCCTCATTAGCAGCCAGCTCACACAACACTCGTCTATATATATGTACATAACGAACAGGGTTTCAACAGAAAATGCAATTCTTTATGAATTTATTTGCTTCTATTCACTTCATTTAGTCGATGTTAAAAGGCTGACTCTGCCTTGCCTGGAGATATTTACAGGGATTATGAGCTTTAATACAGTTAAGCTGTATGCACAGATCAATCTGCTGTGAGCCTTCACCAACCCAGTTTGCTTTTTTCGGTTTCTGTAAATGAGATTTAGGAGGAGCGTCGTTATCATTGTGTACCGTTCGACAATAGAGAACACAGTTATGTATTAGGCCACGTCTTTTGACTTTTTTGTTTTTTAAACTTTCTTTTCTCTGTTTGAGAGTTGTTTTTCTAAAAAAAAAAAGACACTGTAAACTTCTGGCACAATATAGTTGCCAGTTTATTAGGTACATCTGTGCAATCTGATGTAATCCAATACAACGAATAGTTCCATCTTGGTGAAGCTTATAAGGTTCGTCAGAGGCGTTTCTACTAATCTGTCCAGGGTGGACAGTATTAGGGCACAATGTGATGCAATCCAACAGAATAGATGTGTTCAGCTCTGCCTCTGTGCTGCTTATACAGTTTAGTTTAGACAGGATTTATTAGGCAGTTGCATTAGGTCGCGCAGGTGTACATGATAGACTGCCGGCTCATAACAATAAAAGCTTTAATTTGTACCAACAGAGAAAAGAAATTTGAATCACTTTAAGTCATGCAGTTAAACATGATCTTGCGCGCCGCGCTCCGAGAGCTGGTGGGCTGGGAACCGTGCCATGTACTCACATCAGCGTGGCTTTGAGTCTGGCACACAACCTCGGCGCATGTCAGGCCCTGTTCTCTTTCATCTTCCAGTCATTCTCTGCTGCGCACAATATCATTTCACAAAAATGCCATACACTTTGCCTGGAAAAGATGCTTGCCTGAATTCATTTTTTGTTCCTTAAAAGCAAATCATATTTTTTTTTTACAATCGTTAAGACGTAAAGTACACTAAATATAACCCTCTAACAACAGTTAGTCAATGCCATTGTGGTGACTTTACATGACATGGGGCAAGTGGCCTTTGAGCAAGACAAAAAAAATTAAATGTAGCTGCTATATAGTAAGAACACATGCATGACACGACAAGATGCAGGGCACTGACTGAGGCAGAAAACAAATGCTGGACTATGGAAGAAGTTAAAGGGATAGTTTGGATCTTTTGAAGTGGGGTTGTACGAGGTACTTATAGTCAGTGTATTACCTACTGTAATAGTACTGCTGTGGAATGGAACGTCAGCAAAACTTATTTTAGACTTTGTATCCATATACACCCTCTCCAAAGCCACAAGACTCCATTGAGAAAAAAAACAGTAATTTTACATCGCAGAACACGGGGTTTATCCACTAACCGATTCGTCAATTGACAGAAACTTCATCACAATCGTTTGAATCAGTTATCAGGAAATATTGCCAAAAGTTTGCTGGTCCCACCCTCTTAAATGCGAGTATTTGTTGCTTTTATATAATTGTAAATTATGTAGCCATTAGACAAAGTCATCTTGTGATCCAGAAAATCTTAACGGCCATTTTAAACAAATATTTTTAACAATATAAGACAAATCACTTAGAAAAGAATTTTGTTGCAACCCAAGACAAAGTCCTGTCGTCCACTACAAACACAAACAATTAGACATTTCTTTTCATCAATTATTTAATGCAAACAACCGAAATAGCCAAACTAGTCTTGCGAGGACAACACACAGATTGAGTTTGGCGCTGTAGGCTTGTAAGGGCTGTGAATGTCTAAGCAAATTCCTCATCCTTGTTCGACTGAAGGCGCGGGCTGGCAGCACAGTGGAGACAGCGCTAAAAACCAACTGGGACCAGTCAGCCAAACCATTTCAACCGCTGGAGCTGTCTGTATGGATCAACAGCCAACCTCATATTCCTCTGCCATCGCCTCTTGCCGGAGAAATGTCTAAACAAGGGGAGCCGCGGTCCCTCAAGTACCGCACTACACAACTTCCTCGGCTAATGGGATCTATTGATTTATTTGACACAATGTGAATTTATGAAGCTGCCTCTTAAGCGTGAGAGTATCAAAGCGAGGCTCAAAAAACAAACAGACGGAGATTCGGCTTGACATTCCGGTAATCCCAAGGTGAGTACGTTCTCTCAGAGAAGGTGCCACAGCGGGAAAAAAAAGAAAAACAATGTTAAGTTCTTCTTCTCCTCTCTTTGCCCCTGCAGTTCTACCCACAGTAGGAAACAGCAGAAGAGCAGGAGGAAATTAGCAAAATACGGCAAAATGCAAATCTCGCTGTCCTCAATGTGACTCACGGAACACCGTGAAGAAACACGGCAACAGCAGATTTCACCAAACACCCCAAATGTCTTAAATTTGCACAAGAGAAAATAAAGAGAGGGGCTTCACACGCTGCCTTTGTCTGGATTACGCACTCTTTTATCCCACTGAATTCTTGTCACCCAAAGGTCATTTCCATAATAATGGACTCCATTCTCCCTAATGGGATTTTGGCTGTGATTATGTATGCCAGCGTCTTGTGCAGACACTATCAGCCCTGTCATCCTGAATTGCACAAATGTAATTACGCAAAGCCTTTGATAACTAAACAATGTAATTTACTGCTTGAGTGAAAATAGATACCGAGTTATATGACTCAAATTATACATTAAAGGAAAACGTGTGAATACCAGAGGTGGTGTGTTGCAAAGAAAATGGTGTCCTTTATTGTAAGAAAGTTAAGTGCTTTAAGAATACTGGATGTCCATTCATGTGATTTCAGAAGAAGATTCACAAAAAATAATTACTTTAAAAAGGCATAGCTCCACATTTTTGGGATATACTCTTATTCGATAACATAAAATAGCAATAATATCCATCTGCTAAATATGAAGCTGCAGCAGCCAGTTAGCCTAGCTTAGCATGAATACTGGAAACGATTGGTTCACGTTTTGTTCCAGGAGTAAGATAATCTCATTCAAAACCCCATTGACATTTTTAACTACATTATTAAGCAGAAATCCAGCCTTGGAAAAATAATCATACCAAACATTTGACTTTGTGAAAGTCATGAAGGTTTCCATTGCTAATACCGTGTCTAAAGTGTCTAATTCAGTGTCAGAGAAACGGCTTGACTCACCGGCCAATTTGCCTTGTTGCGTCTCATATACATGAGTTCATTCAGTACAGTTCATTAATAATATCATCATCAAGGTATCATAGCCTTCCAAGATTTACTCAGAAAAGGAAAATCTCCCTGCATTTGCCACTTTGTCAGGTGTTCATTTCTGACCCTGGTTGTAGCGGATGAATATGTGAATATATATCTCGTGAATATGGACAGAAAGTTTCAAGGAGTGTTTCAGTTTTTCTCACAGACTGATGAACCAAATGCTGAATGAGAGATTACATTGAGTTGCAGAGAGGGAACAGTTGATGACCTCAAGATATTGGCTATAGCATGATCTGTCAAAAGGTAACAAAATCCACCTATCAGCAGCTCTACAGCTCGTGAAGTAGTTGTTGTTGCAGTATTTTGTTACTTTGGACAGAGCCAGCCTAGCTGTTTCCCCACTACCAATCTTTATGCTAAGCTAAGCTAACCAGCTGGAGGCTGTAGCTTCACATTTAGCAGACAGATATGAGAGCAGTATCGATGTTTTCATATAACTCTTAGCAAGAAAAGGAAAAAGAGCATTTTGCAAAATGTCGAACTATAATGTTTTAACTAATAAAACGTTGAAAGGTATAGAAAAGGGAAGGTATACGCACATACAAAATAAATACGTGCACTTGCAGTGGACATTAAAACAAAAAAAGACACCTGGAGACAGGACGAGGGTTAAACTGGTGAGAGTGGTGCCTTGAACCACAGGTGACACCGAATCTGGCAACCCAAAAAAAAAACAATCCTTCGTCCGACGTCCAACACGTCCAACACATATCCTAACCTCCCCCCCAAACCTGCCCACAACAAACTTCTCATTGCCCCCCTCTCCTGAAAAAAAGAAAAAGGGGGAACGAGCGAGGCGGCTGTGATGGTAGATTTACTGATGAAAAAAGGTGAAGCGAGAACATTGGGAGCGATAAAAGGGGACAGGGAGCGAGTGACAGTTGGGTTAAGACAGAAGTCATGTTCAATAGCAGGTAGAAACATCAAACAGTGAGTTCACAGGAAACCCCATGCAACCTTGTCTTGAAGGAGGATTTTCTGTTGTGTGGAGTAGATTATATCTGTTCAAGCTGCTGACACGGCCTCATTTGCTGCCCGTAGTGTTGGAGGGGGATTAAACGATATAAACTTTAAAGCTTTAAACAATACCTTTCAAAATTAAATGGATTAAGGGGGGGGGGGTGTCTGATGGGGATTTCCCAAGGCTTTGTTAGTTTTAAACTCTACTCCTTTTAAAGAAAAAATAAAAAGGGGGAAAGAGAAGAAGAAGAAATTTCTCAGGCATGTGACCGTTTTAATGAGGCTGCTCTCACGTTGAGGAGGGCAGCGGGCTGCTGAAGCAGATGGCTCTCATAAACATCATATCTGCTCTGTTTAGATACACGACTTCTCATCTCCCGACGCCGAGAGGAAAACAAACCCCGACCATCACCGCCAGCGCTACCCACTTGCCCACTTCTGGCACGCTGCGCCGGCTCGTCGAAATGGCACATTTCCATTTTTCTCGCCCCCCCCCCCCACTTCGCAACAATATGTATGAGCTGCGCAATTGATACACATAACCTCTAATCTGTTCTAAGTATACGCAGAGGAGATGCAGCGACGGCGGCGCCGGGTATTTTTGTTTGGCGCCAGTTAGGGTGTTGACTTTTATTAAATGTTACGATTAGCATATAACCAAAAGTGTACAAACACGAGGCAAGACAGAAGTTGTTGCTGGGATTGGGCGGATGCTTCCCTCTTCGGTTGAGATACGTTTATTAATATATATCAAACTTTGTTGCTGCAGACATGTGACCATTCAGATGAAAGGGAGTCGGTGTCACGCTGCTCTCCAAATTGAGGACGGGCTCCACATTGCTCAGCAGACATCAGTGAGCTTAAAATTCGGAGGCATGTCAAGTATCGCAGGTATTAGGATGAAACCTCTCATTATCTTTCTTTAAAACATAATGCGAGTGCACCGCGGCAGGAATGGGGCGAGGTGGGAGGGGTAAAGCAGGGAGCATGGGCCCCGCAGTCACTAATGGCAACCGTAGTGAGCCCCTCAGCAGGCACCTTGAGTTCTATTATTAGACCGGGACAAACAACTCCAAACAGTAGCTGGATCAAGTGTGTCGTGTGCAGCCTCTGATTTGGGTTTAGGGGGCTCGGAGTGGCTCAAACGAGCATCGGCGTGAACACGCGGGGGTCAAAGAGATGAAAAACCAAGGCCGTCAAGAAGTCGAGCGGAATGCGGAGGGCCGACAAAAGAAGCGCCTATTTATCTAACTCTATCGGGGGGGAAGTGGACAGCTTGAGCGCTGCGGCCTTGACAGCGACGGGATTCCCACTTGTCATTTCCCAAGGTCCGCGTACACACACACACACACACACACACACAAAAACACACACAGACGCATGTAAGGCGATTATTCAGCGCCGCTTGTCAATTGTACCTTTTCAACCCAGATCAATGAGTCGTCTTGCACCAGGGGCCTGTATCAACGCCAGTCATTAACATGTGAGTGCCACTCTATCGGCCCCGACTCCAAATAAATCAAAGGGGTCGGGCCACAGAAGAAAAGGGGCTAATATTTCCTCAATAACCCCAGAGGGACACCATGGAGAGATGCAAATTGCCTCCCAGGAGACCCCGGGGGATGTGGAGGAGAAGCTCGCTGGGAGGCAACGGGAAGCTAATGAGTATAATGGTAAATGTATACAAGGAGAGGGAGAGGAAAAAACCTCCTCTCTATTCATACCAATTAATGCAATCTTATCAATGGAGGTGTACTGTAGGAGGAGGGCCCGTGTCGAACCCCTAACCCTCCTCCCCACTTCCACCTCGCGAGCGTCTGTATTATTCAACGCGGGGCCAGGCTGCGGTCATTAGCCCTGTGGGAGGCTGGGCCAGGCCCGGGGAGTTAAGGAGATTTTAAAAACCACTCACTCCTCACATCAAAACAAATCGGGACGAATCAAAGGGGCTCAAAAAAAAAAATGTCCTTTCTCGGAGGGGGCGAGGGAGGGAGTCCGCCATTGTTGTGAAAGCCGGCTTCTGCGGCACAGACGCACGTAAAACACAAGATAGCATCGGGCAGAAGTGGCTTCGCCAATCGTGCCGTGTTTGAGGGAAAAGGATTAGCGGTGATTAGAATGTCGTGGCATGAAATAATGTGAATCCAAACCGTGATAGTGTTAAATGTCTTTGCATAATAACTAGAAAATGATGGCATCAATACATTTAATTGATTAAATGGAGCTTAGCAACTGTGATATTTGAGCTTTCATTAATTATTGTTTTTCCTATATCATTAACGGATTAACAGGATGTTTTTTCAGCTGCTTGTTTGAAAGGAACGCTTAGCTCGCTGAAAATGAAAATGAATTTCCATGCAATCTTAGCCATTATAGGTTAGATTGCAATAACCGCTGATACCACATGAGAAACCTGAACAAACAAAGCCCCGAAATGTGTATTTCCTTCAAACAAATGAAGAATCCAGGAAACATTATTCTCAAACAAAAAGAAGCTTGTTAGAAGAACTTTCCTAAACAATCTAAATGTTGTTTTCTGGTGCAGAAATCTGTTTTACTGTGTCTTGTTTGAAATGACTGACATGTATTTCTAGATAATTCATGAAACAAGTGAATTTGTGGAGGAAACTGGTTAAAAGAATCTCTACCCCACTGGCAGATGTCTACTTGTTGTTGCTATCAATAAACAAAACGTCTTCATAAGATGGAGACTTTAGTTGCGGTGCCTGAACGCACCTCTGTTTTGTTTTTTTAAACAAACATTTTACCCTGTATAGATCAACTGCATTCACACAGCGATGCCAGCCAATAATCCATTTGATCTTCTTAAACTACAAACTGATAAATGGAACCCAACAGAAAAATCTGTAGATACATAAATACGTTTATTTCTCTATGTTTTGCAGTACTTACCGTCTTTACAGTTGTTACTGTAATATATATATAGTGCACCAAATAGTCTACAGTACCTGTCATCACCAACAGATGGCTGCTGCGGCCATGGAAACTTGCGTAAAATATGATAACTTTACTTTCGTCACCACGCCATGTTAACTGACTGACACTTTAATTTAAAAAAAAAGGTAATAAAACACACCACTAACTTAAAGGTGCACTGTGCTGTGCTCCATGGCGCCTCTGGTGGTCACAAACTACACAGGGGAACTTTAAGTTGCCTCTGAATCGATCTGGCCGCGCGGCTGAAAGGAATCGAAGTGGTATGTAGTTTAAGGAAGCATTTGAACTAACTGAAAGGCCAAACAAATGCCTCGAAAGCATAAAGAAGAAGCGAGAATCTATCATTTTGAAGGTCACTTATCAAGGCGGAGAAACGTACCTGACGGCGGGAAGATTTGCCTTCGAGAGATCACCGAGGGGACTCAAATGAAGGTTAATCACTATATAACTTTCTACACGTCTAATCCTGTACTCCACATTTCATTGAGCATAGCTGGAAAAAAAGCCCTCCGTCAGCATAATTGCGCCTAACCTGTGCCCCGCGTTGCTCCGATCTCGAGAATATCACATCCAACTCTGAGAATAAGTGGGGAAATTAATGAGGAAAGTGCTGAGCTCAACCTCAGATAGGTATCACAGGAAGGGTTAGCCGCCTCGCAGCTCATGCACAACAGAAGCTCGCTAATCCGAACCCTCAGAGATAGACGCTGTTTGGACTTGTGAAATGTTCTGAGGGGATAAATTCTGATTTGACATTCTGATCGGACCTAAAATAGAATAAATATGTAACCTGGGGATTTAGATTGTATTATTATCTTACTTAATTTACTTCTGCAGCACAGAAAATACAAATTACACAAATATCTAATCATATTATCATTTTTATTATGGTAATAATAGATCAGAATATTCTTTGGTCATAACTGAATGCTATTTTTATCTGTTATATATTATATACTATTTATGATTTACTTCCAGGTTTCCTTTTATGACAACCCTGTTAATAATAGGTTTTAAATAATAAGCTGCCCCCCCATCATTCCTTTTTATTATTAATTAAATGTAATGATATTACACAGTGCACATTTTACTGAGGCCGCTTTCCAATGCATCATCCCTTTGAGCGAGGGCTGAGCGCATCAGTGATCATATTCTGCCCCTTAGTGGAGGAAACGCTCCATAACCGGAGTGAGACTCATCTGCAGAGGCTGAGCAGCCGGATGCATTGACGACATCTGCAGCTCTTGACCGAGTGCTTCATTCAGGCTTTGATGAACCAAAGCGGTCTCACCTACCCGGCCCCTTAGGTTTAAGTAGCTGAAATCCTTTAAAAACAAATTCCATTCACTGTAAAGAGCACACTGCCACATGATTTACATGTACATATCCAAAACGCAGAACTAAAGACAACGGGAATCTCAGGTTTGGATGTTGTCGTGACATAAACTGGTTTCAAAAGCTGCTTGCTTGAGGGGTTTTGTATAATCGGGCTGCGTCGAGAGTCAGAAACCAGAGAATGAACCCTGATCCCTGGAAATTCATCCAAAGTATGTTTCCGCGAATCCCTCTCAGTTGAGCTGCAAGTTGAGGAAGCAAAAACGATTCCTCCCCTTAACTCCGTACTGTTTGCTACTGCGGCAGCAAACAGTGAACGTTCACTAACGTGAGCTGAAATGTAAGGAAGGAAAAACGCTGATGTTTCAGTACGAGCGTTGAAATTAGATGAGTTAGTTGTGTAAAACCAATGAAATGTCCGAAAAAAACCCGTCTTTGTTCCGGTTTATTCTAATGGCCACAATTAAATGCATTACAATCGGATGATCCTCCCTCATGCAACACATGGATTCAAAATGCATGACTTTATGAGATGGAGCAAATATTATAAGGCTCCAAATGTATAAAGAGGTGGAGGCCTTGTTAAGGCATTAAAGTTATCCACGCCATACATTTATTACAACGTGCATGCTACTTTGAAAGTATTTCTA
This sequence comes from Pholis gunnellus, assembly GCF_910591455.1. Classification (NCBI taxonomy): domain Eukaryota; kingdom Metazoa; phylum Chordata; class Actinopteri; order Perciformes; family Pholidae; genus Pholis; species Pholis gunnellus. The sequence goes on along the minus strand of NC_136530.1, from coordinate 23,340,467 downwards.
GCTAGAAAAATATGAAAAGAGCTAAAAACTGGATAAAGAAATTTTCGCAGTATTGCAGTTACACGGCACTGTATAAGAAGCTGATAAATAGCTGCAGTACTATGGCTATTTTCATTATCAATGAATCTGATAATAGTTTTGATTAAATATTTATTGTTTTGTTGGATTTCTGTGTTAAAATAATAACGAATGTCCATCATGATGCCTCGAGACCAATTATTACTTGTTTTGTCCAACCAACGGTCTAAAGGCCTTGACACACCGGGGACGTCATCAACAAACAACAGGAAAATGAGAATGCAAATTTGAGTCAGTTGCAACACTTTCAAGAGAAAGGTTGTAAAAGATTTGTGAAGGCAGACGACCAACTACCAGAATCCTAATGACCCAGAGCAGCGTCCTTCAGTCTGTCCGAGGTAAACTGGTGTATGGCCTAAGCTACTGAAAGGTGAAATGCTCTGAGTGAACTTGAGTTCCCTCTGGTAAACAGGTACGCTTTGCCTATGTCTGATCTGGTCTGCGCTGCCTTTGTCAAGGTTGAAAGCAGTAATAAAGTTTGCTGTCTTGGTTCGGACTACCGAGCCTGCATGTTGTTGTTCAATGTACTCTACGTTTTGAATGTCTGTTCCGCGCAACGCGATTGGTTGATGCCTTTATTTCGCCGGGTAATATTCGCGTAGTACTCATGACAAAAACAACAGTTTGAAAATACACATTGAATGGGAAAAGAAAGTCCACAGTGTGTGAAGACCTTTAAACCTAAAGATACTTTACTACCACTTGAGACAAAGAAATGCAGCAAATCTTCACATTGACAAGTTTCATATCGAGAATCTCAAGCATTTTTGTTTGAAAATGAATAAATAAAATAAAATATTTTAAAAAAGTGACATCCATAGGAAGCCCGTGTAGAGATCCTCATTTAAAGGGCCAACATCACAGAGTAATCATAAAAATACATCCATAAAGTGGAGTGTAACTTCTATAGATACACAGCTTTCTGTGCAAGTCTGTGTTGTTTAGTCATCACCAGCATTGAACTGTGACACAATAACTATTTAGTAGATATTTTTGCTAAATGATGCGTGTAAATAGAAATGTGAATCACCTCAAACGACCTCTGAGCAATACTCGAAACCCCTGATTTAAATGATTAAAATCTCGATGGTACAATTACAACGCGGCGACGGTCTCACCGTCGAAATCCTCGGAAGCGACTCGCATTTTTAAACAAATTTAAACAAAGACCGGAGCATCGTAAACACTTGTGTGTCAGTGATTTTGTTTCACACCGGAGAATAATCAACAGCCAGCTTGTCACTCCCAGCAACCTGTCAAGTGTAGGAGGGGAAGCACTGACACATGTAACTGACATCTCAGATTTAATTTGACTGGTAATCACACCCAGCCATAGTTTCAGAGCGTTTCACACGTCTGAGCTACAGTTTCAGGTGTCAAGCTGGCGAGGAGACGTACAACTGTGCCTCTGAATGATCACACCTCGTTGGAGCGGGGCCACACTTTAGCTTTACGCTCCGCCATTGTGATTATAATGACGATAATGCTAATAAGAACATTAAGACGCCCGCACAACACGGAATTTCTTGCTTTTCAATTTTTAACGCTAATCAACGCTCGCTCAAATACCAGTCATTTCAGTTCAGCAGCTATTTGGAAAAAGGAGTTCTGAACGCGCGTGTCGCTTCACAGCGGGTCACCTTGTTGTGATTCTTGTCTGAATCATGAGCCACGAGCTGACAATAGCACTTCTGATAAGAGTCGATATTCTGCTAATACCACCCGTGTTTGAGCGGAGTGCATCTGAATAATCACGCAGAATGTTAAACGAGGTGAAAATGAAATTGAATGTGTGCTTACGAGTCTATGTCGAAGCACCGGTTCCACCGCATGGCTCTGAGAAGACACACCTGTAAACAGAGAGAAAAGCTTCTTTAACTACGTTAACGAAGCTGCTCACTGCACGGATCCCTGTGACTTTCTTTCAAAAATAAAACAGAAAAAAGATTTCATGATTACATCTGACACACCCAAAAGTGAAAGCTGTGGACATCCACACAGGGATTATGATGGAAGTGCTGACATGATTAGTTGATGTAGAAGTTACAGCTGGTGTGGTTTTTGTTGGTTTTTTGACATTGGCTTTAATTGGTAATTGTTTGGGGTCCCACACAGACCCTACTGCTGTAGCAAAAACATTCTCACCCCCAACTCTTCACATATTTTAACGCCATTTAGGGCAGCGGCCTGACCCAGAACCGGCGTTGCTGCAGACTTCGACCTACAGTCTGAAGCTCCGGCTCATTGCCCGTCTTAAGCATCTCCACCACCGACACCACGTTGCTGGAGACCCGGGCTGGAGGCTCGGGAGAACCAGAACAACGCCTGCTGCTGTAAAATGAGAGCTTTCCTAAAGGGACTCTGGTGGTCGGAGACACTACAGGGACCACAGGGGCCGCAAAAATCAACACAAAATGAAAGTTCTTTGTCATAGCTTTAACTTACATCTCAATATGAACATCAAAAATATGTTTTGCCGAGGTAGTGCCTTGACGTGTACAATGTAAATAATATGGAAACTAGAGCTGAAATGTCAATTAATCGATCAACATAAATACGTATCTGCAACTATTCTGATAATATAACTATATTTAAAGTAAAAATGACGAAAAATACCCCCACAAACCAGCGGTTCCAGCTTCTCATGTGTCTGTGGATTTGCTGTCTTATGTAACGGTGAAAGTCTTGTTATTCAGACCAAAACAAGCATTCACTGACATAACGTTGAAGTCCGGGAATTGCGACGGGCGTTTTTCACTGTTTTCTGACAATTCACCGTGATAATGAAGAAAGTCTTTGATTGCAGCTCTAATGGGAACTGCCGTTTGTATTGAATACGAGTGAAAACGCGGAAAACTGAACAGCTCAAAGCGTTCTTTATCGAGAGAAACAACTGCGACCGTTATTCATTGAATGCAGATGACTTAAGGAGTGGACGGCAGTGATTCAGCCAGTGTGATTCTATGAAGGCACGCCGCCCTTACACCCCCCCCCAGTCTCTGATATATTTCTGCAGACCTCAATGTTCTTGGTAGACCCACCTGATTACTAAAATATCCCATCTCTGCAGCTGCTCCTCAGCTGGGTTGCTAATTCAGGCCAGTGTACTCCCATTTAAGTAGTCCCAGGTGTCTTCATTTATAGCTGTGTAAGCAGCCGGCCAGGCCAGCAGAGAACACAGAGCTGTTTGCTATGCCGAGCATTCAGGAACTTCAGGCATCTTGGTTAAAATATTTGACCTTGTCAAGTGACACATAATCAATGTGTGGATAACACGCCTCGACCATCTCATTTATTTAGTCGAGCGGTTGACTCCTTCACTCTCGGCGGTATACTAATGCAGCACAATCGACACCGGCCCGTTAAGCTGCCACTGACTCCCTGCTATGGAAACGTAAGCTCGCCCTCAGACACCTGCAGGGAGCGATGGACTCACTTATGTACAGTAGGCCTACGCTTTGCAAACCTCCGTTCCCGGAGCTGACACCAGGGACATGAAGATGCGATGTCTGCGGTGGAAAACATGGCTGTCGTTAGCATTTACCACCCTGCTCGTTATCTCTGCTGTCAGCTCTCTCGGTAATGATTGACAGTCGTCACAGAAAATCACTTATTGACCTATTTTTCACACATTATTGGTACAACGATTCTGAGTGGTCACAGTAGACCAGATGTAGATGGAGATGGATCACCATTTTAAATGAAAGGGGTCTTATCTGCTGATATTTAGTCACAAAGCACATTCATGTCTCTTTGAGACAGTTATCATGTGGGTACCTGTGTAGCATCTCTGCTAGCAGGTGGGCCACTAGATGCTGTCTGGCTTGTGTCTGCACATTGCTGTTTCTTCCAGTTTAAGTGACTGCTGGTCAGCCCTAAATTGCTTATTAAGCTCTGATAGTAGCACAGTTGTTGGTGGGCCCGTGTGTCACGTTCACTTGATCACGTACGTTGTTTTCCCACTGGCGCTTGCGAGGCTTGCTATTTCTATGCATGAGGGGGACAAACTGGGGCTTCCGCATGTTCATTTTAGACGACAATAATTGCAAAAAACTAATTCTGCACACATATAGTACACATGTATTTTGATTACACTGTGTCCAATAATCACTCTATTTTTGCCTACTCTCCATAATGAGCAGTCAACAGAGATTTTGGACACTTGCTGAGCAATGTGGGTTATTGCTGACCGGTATAGTTTAGCACGACTGTAATTCTATAATCATCTATAACAAATGCATTGCATTGTGGGATTGTTAGTGGAAAGTAGATAAATAAATAAATGCCATGGACACAGCTTCTTTCTTTCGGTAAATATATTGCACTATAAAGTATATAGGGATTGATTTTGGACACAGGTTTAGTCGGGTAGAAGTTGGTCAGAGTAACGTCAGGTAACTAAAATTCTCCGACAAGCCGTTGTCTTTAAGTTCTTAGCGTTCGCAATGGTATCTTTATTTTATGCCGACTCTGTTTTGTCATTGAAGAACTTCCGAAAGATTAGATCTAGTTTGTTTCTGTATTTCTAAGCTTTTGTTTAGGCTCCTTGTGTTTTTGCTTTGCACTTCTGTCCTTGCAGCTCTATCACATGTCGACTTGCAGGTGGATTCCAGTTTAACTTTGCTTTAGCCACTGGCACCACTTTTGGCATTTAACAACTCCCATACAATATGGGCATTTCAATGAGCCTCACTCTCACAGTCTGTCTCTAATGGGCCATTTAAAGTCATATAAAGGCTCTTTTTCGTGTTGCCACAAATTGACTGTCCAAACAGTCAATACAAACTGGAAATATTTAGCTAGATAGCAAAGAGCTGCCTACTCCTCCTGACGTTAGCTGGGACTATATTTTGACGAGCTATGCGACAGTCAGCTCGCTGCTCTGCCCACAGACTGAGCCTCAAAGACGAAACTGTAACAGCAACGTCGCAGAGAGACACTCTGTGTAGCAAAAGCGAGCCAATTGAAGTTGAGGTAGCAGCAGCTTTCCCCAGTTCTCGGTCACTGCAGTGTTTTTTATTCCCTCACATCGACCCACGACAGCGACACATCCCTGACTAATGACCACACCTGGCCGCGACGTATCCCTGCGCACATCAAAACCGGACAGCGGGCGGTGAGGCACTTACCTCAGGACGACGAGTCGTGTCCTCAAGTTTGTCATTGCACTTGACACCGTTTGGCCGTCTTTCCCTCTTTCAGACTGTCGCCATTTTGCTTTAAAAAAAAAATCAGGCAGGTCGCACTCTGGTCCAGAGGAGAGGGATGTTCACGACGGAGGTGGAGGAATGAGCGTCGCCCAAACTGCACACCGAGTCCTTTATGTCCACTTCAAAGTGCCTCCCCGCCATTCAACACTTAGACCAAGTAACTAACTAACAATAACTAACGCGACGAATGTGAATTAAGAGGATTACAAAATGTATCAACACATCTTTTTTTTTTAAGTTTGTGATGAGGGGACATGCCTTTGAACTAAATGCAACATGAATCGACATTCGGCCTACTTTCTCGCACGGAGACACACAGGCTTTGCCATAGTGAGTAGACGTGGGTAAACCAACATTTAAGAAATTTTATTGCAGTTTATTATTTATTTAAGTTAGCTTATGTGACTGTAAACAGGGAAAATAAATTGCTCTCTTCTGGGTTTCACAAACCACAACGGTGTCGACCACAGCGTAACTAGGACACAAAGGGTTAAATTCGTCTTTTGTGACCCAAGATCTGAATTTTTCAAAAATTTGAAATGAAAGTTTCACTGAATGGTAGAAAAAAAGATGCTACTGTTTATATATTTATTTATATATGTCCCGCTTTAACCCTCATTTAAATAGCAGAATATTGATGCAGAATGCATGCTGGAAATACATTATTAATAGTGTCACATGTTTGTTTTTTTCCTGCCCAAGTGTTACTTCCATGATTCCACGGGAAACCATCAGGCATTTCAAACCTCGTCATGTCAGCCTCGACGTGTTTTTATTACAATGATCATTCCTGTTAATGTCGTTTGACCTCACATGATCGCCATCGGACCGGAACACAAGCTTTAAGCATGGTTAGCCTCATTTCTGATTGGCGCAATGATGAGCCAATACGTTTAATTGTATGTCCCTTCCATCTTATTAGAAGACAGTCAAAATGTCTGGATGCATTTTTGTCAAACGTTAAACTGACTGTTAAGTGGAAGCTTTGTGCATTGGCACACATTGCCACTGTGCGGTTGCCATCACTCCTCTGTGAGTCCACCCGAATGCTACGACAGACCCTGTTACTGTTGCATGACGTTCCAAACCATGATATACTTTTATTGTGTAAAACACTCGCTGTGCGTTGGGGAAAACATATTGTGTGTGTGTGTGTGTGTCTGCAGTGGTTGATTGGAGCGGTAATTCTCATATTCATATACATATAAAACATTGATTGGATTAAGCAAACAACTAACAAATCTTTGAATGTACTTTGCTCCAGTGACTGCTATTATCAACACAAAATAGTCTGCAGACAACTCTCCAAATCTGCTGAATATTTATTATTAAAGTGGGCAAAATATGACTTATTTATTTTTGTTCAATTATTTAATGTGTGGAATGCAGATGCATTAATCATTAATATTGATATATTGAGAGAAACTGTAAAACATAAATATTTGTGCATTAATATTCATCCACCCCACGCCAGTGTGTGTTAGCGTGCGCTTTAGCTCCTCATTCAACAGAGATGTGTTTCTTTCAAAGCTGTTTCCAAGTCACTTACTGTATTTGTGCTTGCCTCACTGTGATCTGAGCTTATCAGCGCACCCGCCCAGATGGCAGACAACACAAAGCAATTCCGAGGAGTGCGTTGTCTTTCTGCAGAGAAGATATAGGGATTGACACAAGCCCTCTGTTTTCAGAGCATGAAGTAATTCTTTTAATGGCCTGCCAACTGTGCACTCCAAAGTTTGATTTTGCTCCGCGAAATGAGAGCAATAATCTCGAACAATTTATTATGCTGTTTGTGCCTCGCTTCACTAGTTATCGTCTGCAATTTATTTCCTACCTTGGGGTACTGCGAGCCATTTTTCTCCATTTTTCAGTGGCTCACTTTTCTTTTTTTTTTTTCCTTGATCCTGCATGCTGCTGACTAAACTCCTGCCTCCAGCCATGGTGTTGGAACATCACAGAAAACTACATCATTATACTGAAGCTAGTTAACAAAGAGAGGCAGAGAAGTTTAAATCACGGGGGCACAAGACAGTACGAGGAATTACCGAGTTCACTCACTCGGGCGCAGCGGCCTCTCTCCGGTTGCTCAGGTGAAACGGCTCACTAATGAAAGGCTGTTTGAGGCCTCGGTTTGAATTCAAGGTCGGCACCGGACCGCTCCTCGCTGCTTGAAATTCATTTTTCCTATAATAAATGATGCCTTAGTTCAAACGTGAGTCACATGTCTCCATCGGCTGAGCGCCAGTGATGACCTTTGTACATTTCCACTCATTGGCATGCATTCATACATTATTTACACCTGTGCCTGTCCTACTGGGACATGTCATAATGTGTGTCCATAAAAGGCCCCCCCCCCCCGATACTTTCTGTAAAAACAGGATCTATCTGACTTAAGAGATGACAGATGTTTTCATTTTAACCATATGAGGTCACCTGTGGTCACAGTAACAGTATCCATCATTCAAGGTGTTTACGAAGTTGCAGGGGGTGGGAAAGGTATTCGGATCCTTTACTTAAAGGGGACGTATCATGCTTGTTTCCAGGTCCATACTTGTGCTCTGGGTTTCTACTAAAACATGTTAACAGGCTTTAATGTTCAAAAAACACATTATTTTTCTCATACTGATCGGCAGAATATGTCTGTATTCTCGTCCTTTCTGAAACGCTCCGTTTTAGCGCCTGTCTCTTTAAGACCGCTTAATATGGCGCACCTTTGCAAAGGTAGGTCTCAAGCAGTGGGTGGATGGGGGGGGGGGGGGGGGGGCGCTATATGCCAAATAGCTGCATGTGACATAGGAAGGGGAGCCGAATCTGATTGGCTTGTAGAATCAGACGCATTCTATTCCAGGCAGACCCGCAAAGAAACTGACAAGAAAGATCATACGAATAAAAAAAAGTTTTTTTATATTTTGAGTTTTGGTTCCCAGTGTGTGTGTGTGGTAAATTATTTTCAAACTCAACACACCCAGTTTGTAATGCAGTCTTTCTGAGCTCAAACTTAAATAACCATGATGCTTTTTTAGTTATGTATTTATTTTATTTAGCCGGTGTCATTAGGATCAAAAAGTCTTTTCTAAGAGAGACCTGAGAGCAAGAAACACTCACGAGAACATAATCGGGCAAAACAGAAACAACACAACTACACAATAAACAGGAATTCAATAATTTAGTGACAAGAATCGTAAAAACAACCATTAATTAATAAAGATTTAAAATCTCCAAGGCGGGATGCAAGACTCTAGTCTGAGGGCAGTTTGCAGTTCACTCCGTTCAATTGTGCATAAACCAGTTCTGCCAACATTGGGGAGCATACATGAGGGATGTCTCAGGTGATGTGTTACTGGATCGTGTGCTGCACTTGTTTTCCTTTGTTTGAATGAGAGAAGACTTGACAACGCTCCTCCAGAGCCGCAGACAACATTATAATGAGGAGTAATACTCCTAAAAATGCAACTCTAACATGAACCACGTCAAGTACATATATTCAATACATATATATTGTCATGATATTTGAACAGCCCTTCCTCCCCTGCAGTGGTATAAATCGACCACAAGGTGGCAGAGGGAAGCCTGCTGTGTCCACTCCTGCTATGCCTTTTGAAATGAGTCTTATTAACTACCATTAAATCACTGCTCACAAATTGTATTTTGATATGCAAAACGCTTTTTAAACGCATATTATATGCTGTTTTAATCCTTAATATCAGTAAATATGGCATATTAGGGCTTTTAATATTCTTAAGAGATTACCAGGCACTGGTTGCGTGTGTGCTTATGCAAGGCTTTCAGCGCCATCAAATATTAATTCTTCTAAACTTGCTCTTTTAAGAGGACTTCTTTGATGTTGATGTAATTTTTCATCAGCTAAGCAGATCTCACACGGCGGTGTCTGTTGGAAAGCAGTGGGCCCATAATTCATTGATGAGCCATGTGGGGCGCAGATATCCACATCCCGATGCCCGTGCGAGATCTTAAGCAGTTTTTAGATGTGATGGGTTTAGCAGAGTGGCACGGTGCTGGGCTGCTGGCCGCAATGGTGCCGCGGATTTAAGGGCTAAGTAGAGGGCGAGGGAAAGTAATCTGTGTGAAGTACGTAGTCATTTAAAATGCTTAAAAGTCCTCTTTATTTAAAACTGCGTAGACGTCAAGATAAATGAGAAGACATCAGGGCCTCAAAGACAAAAGCTTCCTCTCCAAATCTGTTGACAACTGAAGGTCAAAGTCATTAGAAAAAAACATTTACTTTGTCACCACCACGAAATAAACAAGCACCACTTTGATTCGTGTTTCTATGGCGGAGCGAGAGAAAGAAAAACAAAATCAGGAAGAATATTACAGAGGCAATTATGGCAAAAGAAAAAGTTTAAGGTTATCATTATTAAATTATTCATTTTTGACAATGTCGGCCCCTCGGAGTTGGGGAATTGATCTCTCTGTAAACACGCTAAAGCAAGCTAGATTGACACAAATTGCGAAAGACGAAGCCCCTCTTTTGAGCGCCCATGCTTTCCCTTTCATGTTGCCTCACAGTGGGGGCCGAACACTGCTAATAAAATAGAAAAAAGAGCGGGAAGACCTTGGGCGAGTAACACGGGCTGATTAGTTTTGCACACTGGAGAGCGACGGCGCTTTGGAGTTCGGCAACGAGATTTGTTTGCTTCTCGCAACATATCTGAGAAAGAGAAACAGAGAGGGAATGCTTAAAAGTTTTCACCGACGTGTTTGTTCTCTTCAAAGCGGGAGCGAGAGATCTTGCGAGTTCGTGTCAGGGCGTGGTGCGTGCACGCTCATTATTGCGATGAGCCCATTTTGCCTCCCGTGATTGCTCTGTAAAGAGAATAGCGGATGACCCCTGGCTCTGTTGTTAAGTTAATGCTTTTGCACGCGAGGAAAACAACTGGTTTGGGGCCTTGTTATCCCGGACTAGATGAGAACACGCTAGTCCGCTTGAGTTGGTAATCACACGCAAGAACAACAAGGCCTGTTTGGGTAAAGTTCTTCACTAATGGGATAATTGATTGACAGTCTTTGAGCTTTCGCGCGGCAGATTTTTTTTTGTACTGTTGCACTTGCATGCTGCAAGGCTTTCAATTTAATTGAGAAGCAATTGGGTATGAGGGCAACACTGCCATGGGGGGGATGTGGGGGGTGGTGAATCAAGTGATGGGACTGTTTTAATGATTCCCCCACCGGAGAAGTTAGAAGATCCACAGTGAACTGAGTTTCTTTGCACTGTGATCTCACAATAACAGCACGCTGCGATCATCCTTTTCTGTGAAACATCCCAGTTGGATATATATATATATATATGTGTGTGTATATGTTGGGCACCCAGCTTGTCAATTTCAATATCAAAGATTAACTATTTTGTTTCCCAGACAGGCGTGTAGCAGTTTCACTGGGAGCATGGCAGCATGTGATGCCCTCAAGAGGCCTACAGGCCAGATACACTTTGGTGCGATGAAGCCGAGCAGCTTCCTGTACATTCAGCTGCTGTAATAAATGTGCTACAGCGCTGCGGACGGTGCCAGAGCTGCCGTGGAATGCAGACTTTGGCTCCTACTTGCAGTCTGCACTCCTCCTCTCTCACACACACACACACACACACACACACTCACTCACTCACTCATCCCACTGTCTGTCTGTCTGTGCTGGAGGGCTTCGATCAAGTTCAACTACAATCTGAAGGTACACTTTCAGTCGGAGGAGGGCTCGGTGCACTGTGTGCATAAATTCAAAGAACACTCTGGAATAACTGTCCCATTTAATGTTTTTCTGTCTGAAGTTTTAGATTTAAATTAACTTTTTCTTTTTTTAAAACAAATTTGTGACACACACAGCAGCTGAGGTAAGAGAGAATGTGTGCAATATTTGAAAAAAAAAGATGTATAATATAGTATAATGATATAATGATTCGTGAGGCCACTACTGCCCCTGGGTCAATTATTTTTCAAGCTGCCAAAACCCAGAATTATAATTTACTATAACTTCAAACGCTACCATTTCCTTGTGCCCCTTTTATCAGGTATTATTATTAGACAAACCGTCCATGCAATAGATGTACATGCACACTATCACACTAACACACTTTCTAAATGTGTCAATCACACTAATAATTCCAATGCTTTCTCTTATTGTGTATGATTTGACCACAGCTGAAGCGTTTCCCATCATCCTGCTGTAAGCTCCTTTTGTTTCCACTAGAGGGTGCTGCAGATGAGCGCTTTCCTCTCAGTGACTTCCTTCTGCATCCTTGCAACGGTTACCTGAGCAATAACATCTGTAGATGCTGCATTAACTATGCATAATAAACATGTATATTATATGGCAGTGTATAATATACAATAATGTATGCATCGTTGAATTATCTCCGTGCACACTAATGCATATGTGAGCAAGTCCGTTGGTTCAATGCATCCATACATGCACAAATGTTTGCTTTATAGCATGCTATGTGCATCTGGCAAGCATGTGTGTGTCGGCGACAGTGTGTGTGTGTGTGTGTGTGTGCACGCAGCTGAACTTTGCGGCGATGAGCCAAAGTATTATAGCGTAACCACACTGGCCTCAAAGAGAAATATGATGATATGATGTTGTGTGTGTTATCTCATCTCCCACTTTATCCTGAAGATGAGCTCACCGCGACAGCTTCACCTCCTGACAAGTCTCCCCGCGTCTCCTGCGCGCACTGACACGTGTGGACACACACTTGGAGCCCCTGGTTCCAGCTGATCCTGACAAAGTCTCTCTGACAAGGTCGGAGTTGCGCTCCACTCATCACCTTTTATTGGAAGAGGATTTGGACCAGTCGTGCTCTGGAACAGCTTGGCTCCCCCCTTTTCCTTCCATATAACTCTCCGAGCTGACGGGTTTGTCCGCAGCCGCAGTCCCTCCCCGTCCCAGATATTACGCAGAGAGCTCAGCCTGACGTTGCGCAACCCTCTCTTGCTGGTTCCCATCCAACACAAACCTCCTCTGCCTCTACAGTGTGTTACCGCGGCCCTCTGCGGTGCCAACGAACACATCTCAGGCAGCAGCAGAGACCACACTTTGTGCCATCTGTAACCTGGGAGGGGGGGGGGGGGGGGAGGTCTTCTCCGAGCAATGAACAAGTGACAGCTTCAATGCCCCCGCATAATGAACGGATTTAAAATGATCAATAAACAGGACCTGTATTTGTTTGTGTTGGAACCTGAGCCACGCTGCTCCACGGCCGCTCATTATGCTGTTGAATAGAGATCGCCGGCTGCAGTCTTATTAGGAGCAAATGGATCATTTGAAGGTGTTGAGTGACGGCAAGCCTCTCTCTGGAGGTACACCAAGCACAACTGGCTTGATGGAAATGCTGGTTCGGAGCCAGGACTACATCTCCCAGCTGGCTGTGAGGAGCAGCTGCAGGAGAAATACTGTAGATGTGCTGTGTTGCCTTTTTAGCCTTGTTTCTTTTAGCCCTTTGGAGTCTCCCAGTTAGGTTTTGCGAATATAAACATCTTATTGTGGTTTCAGAAACCCGGATAAGATACATTTTGAGAAACCTGGATATGAATTCTTTATGTTACCCATTACGCCATAAACTAAAGTAGTTAGTTAAAGCTGCTGTTGGTAACTTTTATTGATATCACATTGTATCACATTTGCTCAAACTGTCACTATGTCCTGACAGTGCACGAGACGGATAATCTGTGAGGAAATCAGGTTTCTCTGCCTCCTTTTAGTGCTCCTAATGGCCCTTCCAAGAGTCCACCAGGCCAAAAGAAAAGCCTCCGATCAGACCAGAGGAGTCTCAGCTGTCAGTCACTGTTCGCAACACTCATGAACTCCAATCAAACTGTCAAACTAGGCAGCGCTGATCAAACATGAATCAAGATCACGTTACTTTATATTGTCTATTTCTCACCTCCAAGTTTTCAGAAACAAATTTTAGTTTGCTGTTATGCTGTACGAAGACAAAGTTTGACCCGCCCTTGTTTTTTTGGCTCGACTATTTTCAACATGGCGGCCAACTTTCACAAACCTTTTCATTTTTTAGCTAAACATATACTAAAATATGTTTCTGGAAACATTTGAGGCAATAAACAGACAATAGTGTAACTGATTTTCTTCAGATGTGGAGGAATCTTGCAAACTTGCAAACATAAGGAGCAACTTATTTGTATCAGCATAAAGTGACAGTTAGAGAAAATATGCTAAAAAACAATAATTGTTGTTTGCTACTGTAGGTAGTAAGCTAGTTAGGAAGACGTGCTAACAATTGCGGTTTAGCTATAGAGCAGATAAACACACTGTGTAGTCAGTCCCCAACACTTTTGCTCCTGTGGTTTTGTATTTATAGAGAACTTTTAATTCGCACCATCTTTCTTGATAACACTCTGGATGGATGTAGCTGGGTTTGTCTGAGGCTGATCATCAGACATCCTAAGCGACTCTTTGGCAGCGTCCAATGCGAGGATGAATTATTCCTCTCCGTCCCGACACCACTCCTCGGGGAGTCGCTTCCTCCACACATCTGGATCACTGAGCTTTTTTTTTTCATTCTCTCTCTCTCTCTCCTGTCCTTGCGCTGGGGTTATTAGCATTAATCTGCAATGCAACATCTGTGAGTCCATCTTCATTTTTCCATATTTTTCTCCTCCCTCTGACCCTCCATGTGATTTGGTGTCTGCTCACTGGGCTTACACCAGGCAGCCAAGTCTCTCCAGGGCGCAGATGTTTTTCGCTGCTCTGTGGTGAAAAGCAGGTGGCCGCCGGTCTGCAGGTAGACGACCGCAGCTTCCAGAAGAGGAGCAGTCTGGGAAAATGCCATGCGCCGTTTCAAAAGACCTCAACAACTGACGCCACATTTACAAAAACATTAACTTATACCCAGAAAGGCTTTTGTAGTGATTTTACTTTCACTCTTTGGTTTTTCAATCTTCCCCAGTTAGTTGTGGTATAATAAAACAATACACCTTCCTTCAGTTGTTTGCAACTCATGGAAGTCATTGAAAACAATTTGTTATTCTCTTATTCAATTTCCTGTTTACCGTGCTGAATGTGATGCTACATGTGAGAGTAGTCTGTGACAAACTGAAGACAGCTGATGTAATTTCCTTTGCTTAACACCCTCGAAGTCACATGAACGAAAATGGCCTCAACCTGGAAACATCTGGCTCAGATACGACGGACGACGCATGCAGGTTGAAACCCAATAACAACGGCACTATTTACTGTGAGAGGGTTAGTTTCCCCGTAGCGCTGCACAGAATCAACATTTCGAACAGCTATAAGAAAATTGAAAAAGAAATCTGTTGAGGCAGGCACTTGCTCGCTCCGTGCAAAGCTTGCGTTTCAAAATCTGAACCAGGCTCAGGAAAATGTGTGTGGGAGAGCCAGCCAACAGCCTAATTGTCAGATGTGGCCTATCTAATGGCCTAAATATGCTTTGTAAGAGCGGTGGGGGGGGGGGGGGATGTGTGCACCGCAGTTTCATCACAACAGAACCCGAAATCTTAACGATTGCCCACGTGATTGCGTTTTACCTCTGGGAACGGCGATATGGTGCGGCCCTGCTGCCACAACGCACTTTATAGCCAAGAAGGCCCCCATCCGCTCTGAGCCCGCGGTCTGTATTTTTACACAACATTTCTTTGGCACCGCAGCGTATCCGATGCTGTGATGCAGACCTGGAGTATACTAACATAATGTGAGGGGTTTTTTTACGACAAAATCCTGTTTGATCAGTCCCAAAGTCACGTTTGAATATTTCAACTAAAATAAACCCCAAAAAGCGGCTTTTTTTAAGTCCATGGGGTTGAATTAGTAGTTTGTCAGAGATTGCACATCATGCTGCATGCACATCAAGACCGTTATTTCTGCACAGGGATTGTATAAAGAAGCGTATCAAAGTGGACACTTTTTAAGGACTAAGAACAAAGTGTCAAAAAAAGTTCACAGTTCAAACGGATCAGAGGGAATATGGGGGATAGTCGCTGAATGTTTGATACAGTCCATGACAGAGACTTTGCATCTGCGAGTAACTGACCACTGAAGTTTCTGGATCAACAGCGGAGCGAGAGATGAAGAGCGGGAGTGATGCTCCTGCAGGGCACCGATGGAGATCTTGAAGGACTGCAGTGGACTGTGCGTGTCCCCCATGACGCGGACAACAGAGCTACAGCTCTGCGATGCCTCAAAGGGCTGCTTTGAAATCTCAAGTACACAAGTCATACACACATCAATCTGTGGGCCCACGCCATCAGGAGAGGTCACAACGTGGGCCAAAGCAACATTTTAGTTCATACACTGATCACTAAACTTTTTGAGCTTTTTAATTGTTATTGTTGTGTATTGTTTAATAGTTGTTTGATGATCAGATTCAAGTTCTATTTTAAAGACATCAAAAATGATAAAAGGATTGATAAAAAAGGAAAATCTGTATCACTCAACACCAATGAAAAAAAAAATCCACATATATAGGATGCATTCATTCAGTATGCTTTCAAATCTATGTTTATAATATTCATCAGGACAGTCGGGTTCCAGGATTATTACCAAGTCACGGACAGGACAGATGGGCAAAGGCAGAAGTTTCAGTCCAATCTTCAAATATTGCAGAGTTCACCTGATTTATCTTACAACAGAAGAAGAAGGATAACAAACGGATATTCAACTAGACGTCATAATTCCTAATTTCAATAATTAAAAGGTACAGTGTGCGGCATCTAGTTGTGAGGGTGCAGATTGCAACCAACTGAAACTTCTCTCATGTGCGGCAAGTGTACAGGAGAACTACGGTGCGCGGAACGAAAATGCAAAAAGGCATCATATCGAGCCAGTGTTTGGTTTTGTCCGTTCTAGGTTACCGTGGGAACATGGCAGACTCTGTGAAGTGGACCAGCTCCATGTAGATATGGACGGCTCATTCTAAGGTAACGGAAACACAACGATTCTTAGTTTCAGGTGATTATACACTGAAGAAAACACTTATTATTTTCCATTTGTGCCAATAGATCCCCCTATATGCTATACACTGGCACTTTAATTTTCCAACAAAGGGAATTATCTTACATAACATAATAACATAATTACTGCATAGCTTTAGGAATGAAGAAATAACTTAACCACGAGTGAAACATAATCAGTACTCGAAATAATTCACAAACTACTAAAAGCTGCTATAAATACATTTAAACCAAAGGAAACTTAGATATCATACGCACAGATGAACTATCGGAGGAACGAGGAGTCCACATGAGGCCAGCCAGCCTCTTTGTTCTCAAAACATTGTCAATATTAGCTGGCTGCGTTTTTTAACCCCGAGGCTCCACCGTTCCAGGAAGCAGACAGGACGAGGAGAGGACAACTCCTTCAAAATTAAAGACTGCAAAATCAGGAAGGCGGTGCAAGAATTCCCAGAAAGTCAGCTATTGTCGGACATGTCCACACTGGACTCTCCCTCGTTGCAGCATCTCCTTGTTCTGTCTCAACCGTACGGTTGCCCTCAGCTTGGACTGCTTCTGTTACGTCCACACCTGCACATTTTACACTGAAAAGCACAATTAACATCGGAAAATGTGTATATTAAACTATCTTATATTGATTATAAGCTTAGTCTCTTGTATTTACACAAAAAAGTATTAATAATGCAAAGCAATAATTATACAAGTACTTCACTGACCCACTCATAGCATCTTAAAAACATTCACCAATTCAGAAAAACTATTATTACTGAAAACCATTTGTTTTGCATTCGATCCCCGGCTGGACGACTCTTCTGTGTGGAGTTTGCATGTTCTCCCTGTGTCAGCGTGGGTTCCCCTCCGGGTTCTCCAGTTTCCTCCCACAGCCCAAAGACATGCAGCTTAGGTCAATTGATGACTCTAAATTGCCCGTAGGTGTGAATGTGAGCGTGAACGGTTGTCTGTCTCTGTGTGTCAGCCCTGCGATAGTCTGGCGACCTGTCCAGGGTCTACCCTGCCTTCGCCCAATGTCCTCTGGGATTGGTTCCAAGAAACATCTATGCAGCGTATATGTCGTGGGGCTATTATTGTGAAAGGTATGAACGGAAAGAGTGGATCTGGGCTGCGCTGCCTTTGCATTTAAAAAATCACACACTTTGTGGTTTTAAAGTCAGTTTAACTGCTTCCCGGCAGCATCTGGAGACAGACATTGCAGGAAGCACAGCTCTTCCTCCACAACTCCACTCCCTAATCATTGAAAACATATTTTGTGCAACTAGCGCTGAATGTTTTCATGTACGAATGTACAAAAGAGGTCTACGGTCACATGACATGTCTAAAAAATAAAGAGAAGACCATACTTAGCCCACTGGCCAACAGAGAGTTAAGAGGACCTTCACGTCAATGGTCATGGTAAACACACAGGGGAACAGCAGGAGAAGATGCTGACAGAGCGCTAACCTTGATGAGTGCGTTGCCGACAATAGCGGCGAGGCAAAAAATAGAACTCAAGAGAGCCAGTCAGTCAGCACTCACACAGTAGAGACAGTAGAACAAATGAATGGAGGCTCACGGCCTTCAAACAGGCTACTCTGTCAAGGTTGAGAGGAAGGGCCGAGGCTGGTGGGAGAGAAATCTTAGGATTCAGTCACTTAAATATATAAATATAAAGGAACACAGAGCTGGCAGTGGAGATTTTACAAAGATAAGACATTTTTTTCTCAGGCAAGTTTACTAGGAGACTCACCCCTTTCATGGTGCTGAAGGTCAGTACAGTTGATGTTTTAGGGCCAGCGAGTGGCTCCAGCTGAAGAAAATGTCGGCTTGGGCATTAAATTATGGACAGTTTTTCTCATGACCAGAGCAGTGGTTGTATAGTAAAGCTTGTGGGCAACATAACGCCTTCTGAACACTCTGAATAATCACATTGCATGAGTTAACTTCAAGTCTTAAGAAGTGTCATTTCTAATCATTCGGCGGTCCGAACATCATTCATTTGTAACGATACAAGGCCGGTTGAAAATTTGCAAAGTTTGCCCTTTAAGTCTCATTGGCCTCATTCAATGAAGTGCTATGATCGGACGTCTAATCTTGATAAGAATTGAATGCATGTTTTTTTTCCTGCTACAGCAACTATTAGTGGGGTTTTTGTACATCTAACTCAAGCTTCTGTGTTGAAGTTTCGGTCTGAATTATGAAATGCAGCTGGTGCAGGCAGACAGGAAGAGTTCAGTGACAAAACGAAAAAATACAAGAGCTCACTGTTGTGGGAAGCCGGTCTGAACAGAATTAACGGAGAGTCCACCGGCGGACAGGAACCGGGAAAGGTAAGAAGTGCAGGCAGGCACATATCGGGGCCGACAACCCGGCAGGAAATGAGCTGGTTATATACTGCGGGGCTGATGAGGGGAAGGGGAAACAGGTGAGCGGGTGGAAGTGAGCGTCAGGTGACTGGGACAGGTGGGAGGGTCATCTGGTGGCTGCGTGGGGCTGGAGACAGTGGAATAAAAACAGCTGGGACAGACTCTCTGCTGCTCTGGCAGATATTATTCTGGGTATCGCTGCGGTGATGGTACGTCATCTTTAACACTTATTTGTGTGAGTTTCATCTATTTACCATATTTGTTTTGAAGAAGACCAAAGCCTCGCTAAAACTGACACTAGCAGTTCAATGCCACTGCATCAAGTACGGGGTATATGACCTTTTATTTTTTGCTCTTGTGGTCCTTTAGTTTTACGTTATTATTATGTTGTTTTGCTGTGTTGTTTTTATGTCTTTGCTATATTGGATCGTGCGGCACTTTGGTCAACTGTTATTATTTGTGTCTATAAATAAATTTGGATTGGATTTGAATTCATAGATTAAAGAGACCATCAGCGAGAAGATTGTGTATTTCTAGTTATTCCTAACGCTTTTCACCGGTGCCACAAGGTCGGATTCCTCGTGAAATCCGACGAGATCAAACACGATCATGCAGGTTCACCATTGTTAGGAAAACACTACCGCTTTTCTTCACAGTAACCGCCAAAATGAAAGTTCCTCGTATCAGCTTTAACTTCAATACATTCCAAAAACATTCAGTTTGGATACTTGCTTCACAGTAGCAATTTTGATAAGGCCGACTTCATGCGCGACCTCCATAATAAGAGCGTGGGGGTGGGAGCAGCTGGGTAACGCATCAGCACATCAACCCAAACACCGTCTGTGCGACTATAGCGCGCTCTCACCACTGCCCGGCAAGGTCTCAGCGCTCTGCTCTGCGTCACGTTCACGTCTGATTTATTGCACGCCAGTAAATTCCCCCTCATTACGGGAAAAACAGTGAAACATTTTAAACACTTGTGTGTATTCCTCCAACAAACCAAACAAATGATGTTGAGCAACATCTG
This sequence comes from Pholis gunnellus, assembly GCF_910591455.1. NCBI lineage: Eukaryota > Metazoa > Chordata > Actinopteri > Perciformes > Pholidae > Pholis > Pholis gunnellus. The sequence continues at coordinate 23,320,852 of NC_136530.1, read as the reverse complement.
CTGGTCCCGCTTGACGTTTTCATGGACCTCAACTTTAATGCTGTGTATGTGACTTATTGATTTACGACACTCACTACTGTACACGGTGTTTCGCTTTCCTTTGTTTTCAGACTGAACTTTTGTGCAGCTGGGCTCTAGCGGACGACAGGAACCTCCACAAAAAAAACGTGAAACCTTGAGACGGTGACACTTCCATAAACAGAGGTCCCTGTGAATCATTCGTTTTAGGCCCCTAGCCCTCGAGTGTTTTTACTACGCTGACCATATAGGGTGTCGACTCTCTGCAGGGCAGCGGAGCGTGGCTGGATCTGTTTACGCCGGAGCAATCAGGCCATCGGGACTTTTAGAAGAATCGGTGGGTTTCTCAGTACGCGTTAGCGTGCCTCCTGACAGCTTGCAGAGTAAAGAGAAGCAGGCGGGAACAGTTGCTGCGTCTCCAAAAGCTCACAGTCACGATGCGGTGTGCGGGGTGGGGGGGGGGGCCCTCATCACAAGAGCTGTTTACGCAATCTTACCATTGCTTGTCTGCAGGATATTATTGATCTTCAGGGGGGGAACTCAAGAGCATGTCAAGCCCAGCTGTCAGACCGTATAAACGAGTAGTATCGTAATGAGGAGCTCGGGCAGCTTCGCTTCAAAACACCCACGGTCTTCATGCCAATCCCAGAAGACAAATGGCAGCGGGGCTGGGTATTGTGTTTTGGTGAGAGAGGGGGAGCGCTTGCACTAGCAGACGGAGACGAGGAGGAGAGACAAACCCTAGCCAGAGTCTGTTATTAAGATTGAGATGAAAAGTCCTGAGGGAGTCTTCCTGGTAGCGTGTCTGTGGAATGCAGCTCAGTTCGGCCAACATAGAGGGCCCCTTTAAGGGATATATACCTTTGACGATCGTACTCTGATGTTTTTCTTCGCCCGGCACGTGACCGATATTTGGAAGAAAAGAAAAAAGTTCCATATTTTCCCTAAAAACAGACATCAGCGTTCACCTTTAAGGCACCACTTGCTGCTACCGGATGCTTTTAAGGCCAAATATGAGTGATGCAACGCAGGGAAAGGATAAAAGTGAGCTGTTTTCCCCTCAGCAGTTATACCATGCTCCGGAAGGGGGGCAAAGTCACTGGTGCTGCAAATGACGAGTAAGTCTCAAGTCTTGGCTAAGAGCCTCCAATCCACTTGATTTAAACAAGTCATCATGTTTTTACGAAACCTAAAACTGTTTGAGGTGTAAAAAAATAGGGTTACAGTAAGATAGCACGTGAGTCAAATGTGTTGCATGTCACAGTCCGTAACAGCACATCTGAATGTGATGATCCGACATCATCTGTTTCTACCGCCCTTCCTGCTCGTGCATTGGCCGCTGTTGGAAGGAATGATTGAAGGGAATTTTATTTGCTGCACACTCTTTTAATAAGTATAGTTTTTCAGTCATTTGGAACATATCACGTTGAGTCACTGGTGTTAGAGTATAAATGTTTCTTCTTTTTTTGTGAAGTCATTGTAGTCTGACTTGTGTCCAAGTCAACTGACTTAAATCCATTTTGTTGCTGAATTGATTAAATGAATAAGATTTAATTATGATTTTTCTAATCAAACCTTTTTTTCTTCACTAAGGCTCTGGTTCCCTTCTCTCAATATCAGTTGCAGATTTTTTATTTGTTTTGCAGAGCAGCCCACAGCTTCTCTTTCCCCGCAATATTAGACTATTTTCTTAAACTACACCTCTGCTCCATTCACCTTTCCGTGCTGCCTCGGGCTGCGAGCGTAATTTCTGCACATCTGTTTTCTGGATGACAGCTTTCACTGATCAGCTGGGGCTTTCACTGGACCAATGGCAGGAAAGTTCTGTATTTTTCTCTGATTATTAGAGCTGAGGGCATACATCTGGTTGCATTTAGGAGCGGGTACTTGGACCTGACTTGTTTGGTTTGGTTGCAGTGCAGATTTGCACTCTGGAGGCCTGGCGAGGCGGTTCTATGTGCAGGATTCTGGATGGAAAAACAAATCTTAATGAGGTCTGGCCTTCTCCCTCTCCCTCCTGCATCTCGCTCTGTGTGTTGCTGGGCGAGCCCCTGACGGCAGAGAGGGCTGCGTTTCCATCAGGAGGAACATTTACCAGAAAGCAAAAACATACCTTTTTTATTCATTGGTCAAATCTGAGATTTTTTTGGTCTATTTAGTTTCCATAACATGTTTCCTTTCAAACCAGTGGGAATATAACACCCCAAATACACATTTAGGTGTTGTCTTAACTCACTTTGTCTATTTGTGTAATTTTACAATACAAATCTTTAAAAGGCCATTTTCTCAAAGTGAGTTTTTTCTCAAACTCTGAGCCAGAAATCTCTGCTTCAGTAGCACTTACATACACCAAACTTTTCATTTTGATTCCTATCTATATTCTGAAGATTTATGCAGAGGGGTTTGTTCATATATCATTCATAGCCTGATTTATATGACCTATTATTACTACAAATATGGCCAAAATTGGAGATGATGGTATTTTCTGATTTATGGAGTGAATTCCCGAGCGAGCCCCATTTGGGGTTCAGAGCGAGATATTTAAACGAAGAGAGCGTCGTAGAAATCAAAGTTCATAAAGAAATTTTAAAAATAAATTACATTTTCTTTTTTATTTTATCGAAAAAAGTCTCCTTAATTTAATCATGTTAACCATTTTACACGCTGCAAACACCATTATAAACTATTCTACTAACTAACTAAGAAGATTCGCCACAATATCATGCATTTTAGGTCCAAAACGGTGAAATTCCAAATTATTCCTTATTAGTATTGTGTTCGTCTGCTATGTGAGTCCGTCTGGAACTTAAAATGGCGTTTCGCCGTTCATCTGAGCCAAAATGGTGGTCAAAATGCCGGTGGCGAATCATACAGGGGGCTTGGGGCTTGGGGGCTGACCGCGGCACGGTTTTGGAGTTTTACTGGCTGAAAATTCTGTCAATCACTTCATGGAACACACGGGTGTGTTCCTAATGTGCACCCGGTTGTAACGAGTGGTCACATGACAAGATCCGCCGGCAGAGCCTGAGCAAGGGCTCGAGACAAACAGACAGAGACGAGGAAAATGCATCCAGGAGAGATATGAGAGGTCAAAATGGGTCAAAATGATGCCAAAATGATGCCAAACAGCTCTGTTATGATAGATTGTACAATATGAGTGATAAACAAAGTGAAATATAGTTAAATATATAGTTATAAAGTATATAAAAGTACAATGGAACAACTGCAAATTCTGGTTCGAAAATGAGAATTTGGCATGTTTTTTTTAGATAAACACCTATAACTGGGGTTTGCTTCACTTTATTTACACCAAATCTTTTTGTGAGGCACCTGCCCCCTTTGTGCTATGAATTGGGAATGTTTTTAGGCTAGCCAGGGCCTCATTTATCAAATTACAGTGCTTTTTCTTCAGACGAACCTGGGAATTTCCCCTGTTTGCTGTGTTCAGTCTTCAGCTACTATTAACCAGTAACATATACACAATATTTACTCATCTCATCAAATCTCACAATCCCTAGTGTTATTCAAGCATCAACATTTTTAAAATAGACCTTGTAGTTACAGAATTGTAGTTATGTAGTAATTGTAAGAGGCCTAAAAAAAGGCTTAGGGTCCAAGAGGTTTTAACATTTGACTCTAACATGTCAACAAAATGAAACCATAACGTTGAACCTGCGGCTTTACCCTATATGTTCAAATTTCTGTTGTGGAAATGAATGCAAATTAGCACATATTTAATAAAATAATGCCTCTTCAGAAAACTTATAATCCAGAAGATAATTGTCTTAATGTAAGTAATCGACAGAGGAAGTTTCATGGGGATATCTATCAGATAACAGTTCTCCCCTGTGTCAAAGGTTCTTTTTGTGTTTTTGGAAGAATATGCTTTCTATTAGAATCATTTTATCTCATACTTGCCAATAATACTCAACCATCACTTCATGGCAAGAGGCGCCGATTAGTCATTTCGGCCATGGAACAACCCAAACATCCCCACAGTGCAGACTACCTTTCAAGACTCCACTGAGAAAGGTATTAAAATGATTGAAGATCTTCAATGAAATATTTGCCAGAATAACATCAACCATCTCCTAAATACAGTCTTCCAGACAATCTGTTCAAGGAACTTCATATCAGTTCCCGGATTGCAGGAAGGGGCTCGATTGAGGTGCGGTCCGGCTCCTGGAATTCGGCTTGTTAGCTTCAATTGGTTTTGACATTTTTTGTATTTGTTGTTTCACTGAAATGTTTTTTTTTTAATTCTCTTTTTAATTACTGTTTGGCTGGTTGACATCGACCCTCAGGTGTCTCAGTAAAAGACTCAGGAAGAGTCCTGCCCTGGAAACAATGAATATTTATGATGAATATGATTCAATACTGTAGCTAATACCATGTTGATGATGTGTTGATGATAATAAATACCTTCTGATGTACAGGATGTAATGTTAACTTTAGCTCATCACAACTTGATGACGGTATTTGTAGTTTAAATAGGAGTTTTACCGTCTCGTCCTCCTCGTCCTCTTGACTGCTGGGGGAGGTAAGGTGTCGGTGGGGCTGGTGGTTTAGGGATCCCTCCCTTCTGATGGGGTCTGGATGAAGGTTTGGGGCTCAAAGGTGGACTGTCGTGGTGCTGCAGCTTCCTGTTGATGATCGGTTGGTTCACATCCACTCTCAGGTGCCCCAGGAGACACAGGAATCCTGTCCTGACATCAGAAACAAGTGGCAGATCATTTATATATTGTCAAAATACAGTATGTAATGTTAAATGCAGCTTAATGAAGGGCTCACTCACTTTGTGGACTGAAACACCACACGCTCTCCATCTTGTCCCGTCTTCATTCGTCTGGTCGGGAGTGAGCGTTTCTTCTTCGTCCTCATGGAAACTCTCTCCGGTCTGCACCGGAGAAAGACATATAACAAATAATGAACAAAACTCTTTTGATGATGTTATCCATAATTTCCATACCTGTCTCAAGCCATCACCTCAGTATTAAAAGAAAATCAAGGAAAAGAAATAAAAGTACAAAAAGGTGAGATATCTTAAACTTATTGAAAAAGTGCTATTAAATGAATAAACATGTTCTATCCAAGTCAGAATGTTGTACTCACCCTTCTTTCATCAAAAAATAAAAATAGATTAATCAAAATCCTGTCGCATCACATCATAATACAATTAATGTGGAAGGGGATGATTATGGTATAACAGCTTTACCAGATGAACACAAACATCTGGGTGCCATTTCTCCACTAGTTTTGGTTTCTTCTTCTTCTTCGTCTTCTTTCTCTGTGTTTGTTTCTCCAACAAGTTCTCGTGTTTTTTACGAATGCTTTCAGGCCTCAGATCTCCAAAGAGTTCAGCTTTCCAGCGATCAGGTTGTTTTTGCAGGTCAACTCTTGTGAAGTCCAAATGCAAAGTGAGAAAGTGCAAAGATCTGCTGACCTTAAGTAACCTCGGTCACGTTCTGTTTCCATGGGCTACTACTGATGCATGTGTCTGTAGCCTGTATATATATTTTCATAATTAGCCTAATTAATGATACAAGTTGTCCCTTATCACTTTCCATTGCATCAAAACTGTCATAAATGAACAGATAAGATATTGTACCTTCTGCTGACAATATGTTAACTTATCCACAATATATTGATCTATTTCAAAATAAGAAAGAAATCATCTTTCAGGACGTGCAGCACCTGCTGCGTCCATACTGAGCATGAACACATCATGGTGAGAAGAGCCCACGCAAAGTGAACCATGTTGACACAGTGTGACTGCACAATAGCCAATAGAAATGTCTGCAGGCGGTAAATAGTAGAGTATAGTAGTAGTACATTCTGCTGCCCTTCATAAGTTGTTCGTAGAGGCGGATATTCTTCAGATTGGGGATATTTTTTATCCGTTTTATGGTGTTTACTTGGATATATATTATATTAAAGCGTCAGCGTCCAGTGTGATCACCTCTCCCTGGCCTGATCAGCTTCATCTGTTCCCCTCCCCCTCCTCCTCCCTGGATTATTTAGTCTATGTGCTCCCCTTTCTCTGTGCCACTTTGTCTTAGTACCTCCGTGTCTAACGTTCCAGACGTTTCTCTCTGTGATTTTTGTTGCCTGGTTTTTGACTCTGGTTTTCTCTCACTGCGTTTTGCCTCATCCTGTTTAAGATGAGTTTACCTGCACTGACTGCCGACCTGTGTACCAAACCTCTGTCAGTAAAGACTGTTAGTAGAAGATTAAATCCCCCAAAAAGCCTTTTTTATTTTTTATTTCTTTCTCTTTAATGTGTCTATTTTGTATATTTAAACAGTTGTATAAAATATTTTACTGCTAAATGAATTTTCTTGATTGATGTTTGGATTCTCCCCAAAACTGCAAATAGAGAAAATGTGCTTCTCCAAAAGGGACAGCGTCTGCCTTATGTATCTCTGGAAATAATGATCAGAATGTCACCAAATGTGAACTGGATGTTCACAGACAGTTATTGCATCCAATCAGAGATGGGCAAAAATACATCAAAATGTATTTTGATACAAAATACAAAATACCCCCAAATAAATGTATTACAACAAAATACAAAATACTGGTGCCAGAAAATGTATCAAAATACATGTATTTTGTATTTAAAATATAGGAAATACTTTTTTCTGGATTTTCTGTTTTCTCACAATTTGGTATAGCAGAGCATTCAGGTTTGGGCTATAATGTACACAAAGCTCTGGTGAACCCCACAAAAAGGAAGAACAGTCACAGAATGTCAGTGTAACTAAGCAAAGCTATTACAAGACAACAACTTGATTGATTATGTATATATATATTTTTATTAATGGGACTTAACAGCCCATAAACTTTGGCTTTGTATCAACAAGAAAATATTCATCACATATGACATACAAGCTCCCAATCTCCCTCTTCCTATAGCTAGCTACTCGACTGATAAGTTAACTTGCTAAACACTGGCTATGCACTAGCCTTGACAGCATGCTAGCGTCATTAGCATATTAGCATCGATCGCTAGCATGTTAGCATCGATCGCTAGCTTGATATTATAACCATCACCATGTATATATAATAGGCTATGTAGCCAGAACCAGACATAAGTTATACATCAAGCTAGTTGACATCTGTCACACTCAGATAAAATATTTAACTTGACAGACAATCCGTTGAACTTGAAGATCTGAAGACTGAACTCGTGAACTGTTTTTTGATTCGTGGAGAAAGTATTTTGAGTATTTTAAATACAAAATTACTCCACTCTAAAGTATTTAGTTACAAATTACGTTTGATTTTTAATCGGCCCTATCAAATACAAATTACAAAATACTCGAAAGTAATTGAAATACGTATTTCAAATACAAGTAATAGAAATACTGCCCATCTCTGCATCCAATAAAGCAAATGTTTCATCGATACCTTTGTTCATCTTTGCAGTGCATACAGTTAAACAAACATTCATTATAAGCAGAAGATGAACAGAAAAGGCTTAAGCAGTTCCAAATAATACCTGCTTATATTATGACCACCATGAGGTTAATATTTCAGCTCTTTATTGAAATATCTTTCTATCTGTCTTTTGTGACCCCAGAGGATGAAGAGTAATAACCTTCATCTCCTGACTCCTCATTGAGAGCAACTGTTACGTCCCCGTTCGGTTGATCCAGGGAAGGATTAGGGACTAACATAAAAACAACCCAAATGATCAACGAATAGCCCATGTACTGTAAATAATATTTATTAAGCTCACGTACAGTCAAATATGAGTGAGGATTAACACAAGATTGGGAGAGGATGGGTGTACTGCTCTCCTTGTGTGTGTGTTTAACTTGGTACACAATTCAGCAGTAAGCCAAACTCCATTCAAATGAATACGGGAGTCAGGATGTAACTTCCAAACTCCAGATGCTTTATTGTGCAGCACCGACGTACTCAGTCCTACTTCTTCAGAAGAATAATAAGGGCTCGAGGTCGGAAATCAGACGGGAGACAGGGCTCTAGAGGCCGGAAATCAGATGGGGAACAGGGCTCTAGAGGCAGGATCTCGGGCGGTCGGCCGGACTGCAGGACTTGCTTCAGACACGGGGGCTCGGGCGGCCCAATGGGAACGGGGGTCTGACTCTTCCTCTGCCTCTTCTTAGGGGTAACAGGGCGGCTTAATTCCAGCTCGAGGCTAGCCTGCTGGAGGCTCAGCGGCCCTGGAGGCCCTCCTCTGGCCCAGCACATCTCCCGAAGTGGGTCCAACTGCTGCGGCCCAAAGGGAACGGGAGATTGCTGACCCTTCCTCTGCCTCCTTCGAGGGTTGACAGGGCAGTCCATCAGGTCACGGTTAGCCCTTTGAAAACTCGGAGGCCCTCCCAAGACCAGGTGGGTTCCCGCAAACTGTTCATGCCACTCAGGGGAAAAGCACTCGAAACGTTGGTCCCCTGATTCCCACATGTCACAGTTTGCCTTCTGGACCATCCGAGGCTCCCAAAAGGCAGGGCGAGTTCCCACAAACGGTAAAACCCACTCAGGGAGACGACCATCCCAACGGTGGTCTGCTGAGTCCACTTCTGGCCAGATCCTTCTGTCACGGGGCATGGTGGAGGACTCAAGCGCAGACCAGGCAGAGTAGTGTGAAGAAAGTAATTTTAATGAACAAAATAATCCAAGCAGACCTACAGGACACGGCAGGGGATCCACGGAATAGACAAGAGACGAGGGAGGAAATTCCAGCAGGACAGAGACAGGGACAGGGACAGGGAAGACAGACGGGAAAACCGGGAACAGGACAAGCCGAACGGGCGGGTAGACATTGCAAGGATCTGGCAAGGAGTGACTGAGGGGCAGGAGTTTAAGTAGGGGGAAGAACAGGTGAGAGGAGTTGTGCTGATGGGGGGGAAGTGCTTGATTAGTGATCAGAGGCAGGTGAAGGGAATAGGCTGAGGGAGTGACTGACAGGTAGAGTGAGGAGGGTAGAGAAACACAAAGACACACAGAACACAGAGGCAAAGCCTAATCGTGACAGTGACTGCATCAAGCTGTAAGTCGATTTCCTGAATGATAAGCTCCGCCATTTCCACAGCTAGTACTGCCACACAAAGCTCTAATCTAGGTATGGTGGACTCACTTGGTGGTGCCAGTCTTGCCTTTCCTAGAATGAAACCAATGTTAATCTGACCATCTTCGTCCATCGTTTTGAGGTATGCTACAGCACCTATAGCTTTGGTCGAGGCGTCTGAGAAGATGCAGATCTCTTTTTGTTTGGCTTTTGAGGGGGAGTGGATTGTGTAAGCTCGAGGGATATGAAGCTGATGAAGTTCTTGCAGTGAATCCCTACATGCCTCCAACACTGCATTTATCTTGTGGGAGTGCAGCATCCCAGTCACTTACTTCCATCGACAGATCTCTGAGTAGGAACTTTCCTTGAATGGTGACAGGAGCGACAAATCCAAGAGGATCGAAGAGGCTATTTATTACAGACAGAACTCCACGCCGTGTGAATGGTTTGTTGCTGAGAGATGTCTGGAAAGTGATTGTGTCAGTAGCAACTTCCCAACTTAAACCAAGGCTGCGCTGTGTGGGAATGGTTTCTTCTCCCAAGTCGAGGTATTTGATGTCCACTGCATGGTCTTCTGCTGGAAACGCTGTCAGGACATCCATGCTGTTGGATGTCATCTTATGCAACCTCAAGTTTGACTCAGCGAGCGAGGCTTGTGTCCTCTTCAGCAGGCTAATTGCTTCCTTTTCAGTTGGCAAAGGAATTAGCCCGTCATCAACATCGAACTTGCGTTCTACGAAGCGTCTGGTGTCTGGGCCATGTTGCTCTTTCATTTTGGGTTTTTGGTCTTGGGTGCGCCGTAGAGAACAGAGGCGGCTGACAGCTTGCTCCTGATTGCCTGGCATAGGTGGCCAGCCTCTGCTCTCGCTCTTGCTTGTGCTGCTGCAGCACCAACAGATGATCTAGAAGATCGTGATGAACCAGAATGTTTGGAATTGCAGACAGATGCTCCATCTTGTAAGCTCTGTGTTTCCTCTTGTGTAGCAGCTTTCAGATGCTTTTCATCCATAATGGTTGTTACTCAGAGAAAGAGAGAAAGAAAGAAAGAGAGAGAGAAAGAGAGAGAGAGAGAGACAGACAGACAGACAGACAGAGAGAGAAAGAAAGAAAGAAAGAGAGAGAGAGAGACAGACAGACAGACAGACAAAGAGAGAAAGAAAGAAAGAAAGAAAGAGAGAGAGAGAGAGAGCAAAAAGGGCAGGAGGGGGAAAGCACAACACGTAACAGCAACCACCAACTCAAAATGGAATATCTTCGTTTTCCATCAGTCCGTTTATCAGGGCTTCCACTTCTTTGGCCAAATCGAAGTCGTCCGACTCCGCTGGAGCAGCGGGGGACTCCATCGCTGTGGACGCTGTCGTTGTGGAGTCCAAGCAGAAGGACCCACACTCATCGAGCAGCTGAGTGAAGCTGCTGACGTCCACAGTGGCCAAAGGGTCCGTATAAGGACGCTGCAACTGGATGGTCTCCATCTCACTTGCCTTTTGGGTGGGTGGCTCCGTCACATATGTGTGTGTGGGAGGAGCCTCCACGACGCCTGCACAGCAAATTCCCCAGTGTCAAATATGCAGTGTCATAGTACATTGACTCTTTCAGAGTTATTACAACAATGACAAGAGTAATTACTACCAATTTATCGGCCAGTGTTGGTGAAAATAATCAGAGTTAAACTTTTCAGTGTCAAATATACAGTGTCAATGTACATTGACTATTTCAGAGTTATTACAACAACAGCAAGAGTAAATCGCTCCCCAGTGTTGATGTCATTGTTCACTGCTGTAGTGTACTCTGGAAAGAACTCTGAACTCTGGAAAGCTCCTCCCACCTCCTTCTCCTTTCAAACGGATCATGAGCTTCGCCCCGCCATTTTGCACTTCTCGACAGACTGTGGTAAGTTTCTCTAAATCACTTAAGAAACCAAATTTTGGCATTTCAGCAAAAAAGAATAATTAGAATAACTTAATATTGTTGTTCAATATAGACTCCAGTTGTTTTTGTGTCTTGAAATACCGAATAGCAGAGGGCTAACCTGACCGAGTTGAAAGCTAACGTTAGCTCAAATGTGCTCGCACATTAAGTTAGCTAGGCTAACTAGCTAACATCAAACTCCACAATGTGGGCAAGAGAGGTCAATGTGAAGGATTGACAGTGTTGTATTGTTTTCAATGTCCATAGATGACAGTAAATAGCAAATACTGCGTGTGTGGGGAGTTGTGATATTATCCGTGACAAACCTTCCCTTTTGAGTGCATGGGCACTCCTACAAGGATTCACTTTAAAGCCAATTAGATTAAATTAATAGTTTATTTTCTGTCTATTGCTGTCTAATTACATTCAGTCGTTTTTAATGTGTTTGACAAAAGCTAGTTGGTGTTAAATTTAACGTCAGTGTTGTCTCAGAATGAATTGTGATGTGGGTCATAATGCCATTTCTCTTTTTCTGTTTTTACAGATGCCATGTGATTAAAACAAAAATCATCGTTTCACAGTTGGAAAAATCTGCGTTGGCCAAGAAACCTGGTGGAGACGATATTGTCAAGGAACACAACCGGACAAAAGGTGACTGAAACTCTGAGGTAATTTAGATGTCTCTTCTTCAAGCACATCTGTTCTTCTATGCTTGTGGGAAAAATATATATATATTTATTTTAGGGCTGTACTCAACTCAGAACTTTGTCTGTCAAATTGGATTTGGCTGTTCAATACGAAATGTGTTTGTTTGTACAATTTTTGCCAGCAAGACTTGAATCATTTGTATTTTCCGAAGGATGATTTGTCTGCATTTACTGTGGTTAAAATAGTTATTGTTATTCAACTTATAGACATCTTTCTATCATCTGCCAAGATACCAATAGATTCCAACCAAGACCTTTACAATAGAGCCATGAGGGCTGTCACTTTAAAATATTGTATCTGTAACTATGTTTTAATACCAAATTTGAGTGCAGTTAGATTTAGACACACCATGAGCAGAGAAATTGAAATAAAAGGTAGAAATCTGTGAATCTCTCCTTTAAAAATGTAATTCGAACACCTGCTGGTAGATTGCAGATGATAGCGAAGTTTGTTCTATAGGGTGAAAATGGCTTGAATTGTTCTCTGTGTATATCCTCTAAATGCACTGTAAACACACATATTTCAATGTTTACAGACATTGTTAAGATTGTACTATTCTAAATATACCGTGTCTTTTAAGAACAATGTTTTTTTTCCATCTTTGAAACTGAAAGTGAGGTTTAATTAATTGTTGCACAATGTAGCACAAATGGGAGTTACACTTGCATCTCTAAACTGATAATGAAAAATTGTATGCAATCTAAATGTTTTTATTTTTAATAAATTCTTATTAAGATATGATATAATGGTGTTTGTTGTTTTTTCTCCTGCAAACATTTTTAGTTTTATTGTTTGAAGTGTTAGCTGGACATGGTCAAGTAGAAAATGTAAAACTCTTAAAAGTGTTCTGTTGAAGAGTTAAAACAGAGTAAATTGAAAATAAGGTGTTGGGTAAGAAAGAAGCTAAGGGAGTAAATACAAGAGGAAATATGTTTTAACACTGGCAGGAGTCAGTTATAAATCAACACTGTATTTGGAGTAATTTCTTAATCAACACTTAGTGTCAAGTAGGTTTAACACTCATGAAGAGTAACTTAATTAGAGTTAATTTTGATTAACACTCAAAAAGACCTAGTGTCAAATTGCAATAAAACTAAGAGTGTTATTTACATCACAGTGTCAAATTTGAGTAACACTTCTCAGTGTAGTGTAGTGTAAAATATTAACTCTAACCAGTGTTAAATTGACTCTAAAAATGTAACACTATGTCCAGTGTTACTTTAACACTGTAGATAGGGACCATATGTTCACTGAATCAGTGTTAAAATTTACTCTTTAAGTGTTGCATTGACACTGTCGATTTTACTGTGTGTGTTCCTTGAGGTCACACGCCGCTTCTTTGTCTGCTGGGTGACCACTCCAGATGTAGATGCTGCAGTACAAACAAACAAAACACTGATCAATCCTCTAAGACTTGGTAAAAGGTGGTAAAAGCTTCTTCTTCTATGTATTTTGACTCTCGATGATCTATCATAGTCCAATATGAGCCTGTCATGGAGTTTTCATCCCATTTCATCTGAAAACAAGCTTTGATCCTCAGAAATATGTTCTTACCTTCAGCCATGTTGGCGGCCCGGCTCCTGGACCTCTTTCTCTTTACGCCCTAAACAAAAACAAACACGTTACACTTTCCATCTGACATGAGCTGATAAAAACAAGACTGTTTCAGTGACTTTGTTTCATAAACTCCAGCATTCTGGTGTTAACATGAGTTGTACATACGTAATTGTTGCTGTTTGACCATTCAGGGTGGCTCTCAGCATGTAGACGTCTCTCTATCTCTGCCTGTTTTTGGTATTTGGCTTGCTCATCGTTGGACAGAGACTTCCACTGTGGAAAGAGGACAACATTAATGAGAGCGGGCTTCCACAAACTCCCACAATGCATTTGTGTCAGAACAGTTTGCATTTAGACATGTTCTATAGTTATGAGACAATAACTGAAAATCATCAAAAGTTGCTGTCCAGATGTAAAGATTTAGATTTAGAGGAAAGAGTTTTCTGATCAATAAAGAATAAGCACATCAGATAATCTTTTACCAAACTGTCATGAAGGTTTGTGTAACATCAAGTGTCTCTCAGAGCAAACACACTTACCTTCTGTCCCAGGACAGTGTTGACCACTGCCATCCCTCTGCTGGTGCTCATTTCAGCCACAACGTTTGGCCTCTGCTCCTTCATGAACAGCATGAAGGCATTTGCCGGCTTCTTGACATACGGCCCTTCTTGGTGTCGGCCTTCACGCTTTCTCTTTCTGTGGGAATACAGAACAAAACAGAAGCATTTTAGGAAGAAACACTAAAGTGAGCAGAATAATACAAGACATGGGTGAAATGCATCATCGTCTGTGCTGTGTTGTTCATTAAAACATCTTGGACCCGAGAGCCCCCCTGGAGCCCCCCTCTTGGACCCGAGAGCCCCCCTGGCTGGGGGGGGGGGGGGTAAAAGAAGTGAAATATATAGTTATATAGTATACAAAAGTACAATAACAGCAGTAAAAACAGCTCTAAGTGCTGCTTCCAAAATCAGAATTGACGTTGGCTGACCTCAGCTGACCTCTACACAGGCCTTGATTTCTCAGGCATACTTCACTCTATCAAGCCAATTTCTTTTTTACAGACCCCTAACCTGTTGTACTATGACTTGTGAGGGTTGATTTGGGTGTATCTGCATCATTTCAAATCGAGAAAATTAATAAAAGTGCATTTTCTTCAGGCGAACATGAACATTTTCAATTTGAGCTGTGTGTTATATTCATCCAGCATTTACCAGTAACATATACATTGATATGTACACATATAAACAATTCTCACAAGTGTTAGTGTTATAATTCCATTGAAATTATTCAAATAGATCTTGTAGTTAGAGAGATAACCCCCTTTGAGTATGTGTATGACATTTTCGAGCAGAGGCCTCAAAATAGGGTTCAAGAGGTTTTAATAAAGACGGATTATTATAATATTCATGCTAGAATCTTGGTCGACAAATAAAATTTCAATCAAACAACAGCTGAAAAAATAACAAAAGGTGAATGTGGTTTGTTTAAGGGTTGGTGAGCACTGCCAAAGATCATGACCCTGTCATAAAAAAGTACACTTTGACCAAAGCGACAGAGCTTACTTTGTCTTAACGGTGTTCGGTGGAGGAGCAGCCGAGTTGAAACTGTCTGGAAGCTTGTACAGGACTTGTCCATTCCTACACAGATAAAGAGAGACAGAGATACTTTAGTTCATAGAACGATTGTGTTTGAAGATAAACAGAAGCTCAATATGTTTGTGTGTGTGTGTGTTTGCATTCATGTGTGTGTTACTTACAGGACTCCAGCAATAGGCAGGTTCTGGATCAGGTCTTGCACCACAGGAACATTGTTGTACTGGAGACACAAACACACACAGAGCAGCTGGTTAGAGAAGATGCAATGATGTCACCTGTCTATCAGGCTACAGAACTACAAGAACATCTGGACAATGTTACTGGTTTACTGATCGAATTAAGCTGCAATTCAGATGAATTATAAATTGAACTTGAGCTCAGCCTGACAAGTGTAACTCTGACGCAGACAGTTCATAAATGTATGAATATATTGTTCATTTATCCTAACAAATAAATGCATCTTACTGGCTGTGGAGGAGCAGCAGGGTAACCGGTGGCCGCTGCACTCGGGACGTGATAGAAGAGAGGCAGGTTCTGTGAAGAGAGGGAAGGTTAGCCAGCCATGAAACACCAACATTCATCTCAAATGTAAGGAAACACACAATAGTAAAATCCTTCAAGTAGTATTCTGTTAAAAGCATCATTCATGTCATTCCTCAAGAAAAAAAATAAAACTTTGGACGAATATTCTCTAATTCCAGGTCTTTAAAAAAAAGATTTCATTATTGCGTCATGCATGAATAATATGCCCAAAATTAAATACCCTTTCCATTCGGTCATGTCTTAAGTTAAGGTAGGGTTTGTATGTTGTTGAAAATATTAAAATCTCATCTAATGTATCTTTCCTAGAACATTTTTTTCTACAATTTAATAGAAAATAAAGTCATATCTCTGAGCCTCTGAGATGAAGTGAGAGATTTCCCACAAATTAAAATTCGTACTTACTTTCAGTGAACCTCATCCTATTTTCACTGAGCGGCTTCACTATAATGAGCACTCTTGGATTAATACTTCTGAATTATGACTAATAGGCAGTTATTAACCTTATTGATGAGCAGAGTCTTACATGGCTGTTGAACAACTCATTACATTCAACATCACGTGAGATAACAAAGTGTACTTATCTTAAAATCATTTTCTGTCCTTCTGTTGTGCTAATGCCTCCACCATTGATACCAGGGCTGCTACTAATCATCACTTCCATTATTGATTGATTGATTGATTAACTCTTTGGGCTTTCAATTTCAATAAATAGTCCAAAAAATGTCCATCACAATTTCTTAAAGCCAGTTTTTAAAAGCCAGAGTTGACGTCTTCAAATTCCCTTTTTGGTCTAAGTCCCCAAAATATTCACATTTGAAAAGCTGCAACCTGTGAATTATGGTCATTGTTGTTTAAAAAAATTAAATTAATGAATCGACTTATAATGAATGGACTGATCCTTTCAGCGCTGACTGATGCTGCTCTTTTCTGATGCAGGTATTGATAAAACTCTGATGATATCTCTCCCTCACCTCTTCTCAGTATCTTACCTGTCCCTGGCTATAAGAAGCTGCCTGATTGTATAGGGGACCTGGTCCAACATTCAGTCTCTGAGGAGCCATTGATGTATTTAGCTGCTCAAATCTGTGTGGGGCTGCTCCCAGGGGGGTGCACCCATCCATCCCAGTGGGGACAATAGGATGAGATGGAGCTGGAGGTGGTGTTGGACCACACATATCATCCCAGAGGACGGATAGCAGGTCGTTATACTCCTGATCCAGATCCAATGGTAAATCTGCTCTCTGATCCATGTTGTAAGACATTTTGTTTGCTGTCTTAGTTCTGACTTTCAGAATAATGACTCTTATCTAAACTGGGATGTGACAAACATTTATAGTTACTAATTACTAATAATAATAATGATAATACAATTAAAATAATAGCTGAATTAGAAATATTAGTTAAAGTAAACACACAGCTACACAATAACAATCTATTAGTGACAGAATAATAAAGTCATGATGTGTCTGGAGGGAAAGTAAAATACTGTAAAATACAATGATTTCTTCCTGCTAATTATACTTCTACTGTACTACAGTTCAAAGGAAAATACTTTACATTATACTCCACTACACGTATTTGACAGCTACAGTTCCTACTTATTTTACAGATAAATAACTGTTTTCACCTGCTCAGCATGCTACATTTAAACACAGTTTACATGTTGATGAATCAGTATTAATAACATATAATATGATATACAACTTTGAAATGAGCCAATTTGCATGATAAGCTCTTATTTTGAGTTATTGTGCTGATAATACTTCTGAATATTTCTTCAACAATTCTTTGAGGTGAACAATTTGACAATTAACAGACCAGAGGAAATATGTTTCAAAAATCCACGTCACGAGTGTTTCACTTTTACTCTGAGCTAATAAGCTAGCTGTTAGAGGACTTACCTTGTTGTTCACTGATGGTTGAGTTCGCTAACTAGCTTTGTGTTTAGTGCTTTTCTTCCAGGAGAAACAGTCGTTCACAGTCGAGTTAACAGGTGAAGTGAGGAGAAGTGAGCAGACACGTTCTATGGAACCTCACCGAACGTTCCGTCTCTGCATAAATTAGAACGTTTAATGATGACGTAATAGCAAACATTCTTTTGGATATTGCGAGCCACGTAGTTGCTGAGATCTCACGTAATTAGCATGAGATATGTTTATTATGATCACCTGTTATGAAATCGTTAATAAATGTTTGTTTTCAAACTATAAAAAATATTTTCACAAAATATATAAAGTACAGCAATTTCCTTCCTGAAGCATATTGGGTCAAAAGCATTCAGTCATATAATATATATATAGGCCTATATATATATATATATATTTAAAAATAAACAAAAACAAAAACTGCAAGGTTGCAAGACCACTCGACACTCGATGTTCACTTCGCACAACCCATGCAAACATTCTGGGTTTGAGGCACTTTGGGGTCGAGGCCACAAGTTAGCCAAGTGTAAATGAACGATGTGTCTGCACAAGCCACGTGCACCGCTGTGCTCCTCTAAAAAGTTAGGACTTCAACCACACAGGAAACACACACTACCATCCACCTCAGTTATTTTCACAGGAAACTGTTGGGTCGATGCAATCAGGCTCCTGCTGTGTGAGGGAAGATGTGGCCCGGTGTAAATGATGTCTCGGCCCATAGTGAGTTTTTAAAGGAATCTTTGGACGCTGTCGTTGTCCCCTTTCATCGTGGGTCCCTGAAGTCCTCCACTTGCAAAGCAGGAATACAGACAGTTTGTCCTAACAGTACAGCAGTACTGAATGCTGCATGGGTCATTTTTCCAGTTTGTTTTTGTTTTCAGTTTAGATTTGTGACTTGGGCAGCAAATTAGTCAGTACAATTAAGTGCATAGGAAGGAATCTGTTTGTGTGTGTGTGTGTGTGTGTGTGTGTGTGTGTGTGTGTGTGTGTGTGTGTGTGTGTGTGTGTGTGTGTGTGTGTGTGTGTGTGTGCGTATGCGCAATGAGGCCAGCTTGGAGATGGAGAAAGGGGTACAGAGAAAAAAAGACTTTAACATTAATCGAGTGGGAGATGTTTGTGGTATAATGCTAGTTATGATTGAACCTTTTCATTATGACCAATGTAATTTTAGGCTCCAGAGATTTTTTCTTCTTCTTCTTTTCTTCCCACTGGAAACACGCAAATGTTTTCCAGCAGTAAGTTCGAGGGCCTCAGATGTCTAAAAAAATACACACATGCTGTACCCATGTGCCACAATGAAAACAGGGTTTGCAATTCAGCAAAATGGGAATGTTTTATGGATTCTGGCAGCAAAATGAAACATAGCGCAGTCATATGTTGGTGCAGCATAAGAACCAGCTGTGATGGGAGGCTAAAGTTAGCTCGGGGGCTATACAGTTTCAGCATGGCAAACAAAGAATAGCCCTGACAGGGAAAAGGATATCAATTAGAGCAGAAAAGGACGTTAATGGCTAAATATGTTATTTTCAACTTGTTGAAAGTGAAATGTGAGGAATATGTCCGGGGAGCAGCCTGTACTGTATATCTGTATAACTGTGTGAACATTTGACATCCTTTGGCCACTGTTACCGAGTGTTCTTTATCGTAAGAAAATGAATCGCTAATGCGTACTTTAAAAACAGGAATATTGTCTGTCCATTCAAGTTATTTAAGAAAAGATTACTGGAAGTGGCAACTTTAAAAGGCATAGTTCATTTGATAAGATAAGATCGCACTTACATCCGTGAAGCTACAGCCAGTTAGCCTAGCTTAGCATAAATACTGGAAACTACTGAAAAAAGCTTCAGCTTCTATATTAATGTGAACGCGCTTCCGTACTTGAGAGCCAAAGGGAAACAGGAAGCGTCATATTTTGATCCAGGAGTAAGAAAATCAAATTTTTACGCTAATAACTAAAAATCCAACTTTGGAAAACAACTGCTAAACGTTGTTTAACTTTGTGAAAGTCTTGAAGGTTGTCATTTCTTACACATAATTCACTTTTGATGCTGTGAAGCAAGATCTTCACAGTCTGTCTCTCTGGCCCCGAGTCCCTCGCAGGACGTGCTGTTATTGTTCCGACCTCATTGCAGTTATGTGCCATGGGACAGGAAGAGGCGCTGTGAAGGTTGGTACACGCAGCCTGTTAATATGCTCTCATCCCCCTCCGCTGTTGTAAACCAGCCAGAAAGTCTCACTTAACTTAATTCAAGTAATCGTGTTTTGGAGCAGAGGTCTGCTCTAAATTAGTGCAGCCTCCCCAGCGTCATTGTTTGGAGTCCTGTCAGCTAAAATCAAATAAACCCCCCAAAAGCTCTTTTTTAATGCGATCTTGTATTTGTCATGCACTATATTGTCTGGGGCACAGAAATCAGTCACTAAATGGATTAGCTGCGGAGTGTAAAAGCAAAACAACAAATGTGTGTTCCAGCTACCCAGAAGGGGAGAGCAGGAAATGAAAATAACGACAATCACGATCTGCACTCGATGAGGCGGGGGTGAGCGCTCCTTTAAGGATTCGATATTAGTCATCGGTTTGGACAGGAGCGCGTCGCAGAGCCGAGGTGCAGTGTGGGGGAACAGAGGTGTGACATCACAGAGGCCTCGAAGGGGTCACGCGGAGCAGTCCACCCAAATCTGGGCTGGCATGACGGGAGGCCTCCTGTCCTGGAATCGCGCTGCGTTACAGCCGTCTCCAAGGAGCTGTGATCAAAAACAAAGATGGAGCACATGCCCGGTGGGGAGGGGAAAACCTCCGCAATGGTCTGTGTCACGCTATGAGCTCACCAGAGACGAGTCACGACTTCACCGCAACGGAGCCATGCGCTAACACATCATTATTACAGGTCATTGTTCTAAAAACACAGGAGGTATCCACGCTGTGCCCTCGCACATTTGGAAATCATCAAACAACACTCTCGTATATTATTACAGAGACTTTATTGGACATAATGGGGTATACAGCTATCGTGCATATTTACATCATATAAAAAGTTTCAAAATCCTGAAAGAAAATAATAATAACGGCTTATCAAAGTTTGACACATTTACAACGCTCCCCTCCCCGCGAAAACAAAAGTCAATCTTGGCAACATGGGAAAGCTCAAACTCTTCATCGTTTGCTTTGAGAATGAAAAATAAATGTGAAACCACGCGGGGCCCCCTAATCGCCCCCAACTGCAGTATCATCTAGAAGCGTCTCTCAAGTTCAAACATACAGAAAACACACTCTCTCACACACACACACACACACGACGTAGCGCGCACATTACACATTCATAGAGAAGCATGAGGTAGTCAAATGGTTAAAAAAATACAATCGATAACTACATACATGGATTTGTGCTCTGATTACAGCTGTTTTCAGGTCAGCATGAACTAGAAGTCATATCGTGATCTACTACTATAATACTGCTCCTTTTGTCTGATACAGCATCCATATTTCATACTTTAAACACATTCAGGGTCATCAGGGGAGCCCCAGCATGCACTGGGGCATGAGGCAGGGAGGAATGTTGAAATTTGAGCTTTCAAGAATTGCATGGTTAGTTTGAGTAGAAGAATATCCCCAAATGTTCTCCCCTGGTAAGATTAGATCCAGAACATGAGTCGAGGCTCGGCCACTGAACAGCGTGACACAAGGGGGTTGGGTGGGGGGAGATAATTACACGAGGGAGACGGATTCGCCGCAGTCGATAAGAGAAACCCCCAAAACTAGAGGAATGCCAGAAAGCCTTCTTGCCACAATGACCGCTGATTACAGGCTGCGGCACATCTCCACTCTGCAGGACACGGATCTTTCCCTGCATGCAGTGGGATAGAGTGCGGCTGTTCACAACGATGCTGCTCGACAACGGCAACGTTTCACTGCTGCATATTTACTTAATAACTGAGGTTTTGGCGTGGACACACCTGGCAACCGGCCCGATAAAACAAAACAAGACCAAGTGGTTCTAATGCTCAATAACAATCATTTCTCGAGTGTTATTGAAAACAGTTGAGTTTCCAGAAACACAATAATTGGATTTGTTCTCCACCCTCCATTCTAACAGAACACATTCTTAATATACATTCCCCTTTCATTTTGGTTTAACTGCTGACACTACGGTAACTGAGGAGGAACATTAAAGGGAGAATTCACCACTTTTTATGTGGATGTCCGGTCAGTGTTGATGGTAAATGTAGTCAATTGAACCAATGAGTTCCTCAGTGCGTGCTATATTGACCCAGAAAGCTGAGCTCTCCTGCTGGCGGAGCCGTGCCAGCAGTGCCTACATGTACCAGGATGCATTGCAGCTTGTAGTTCTCCCTTACTTCCAACTCTAGGATATAGGAAGACAAACTTTTCTGGGTCATTAAGCCCGCACTGAGGAATTTAACACAGATTAGACATCCACATTAAAGGTGGTGGAATTGACTCCATCATTTACTAATGCTATGTTGAAATAGAGTTAAATATGAATTGCTACATGTTATCTTCAATGATGTGACATTTGTATTTATGATATATTCATTTGCAAGGTTCTAGAACATGATTTCTTTACTTCATATGAAAATATTTTAGGAAAACACATTAGCTAAACAAAAGATGATGACAAACTATGATAATGTTCAAATAAACCACAAGGAGCTGTATTCCATGAACAGAAGAAATGACCTGTATTATATATAATAATTATTACTAACTCATAACACGTTTTGTGACACATTCTTCAATAAACAATTGAAATATAGAGTTTCAAATGTAGGTGAATATATCAAAATAATAACAATAATTATTATAATAATCAGTTAATGTGTCACAAAACATGCCGTGAAGTTTTAATTAATAAACTAAATAAATCCCCCATAAACATGTGTTATGTTTGAGCACATCCACAATTCACAGTACATACACACATAGAAGACAATAAAGTTCTCTTGGTAAATATATTCCAAAATATAATTTTATACACAAATATATATTTAGACTCTGTTCCCTCTGTAGAAAGCTTTACACATGTTTACATAAGAAAGAAAAGAAACAAAAAGCTTTGAGATAATATACATTCTGTGAAACACATACAGGTTAAAGGAAGGCACGACAGCAAACATTCGGATCATTCGGAGACGGTGGGGAAGTCGTGGAGTTGCAGTTTAAAAAAAACAACAACATGAAAATAAAAGTCCATAACAATGAGCTTTGTCTACAGCTTATTCAACACGCCGTCAGTGCCAAGATTTATACAAAAAGATAAGAAAACCTATAATCTGTACACTGTCTGGCTTTATAATGGAACAAATCTAGTCTGTCGGATAAGAGGACAATCAGCTGAGTGTGTACAGAACAATAACCCTTTCATGCTAGGGTTGGTAATGTTGATAAACTAGCAAGAGTGCGCTACATTTTTAAAGTGACCCAACTGGAAAAACTCTTTTCTTATGTAAGTAGCTAGCGGCACTAGCTCCAAAAGTGGCTAAAACTTTCAAATAAAAAATTCGTTAAGTCGGCAACACGGACACCCCGTCCCCCTTTTTTTTTTTTCAAGAAGAAGAAGAACATTACCAACCCTAGCTTTAAGTTATTGTTCATGTTAAAATGCTGTTTAAAGTTTCTCAAATGTGAAGACTTGATGCTTTTCTTAGGTTCGTGAATGAAGACTCCATTAAGTAGCAGCCCTACTGTAAAGGGCCGACAGTAGGACCCAAACTACATCAGCTCTACCAAGCCATGCTCTTGAATTGAGGTCTTTAATTTAGACTCTAAAGTTGAAGAATATTCATCATCCTGATTCTTATTTTATCATTTTAAAATGAGGAATTGTATTAACTTGCATCTCACACTGATTGATCTTGTCTAATCCAGAAGTACAAGACCAGCATTTGCACAGACTCCGCCTCATAACAATTTTGAGTATTTACAATATCAACAAAAATATACAGGTGTTAAAAGAATGGTTTGTCATTTGGGGAAATAGGCTTATTCACCTAATTTTGAGTGAGATACAAGATTGATACCACTCTGAGATGTCTGTACGTTGAGGAGGTGATTAGCCTAGCTTAGCATAACAACTGGAAGCGGGGGTAAATAGCAAACCCTGGCGAATAGTTTCTCTTTATGTAACTTTTTTTTTTTTAAACTAATTCTCTGAACTAACGGTTTCCCTCTGCTTTTCGTCTTAACGCTAAGCTAAGCGATCACCTTCTATATCAAGCTCAGTACTTAAAGCACAGACATGAGAGAGGTGTCGATCTCATCATCAACAAGCAACTAAACGCATTCCCCAAAATGTTGAGCTATTCCATGAACGACGACTGGTCAAAGGGAACCCATAATGCCCCTGTGAAGTTGTGTAACATCAATGAAAGTGAGGCTCAGAGGCCCGTCTAATGAAAAACATGACTATAACTGCCGCACAGACAGCGCTGGTGAAATACGTCTTACCAGCCTGTGTGTATGAATCCATTAGGAGGGAAGTATGCGTACATTACAAAATGTGGAATTTTTAAATCAGCATGTCTTTCACATTTTTCTTTCACATTTTTTGGCGTCTATTCTTCTGTTTACATTCAATATCTACACTTCCTCGCACCTTTTAAACAGTATCTCTCTCTTTCTCTCTCTCTCTCTCTCTCTTTGTGTCAAGATGACGACTTTCGTTCATACTGCACTTTTGTCCGCATGTTAATAGTGGTTGCTTTGCTCCTTTGCCACCGTCAGGGTTGCACGTTGTGAAGTGTTACAGTCCAGCCCTTAACATCTCACTTACTAATACTGACATCACTGCAGCCTGATTGCTGTCCTTGCTATTGGAGGAGACCTGCCTGCTACAAACAGCATGAATCTCACCATTTAGGGTCAAAACAAAAGGCTGTGATTTGTGGTTAGAAAAAGAAAACGAAAGCATTTGGATTGGAAAGAAATGCCTGAACTCACATTTGTTTCTTGTAGTTTTTCAAACTAAATATGGCGGTGAGGCTGCCAAGCTGGGAATGCTACTGTTACAGACCAGTAACACCAGGACAGCATATTTGTCTGCACGCACTTGAAGTGGCACAAAAGGAATTTACACAAGGATCAACGGTGTTATTGTGTGGGGTTTTTTTCAAATCATACTTTTTTTTCTTCTTTCCTTTCCATCACATCTCCTCCAAAAAATAGTTCCTTTCATGGAAGGAGATCAACAAACCGGTGACCCAGCCGGGTGGCGTCCTGGGCTACGCCGTGCTGCTGCTGGAGCAGGGTGTGCTTTGTGTGCTGCCGATACTGTGGGCCGCGCTGCTGTTCTCTGAGGCCGGCTGGGGCTTCTGGACCTGCTGTGTGCCAGCTGTCTCACCTGGACAGAGAGAGAGAGAGAGAGAGAGAGACAGGGAGAGGGAGGGAGGGAGGGAGGAGGGGATTGGACCAAAGGAAGATAGAAAAAAAAGTATGTGTATTACAGAACAGCAGAGAAAGGCAGGAACATGACGACTCGGTTTGGGTAAAGCTGTTTGACTGGAGCACAAAGCACTTGGCGAATACGCAAAGCCACGCAACTCTGGACTTCGTTTGCGCTAACTTTTACCATCTTCAAGAATAATCCGCCACAGATTCACAAAGTGTGTTCAAACGCTCAGGACCAGAGAAGCCTCACCTCACAGGAACAACCAGCCACATTCTCTCTGACAGAGGACAATTTGAACGAGAGAGAGAGAGCGAGAAAGAGGATTGGCGTTCATGGAGTTAATTTTCTTGAGTGACCTGGATTCAATTAGCCTGGCTTTAGTAAATAACGCAGAACAAACACAAGACAGGACCTTCTGAATGGAGCTCAAACCACTGACTGGTTTATTGCTCTATGTCTAAATAAGCATTTCATTTGGTAGACTCTCGGGATCCGACGCTTCAATTGAAGAGGCTAATGAAAGTGCTTACAAATGTTTACGAAAACGTCTCTGACAATGAGCAGCTTTTGAAATAGAGCCAAGTCTGTGTTTAATTTGAGCATTTGGACGCTGTTATTACTGCAGTATTTTCCTCGTTAGCTTCCTGGCGTGTCCTCTTTGACAAATATTTTCCAATCGATAGTTTGGTTTAT
This sequence comes from Pholis gunnellus, assembly GCF_910591455.1. Taxonomy (NCBI): domain Eukaryota; kingdom Metazoa; phylum Chordata; class Actinopteri; order Perciformes; family Pholidae; genus Pholis; species Pholis gunnellus. The sequence goes on along the minus strand of NC_136530.1, from coordinate 23,295,468 downwards.
ACTAAAAGCTGTGTGTGTGTGTGTGTGTGTGTGTGTGTGTGTGTGTGTGTGTGTGTGTGTGTGTGTGTGTGTGTGTGTGTGTGTGTGTGTGTGTGTGTGTGTTTATGACAGGCATATGTGTCTGCAGGCGATCTTACATGGCGCTCCCTCTTTCGGGGCCCCTCAGTCCCTCAGTGCTAATGTTTACCAGAGCGGAGCTGCCAGCGTTCTTTTCTCTCTCAGGACCGAGAGCTCTACCAAACAAAAAGGGGCCTCGGATTCACCTCCTCTGTCTGGGGAAATATCAATCCCAGAGTCCAATATTATCTTTCTGGACCGGAGAGATAAATGCTGCTTTTAAGTCACAGAAACATGCTGTGTATGAAGACCCGTAGTATCCACTGCGTGCAGCGTGGACCAGCAGCGTCACACCACGCGGCTTGAAGAATACTACGGTTGAAGTTTGGACTCTAGAATCAAATATAGAGACATCTTCTATTATCTCTGACCTGCCTCTGTCTCACATGAAATGTTGTATCTGAATGGACAAGGTGAGACAGAAAGAGAGAGAGAGCGATAGAGAGAGAGAGAGACATTTGAGAAAACAAGTCTACAGCCATGCTAGCGGATTTGTGAGGCTAGATGCTAATGTCAGCATGCTAACACACTCGCAGTGATGCTAACATGCTAATATTTAGCAGGTACAATGGAAGCCACTTATATGGATCAAAAAGCTTGTTAAGAATCTTTCTTATTTTCGGTCTTTTCCTACATATGGAAAAAAATCAAGACTATGGTGATTCTATTTCTTTTTTTATTATTGTTATAGTAAATAATACGCTTACAGTGATCAATTTGATCGAGACAGATGTGAACATTATAAGAAGTTTGCACTGTATAATGTTTACCTCGATCACCATCGTAGTTTAGACACTTAGGATGCTAACATGCTTATTAACACAAAAATGTTGTTTTGGCACAAAATTGCAGTTTTGAATCTGAATTAAAAGTGATAATTCATTCTAAGTGGAACAAAACTAGAAACCCCCCCTCATGGTGGCGCTAGAGGAAAGGTCAGCAGATCACCAAAGTCACTAGAATCCATCTTTTGGGTGCAATGAATGTCCTGAATAAATTGAATGTCAATCCATCCAATAGTCTTCATTGAGATATTTCCGATTGAACCAAAGTGGAGGAAGGACTGACCGGCGTAAGCCGCTAGCGGGGCTAAAACATGAAGCTGCTGAGTATCTGTCACCATTGTGTTCTAATCTTGTAGCATGTGTTTGGATTTCAGAGCAAATAATGTGTGAAATTTCTCCCCCTGTGAATTATTCAGCCTGTTTTCACAATCGGTTAGAATTATTCGTCCGTATGTTATTTCACCATTTGAGCAGATCTCTTGCCAGACATGACTGCAGCCCTGGCAGAAAGCAGACCTACTGTACGCGCCAAGATAACGAGCAACATGTCATATAATATACCGTGGGGCGCTTTTCAAAAACGCTTATTCTTCTAATTGCCTTTTATGGAATTAAACCGCATCGGATACAAAACCCTCAACTATAATGCCAATGAGTGTGTAACCTAAAAAAAAAAAAGAAAGTTTCTTTCTCAAGAGGCCATTGTCCTCAGAGCCTGGGGGGAAAGACCCAATTTTGTTTTCATGTTTCATCACTCTGTAGTTTAAAATACACTCTGGACTGATATATTTCTGGTGGTTGTTTTGGGGGATCTACATTCTTAGGGTTTACATGGAACTGCCAATATTGCCATGTAAGGCCATTTCAGCCAAGGAGGCGTAACACGCCCAGCTAAGGCCTATTTTGATAACATCAACAGGAACATGTTGTAAAAAGTCTTTCCAGTACTACCATCATTACACCTGTTTCTCTGTACATATTCACTTCTAATATCTTTGGAAGAGCAGCCAATGAGGCACTCTAGGAAACCCTTAAAGCTTCAGTAAAGTGGCTTTCTAAAGCGGAGCCAATACCAATATTGTGATAAAGATAAAAGGCACTAAAAAATGTTCTGCCACATGAAATCGTGTTTAACGAAACACTTATAGATGCGACTCAGCATGACTGGAACAGTTTAACTCTGACGAGTGTCCAGATCTTTGCCACACTCACAACTATCATTTACTGATCGGGCCGTTTAACGCTGGCTAAATGTGAGCTTCATCTTAGCAAAAAACTTAAACACTCACGTTGGTGTATTTGCTGAATGACCTCACTCAAACATCCTGACCCCATTTATAAAAGACGCTCATGGCGATCAACAGGTCAGCGGTCAGGCCGAATGAGAACAGAGCAGCTTTATGCAACGGTGAACTCCAGAGGGCTGCTGGGAGCACACTTCCTCCCAGGGGTCAGCTGGGGTCGGCGGGCTGGGGACGATGGGGAAGATCTTGGCATCTAATGGACAGATTGTGTGTCTTTTCCTGTGAGTGCCGCTAAACCCAACAAGGGGGAATTTCCAACTCGTCTCCAGCCATTGTACTGAGAATATTCGCCGACCACCCCGCAGCTCCCAAAAACATTCAAAGGCAGGAAAGAGAGGAGCCCTCGCTGCTGACCAACAGGATATATTTACAGTAAAGGAGTCAATCTGTTATTGTGAACTGGCCTCTGTCAGCAGCAGGATGTTTGGCATTCCCCGCGGCACATTTCTGGCAACGGGACACTCGGACATTCCTCCACGTCTTATCTTTTCATTAAGGCAGAGAGGTGAGCCGGGGCCGTGGAGTAGCAGGTAAGGCACCTACCTGTGTGTGAGTAGATAAACCACAGGGCTCCGGTCAACAGAGCCCCGATCACGAAGGCTGCAAAGGCGATCCCCACCACCGTCGGAGTGTCCAGCACGTACAGGGCGTCTGGGGAGACAAAGCGGAGCACGGTTCATACACGTCGCCACGTTTGAAACCTTTCAAGCACAAAGTCTATGGAGCCAAAGTGCCCAATATCCAATGAATAAGAAGACATTGCAAATGAATAATAACATGAGTAAATTGTGTGACGAGCCAATCATTTGATAAATAATAATAATGAAAAAAATAACCGATGCATTATTTCTTAGACCATTTCAAAATGTCTTGGTTCGTCTTAAGCCATGTTTCCATTCAATTGTCAAGCTGATTTGTTTTAATGGGGCCCGTTTTAAGCTGGTATTAGCTGTCCAGCAGCAGAAAGAGCTGATCAGTTGTGTGAGTTAATGTTTGCTATGTCAGAATTTATTAGGCAAAGGTAGTTCCATATCCCATTTAACACATCAACTCTTTTTTGACAAAGGCAAAAACCAACTCAAGCGAGCGTAAAAAAAAAAAGGTTTTGCGCAATTGGGGACATTTTATCAAATTTGTGCCATTTTCTAATGCGATACTTTAAAACGTGCTTAAAAATATGTCAATGGAAACACGGCTAATTTCTCACCATTTCATTATTCATGTCTTATTTATTTATTTACATTTTGGGGCTCCATATAATTCACATACAAAGACGCACATGTAAATGTAAAAGACAGCGAGAATAATATATTGGGAAGCTTTTGTGAAATAACTTACCGTCATCGGGAGGACGTTGTGGGCTTTGGGTCGCTTTGTGAGAAGGAGTCACTGCAAAACAAAAACAAATAGGGACAACTCAATGGATGTTGACCATCATGTCTAGTGATGCACATTATACATTTTAATTGCTCAGGCCCAGGCTGGAGGATAAGCACATTGCTGATATTGTCCTGTCTTGATAAGCAGCTCTCTGAGGAATGTGACACAGAAGCCTGAACCAGGACAAGCGCTGGAGGACAGCAGCTACTCTGTAAGCTGACAGGGTTCGTAAAGGATGAACCTACTGACTCCCTCTGGCTGGTTTATTTCAAGCCATCTGGAAGGCTTTCAAAAGTGAACTTGGCTGCGATGATGTCTTAACAAAGAAAATACAAAGGCGCTTGTGTACGGGGCAAACTCAAGAGGCGAGCTTGGTTCACGTCCAAGACTCTGGCACAATGGGTGCTATTCTTGGACGAGACACCTTTTGAGTTTTCATATCGCATAATGGATGACGGGTCATCAGAGGGGACTTTAATATCAGAGGGGACGATGGCCAGAGGACGTCCTTTTCTGTAAACCCTCCGCCCCTCGTCACACCGCTCCAGCGTTGTCTGTGCCGTGTGACTTGAGCTAAGACTGCAGAGAGTGGTCAGTAAGGCTGTCAGCCCCACGTATAGAAGAGAGTGGAAGAGCTTGAACGAACGTAGGCCACCAAAGTCTTGAACTCGACTTAAAGATTATGTTTAGTGAGGAGAGATTTACATGACTCTCGTCCATGTAGCTTTTCTAATTGAAGCCAATGGGGAACAATACTCTGCTGGACGTCTGTCAGGGCTTCACAGCTGTACAGTACTTTAACAGAACCAGACAGCACCCTAGGAGTTAAACTCACAACCTATGTTTGCAGCTTTAAGCCGCTGCTAGAGCTGGAATAGTTTGATATCTCGATGAACGTCATTTGTTTATACAAGTCTTCTTGCGTTGGAATGAGCGAGCATGTTTTTGTTCAACTCTGACCTCTCCTCACAGGGAGGTGGCCAGCTTGTTCGTACTTCCAAAGTTTGTTACTGCAACAGAGTGCTGCAGGAATGAGTTCCTAAAAACAAGGAAATGAGTCAGCGTGTTTGCACTTCCGGTTACCTCGTCTCACAGTCGATGGTTTTTTTAATTGGTTTTTGGTGAGGTGCCTGAAATAAGGTGAAGAGATTTTGTTTCTACGAGATAAAATATGTCAGTAAATGCCCCACTAGGGAATTTTGACGCTTTTAAGTGTCTTAGAAAAGGCGGTTGCTAAACACCAACTAGTCCGATATTACAGCCTTGTTGTGTATTCTCGCGCTCGTGCGATCGTGGGTGTATTTGTTTATAGCCTAACGTTAGCTTTTTACTTCTGCCGATTGCATTCACACTTCAGAAGACAGAAAAGTTCTTTTGTGAAGATTGTCCTGCTGAACAAAACGTGCGAGTATCAAAAGTATCGTTTGTTTGCCACAGAGCTTATATCCTGCAATGGACTCCAATGGAAAAATCCCATTGACTTTTTGTCGAAAGAACCAGTGCGATGCTAACTTCTGGGTTACATATTCATCTAATGGCCAGTGTGCTGAAGCCTGAATCCAAACTCTTGTACGAGTAGAAACATTATTGTCTTTTGAGTTTTAGACCGATAAGTCTTGACATCAAGCCAGTGAATACAGCAGCCCATAGTGAGAACAAAAAGACCTCATTCAGTTGATTTTAAGGTGATACATCATGACAGATATCTATCACAGAAGAGCAACACATTCATTTACAAAGTACATTTCAAACACTGCAGCTTCGGCCTGTCCAATAGACTTTACTACAATAACCCTGTTTTCTTTTGAAGCGGATTACATTACTGTTTAATGTAATGTAATAAAACCAGACTTATTATAGGTTTTCCATCTTCTTCCTTCACTCTTTGCAGAAGTACTGCTTGTACTCGTGCAACAATACAATCAACACTGCCAACCTCTCACATAAATGATACTTTTCAACCTTTCCTGAACGTTACCAGATCCAGTCAAATTTATTGCGAAGCAGTAAATCCACTTCTGATGGCAGAGCTTTGAGGCCGTTATGTTTTTCCATGCACCAAGTTGGCCAAAAAGTGGCCCCGTTTGATTTGTCGATCAAGAGGAGCTCTTTGGGATACTGTCCAGTGCTGAACTGTGGCCCTTTAAAAGGCAGCTTGTTGTGTTTACCTTCCGAGCACAAGAGATGCCTTTTAAATGGAGTTGTGTGTTTATTGCATATTTGTGTTTACTTTATCTGTTCCATGGAAAATAAACCCCGCAGACCTGGCATAGTAATGTGGTGGGCAGTGCCTGTTCTGGACCAGTGTACCTCACTCACTCATTACTGGAGGTTTCAGAGTCTCTGTTCACCAATAGCTTCAGCAGCTTCTCTAGCATCAACACTGGAACTTCTGTGCTGAAAAGTGACTGCATCTATATACCAGCCCAGCCTTGAAACCCGAAATGTAAAAGAAATCCACCCACTTCTGTTCAGCAATATTCTGTGCAACTCCGTCACCACTCACTCTGCAGCCGACTGATACCGGATTTTTGAGGCCGATGCTTAACAATATTTATCGATAATTGAGAGTTTTAAAAAATGCAAATTATAACAATAATAAATCCTGAAACGGAGTTGTGGCCAACATAATGTACTGAGCGTATGGCTACAGCTACAAATGATTTCATTCCGGATTAATTGATTCTTCTTTATCTTAATCCTGCTCGTCAGTGCTGTCTGGGCGGCAAACTATGCATGTGACAAACTACGTGTCTTTGTCGCTTCTCGTGATTTTGATCAGTTGACGCATAAACCGATTCAACATATCCAGACCAACCTTAAATAGGCCAGTATCGGCCTTGCTGATGCATCGCTCAGGCTCCAGCTCACACGGATTAAAATGATGTGATGTATATTAAAACCATGAGTCAATGCAGTTGACTCAAACTGACCACTCGGCTGATGCTGATGTCATTGCTCAGAGGGGATGCTGATTCGAAAAGCTCTGGCAGTCCACCCGAGATCGGGCACTCATGATATCACCCCATCTCAGTTTAGGCCATAATTAGTAAAATGTGACCGTGGTTACCTCAGTCCTCCCCCCACATCTGCAGGCTGCTCCCTCCCTCCGATCACACTCACAGCCCTTAGAGACTCCGCAACACAATGAGAGGCTAAACAAGTGATGATCGAGGGGCCTTTAGGCTCTGGCTGGAGTCCCAAAGCCAACAAGAGGACCTCCACTCTCCTCACACACACACACCCTCCTCCCCTCCTCTAGTGGAGGGGGGGGGGGGGGGGGGCACAGTGAAGGCCCTAAGTGAAAACAACTGGAGCTTGGTGCTGTATGATTCCTCTTTTTCCACCTCTCCCTCAGCATGGACTGGTCCAGAGCAGCCGAGCTGGGCCTCAGCGTTAGCACGATCCCCTTTACTGCAGTCCACCACATGCTAGTATGTACACACGCACACACACACACACACACACACACACACACACTGTTGTGTACGGATGTTAATGTAAACAGACACGTGGGCGCATACACAATCACACACACACTGCAGTTAATGGTGACCAGATGTGGGGAAGTGATGTGCAGCGTTTTGCGGTTTCGGTCTAATCGCAAAGTACCGGACCGAGCTTTCTCTGGCTGCTTCTCCCTTTACTCCAGTTTCCGTATCACACTATACACTCAAAATAATGTAAGTCAGGGCTGAATTCATCATTTGCAGCGCTGTTAAAACCCAAAAATGTGGACAAGAGTCACCAGAGAACTCGTGCCATCTAAGTAGGTGTAAAATGTGTTTTTCTTTGCTCTCAACTAACCTGTTTCCTCTGATTGACCATTTCCATCCACCACGACCAGCGGCTTGGTAGACGTCTTGTAGTTCATCATCATCGCCATGATGTTGTCCCCAGAAAGAGAATCGCAGGGCTCCCTGGGGTGTAAGCACTGTGTGGACAGAATTGACTTTAACTTAAAACTTACAGTGAAGAAATCCCGAAAAAAAAGACACACGTCACTCTGTAAAAAAAGGATTGAACGCAAGGTTTTGTAAAAACAAAAGCAAACATTCACATTTCTGTAAATGTCTTCTGTCATACCTGACAGGAGTATACACTTGGAAACCAAAAAAATGACAAACTCATGAGCATGAATGAGTATAACAATTAGATTCGCTGTCACAAATCAGCCGCAACTTCTTTTAGGTGAAAAGAGGTACAAGAGATTGTATGAGTTGGACAGATAACACAGTGAGATAAAAATGAAAGATACTTATTTAGTTCTGCAGCTGGATACATGGCAAAACCTTCCATTGATTCATGCTTCCTGCTTAGCTTTGCAGACCTGATACTGAACGGCTCGGGCCAGCCAGAGTAAAGATGGAGCACTACTACACCAAGATCTTCCCAAACAAAAACACTGCTAATACTCTATGCCTCAGGAGAGAGAGTATAGTAAAACCATTGCATAGGCCGAAGAATAAAGAAGTCATTTGGAGAAGATTATACTGCATACCATTGGTAGTCTCTGGTTGCTCTGAGAACTCTTGGAGCACAGACACATCTTGCAGTGCAGGAAAAGCAGAGACCTGTTGAACTTTGAGTTGAAGGTGAAGCTGAAGCTCTTCTTCTCCGCCTGTGTGTGAGGGACAGGGAAGCCCCTCTCAGGATAGTACTTGACGGAGTCGTCTGAGGGGCAGACTGTCTCGATGAGAGTGTAGTCTGAGGCCGCGCTGGGGTTGGAGTCGGGAGAAATGAAGCACGATATGAGGAGGAACCCCAGCTCCGGATCGGATGCGGCTGATGTGACCTGGAGCGCATGACAGAGAAGAAGAAAAAAAACTGTTAATTCTGCAGATACGTATCATATGACAAAGCAAGAATGCAATGCTGCTCTGATAAACACTAGCACCATCATTTATACTGCATCTTCCACATCATCTTCTACTTCAGTTCACACAGAACATTTCCATTTTAAACCCACTTGAGTGTGGGTGTTGATCTTCTCATCTAAAGCTAGATAAGCTCATTACCCAAACTTTCCTGCTGTTCCTTTAAAGCCTCTCTGATCAATATTTTTAGACAAAAAATGAGGAAATGGTTGCAACCCCAGTTTCCGTCAGTTCTACCAAACCTTTAAGCACCTTTCAGCTCCTTGTTTTGGATTTAAGGCTGCATCTTTAATGCTAACATCCCTCTCATTAATCCCACTATACACTAAGCAGCACCAAACAGCTGACAGAAACCAATAGAGACGAGCTGGTGAACATGGTGAAGCATTTAGTTGCCAATGAGACGGATATTTGGTGGAAACCAGACCAGAGCTGAAAAGAGAGTGAATATATGACTATTATTCATCAGGTGGACACCAAAACGACTCAAAATGAATGCTAATGCCTGTTGGATTGGTTACAACCGTTTGCTAAATCATTAGCTATGTCGACTGCATTGTATTTCAGTTAATATGCCATCAACGTCTTTCCATCAACAACCTTCCCTTCCCTGGCGTCCTCATTGAGAAGGTCTCGCATACACATACACAGAAAAGCCTTTGTAACTAGCTGGCTCAGCGAAGCACCTCCCGCTGATATCATCATAAATCATCTTGTCAAATGACCTCAGAGTACGAGTCTTTGCCATCTCCTACATGACCTCCATAATCGCGTTGTGAAAGGAGGATTTTGAGGCAGACAGACAGAGGAGAGGAGGAGGAGACACCAAGACTATAAGGAGGTGAAAGTGAGTATTGGCTTTTTAAGCCGCAACTAGACGAAATACAAATTGACTTTGTGGATGCCACACTAAGAGATCAAAGCAGTTAAAGTCCCAGACAGAGAGCACCGTTTTCTCACTAAAGCTTCCATTTGGGAGCAAAAAACACACGTTGCATAAGACAAACACGCGCTTGACACATACCCTGACTTATTAGAAATGCAAGGCATACCTCCACAAAGACTTGCTGCTTTTGCGAGACAGTGTAGAAGGCCTGGCGCGAGGGGCTGTTGAACGGCAGCTTGTTGTACAACTCCATGTTAAACGTCATGTTGCTCGCCGGTTGCCTCCCTGGTCCTGGTACAATCCTGGGAACCGTTGCTGAGGTTTCCCGGTTCTTTCGGTACGTGCAGTTGAACTAGGAGGAGAATGAGACGACGCCGACACAATTATCAGCAGGGATCTGACATCTGATGCCACTGCTAAGCACCTTCACCCTGTGTGGGGCAGTGTATGACCACATTAAGACGGATCGGAAAATGGGTAAGGAAAAACAAACTGTATCAACAAGAACAACCGAATGGATGAGACAAAGGGAAAATTTGTTCGTAGAGGGAATAATATGAAGAAACTTCAAAATGGAAAATCTCAGGTCAAGTCCATAAAACAGACATCATGGAAAGACAGGGCGATTGCAAGAGGAGTCTTTACGTGCACCAGGGGACAGTGGGAAATGGAGTTTCCTCCCACTCTGAATGATTTACATAGAGATGTAGATGACTTGTCAACTTTCACCCTGCACTGAGCCGCAGCTCTCACAGAGACAGAGCCACAGTGATTCTCACCGCTATGAAGGACTGACGCTCTGCCGGCTCCGTAAACGTCCTCTCTAAGTCCACCGGGTCTCTCGGGGACAGCACGTCTCCAGATTCCAGATCCTCAAAATCCAGCGGCCTGCCACTCCCATCCTTGGGCTCAGCATGACTTATCAAAACCTGCAATCCACAGAGACTAATGTTACTCACAAAACCTAAGCAGCGTCAGTTAGTAAGTGAAAGGAAAAGCTTCATGAAAATCCTTTCCAGATTTTTTTTTTTTTCCTTTTTCCTGTTTTAAAAGCAGATCCAGTTGTGAGTAGTGTTCCGTAAGGCAAAGACACAGCGATTCGAATCTTTGAGAGGAGTTGCCAAAAAGACATTCTGCAAACGATGAGTTGGATTTAAAATGTGGGAATGTCCCGTGGCTTCAGCAGTGGGACTCAGCCTGGACAAAAACATAAAACATGCCGACGGAAGAATGTCAGGGGTCTGACATGGCTTTAAGAAAATTCAGATTTAATGAGGTGAGGGGACAATCTCAGTGACGCTGACCATGTTTTTCTTGAGTCTGCAACAAATTAGTTAGTCGATCTGCCGTTGGTGCCACCGCTGAATTAAATCAACATGTCACAGGACAGCAGAAACAACACATTATCTTTGATGTGTAGGGACCCAGACAATGACATTTGTATCTCTTTTGACGAGAGGTCAGAGGTTATCCCTGCATCCAAGTGCTAACACAAAAGACGACTTTGGACGTGTGCCCAGGTTTTCAATCTGCATTGGACAGCAAATGTGTTGTTCCAAATTTCCCCCACAAAAGATCTCAAAAGGTTGGGGAGGAAGCGATTCATCCTTGCTTGTTAGAACAAACACGCTGAATGAATGCATTCCACAATAATGAAGACAACTTGGGAGGTTAAATGTGAACGCTGAATCCCACACTGTTCATCACTACATGGAAATGTACTTTAAACTCGTCATACTTTTCCATTTTCTAGTCATCCAGAAATAGAAAAAGAAAAGACTGTTTGTGGAAAAAGTGTTTAAGCTTCGAGCCTCTGAGTGGGCGTTTCCTATCAGCTCTTGACATCTGATAGCTGGCGATGCGAGGAAACATGGTGTCAACTTCCGTGATGCTCTGCTGACTGGAGGACTTCTCAACAACCATCTGCGATTTAAAACGTTTCTATTCCACTCAGAAAACAGAAGCTGGCCAGCTGCGCTAATTAGCTTCCACTCAGAAAAGGGTTTCTCAGAAAGAAAAAAGAAAACACTCACGTACTTGGTAAAAAAACGTTTTCATTTCAGTTGAACTTTAAAGGGACAGTGTGTAGGACTTTGTGGCATCTAGTGGTGAGGTTGCAGATTGCAACCAACTGAATACCTTTCCGCATCCCCCCCCCCCCCCCTTTTTCAAGTGTGCCGGGGAATTACGGTGGCCTTCAGCTAACATAAAAACATTGGTTTGTCCATTCTGGGCTACCGTAGAAATATCGCTGTGCAACATGGCGGACTTTGTGAAGAGGATCCACTCCCTATGTAGTTATGAAGGGCTCATTCTAAGCTAAAGAAAACACCATGATTCTTAGTTTCAGTTGGAAACTCTTTTTTGTATTTATATTATAAACTAGGCGGCAACTTGAAATGCTTCAGGTAAACCAGCTGTATTTGCATGACTTGTTCTAGAGGTTAAATGTAATAATGGGTGTTGTACTCACGGAGTTGATGTGGAGGGCCATTGGGCTCCCCTGCAAGGGAAACACGGTGGTCATACAGCCAGTCAGAGGAGTCTCTAGAGTGTAGTGGGTGGCATTGACGGTTGCTTTGCAAGTTGGGTCTTGAAGAGTGAGGTTGGCATGAGTAAACCCATTCACCTGAGGAAACGGCAAAAAATGGCAACATTGGATAACCATCAAAAAAAAACTTTTCCTTTATTAACTCATTTTCAGAATAAAAGAAAGCGGTTGTGTGAGACTTTTGAGTTCCCAGGAATAAACAAATCCCACAAGGTGGTCTAGCTCCAGCCCCAGCTTCTCCTAATTACAGTCAGTTTCCATTCTGTGATGTGGGCTGACTGCGCCAGCCCCGCGTTCACACGCCAAAACAGGGACGCTGCCGTTTGGTAAAAAGCAATGGGATAATGGCAACATTTCTCATTGCACTTACCAGTATTTCTTTATATTTTACTTTTGTAGACCCTGAAACTTAATTTAAATCAGTTTATCAGTTGCCAATACTGATCTCTGCAGCTGAAGGCCCTCATATCAATGTACAAGGGACCTTTAGATTTGTTACCACACTGAGCATTGTGGTGTAATAAAGTGGAAGCTTTAGACGCTTTATCAAAAGCCGAGCAACATGGAGGTCGATGTTGGCATTTTCTAATCACAGTGCAGAAGACATTCATTCAGCCCCCTAATTGGTCCTGACACTGGCATTCTCTTTGGGTGTCCTCCATGTTTGTTGTTTTCTGTTTTATCTTGTCACAGTTTGTCACATCAAGTCTGTGTCGCAAGAGCAGAGATGTAAAAAAAAAATGAAAAAAACCCAGAGGCAAATGTGACTGATCAGACCCTGAAACAATTTTCAGAAACGCAAATCGATGACACTGGATTAACTTTGGTTGGGAAACTTTGTTTTGTCCTTTGTTTTGTTCTTTGCTTGAATAAAGTGTTATCGAGCATTAAGTATTGTAAAAAAAATAAATCTGTCTATTTTACATTAGGGGGGAACATTCCGCAACTGTTTGCTTCTGTGCTTTAACAATGTTTTGCTTAATTGATTAGCTGATTGACCAAAAAAGTATTTATTTAATACGGTTATTATTATTACTATTCTTATTTTTCGAATAAGAAAAACATAATTTCCTGGTTAGAGCTACGTCCATATGTCCTAATCTTCTTACTAAAATGAATACATGAATACTTTTGGTAATAGATCATTTAAATGTTATTTGCTATGTATAGATAATATGTCTGTGTTTCTGCTTTTTGGTTTTCGGGGCGTTTTCTGTTGTGCATATTTGGACATGTGTGTTATACATGTTGCATTATGACACAATGGATAAAATCATGCTGCCCACTCACTTGCAGGCTTTCTTTAGCGATGCTGACCACCATCCTCGTGTCCTCACACTGTACGCTCAGGCCGACACTCAAAGCGCCCTGGTGCTCCTCGGGCTCCGCGTTCTCCCAGGGCCGGTCGTCGGGGGAGGATTGCAGAGAAAAGAAGGGCAGGCCGTCATACGCAGGCGGGGGGAAGGGAAAGGGCAGACCGGAGCGCCGGGCTGCAGCTCCAGCTCTTGGGTGGGGACTGGAGTCGCGCAGGATGGAGAACTCTGGAGGCAACATGCTCTCCAGAGGATCCACCACATCTGGAAGTCACACATTGTTAGAACCTCATGAGGCTGATTTTACAGGCGGGGAAAATTACACGGGACCACGACTATAAAACCCTCTCACGATTTCACGCCAGTTCCTCGGTAAGGACTGTAAAATGTGCAATGCTGGTCATGAAACAATTGCAGCAGCTGCTCAATGTCTGGCTATAATTTACCTGAACACACTATTTCTATTAATTCAATTCAGAGGATGTTTCTTCAGTTTACCTGGCTCTCTGAGTCGGATGTTGAAGTGGTTAGCCACAGGAGTGCTGGTGTAAGAGGTGACTGGACCGTAGCCGTGCTCCCTTGCCCAGTTGATCAGGGCTTGTGGACCAGACGGCAAGTGCTGCTTGGCGGATTTTGACACTTGCATCAGCCTCTCCGTATTAAAACTGGCACTCACGGTATCAGAGGCCTGTGGAGAAGAAAGCAGAGTAATCTTGTCTTGTCTTGTCTTATCGAAGGACAAATTGTCATTTCTAAAAGACCATGTATTTAACGTAAGCTCCTTTAAGATTTTCAGGAACAAAAGACATGATTTACTGCTCCACAGGTATCCAACTTCAAGTACAGTCCTGCTCTCATTCTGCGTCAAGTGTGAATCATGTGCACGGGTGTGAGGTAATGGGCGTGTCGGCTCTCGATCAATGCTGAGAAACCAATGTGTTAGTTGGCTCCTAAAAGTGGTGTCTTGCCCTGCTACATAACATGCAGTACTGATTCATTCTCACACCCATTTCCCACACATTCAGGTCTCTTGAGCAACGCTGAGGAGAGGCAGCTCTCTGACAGAAGCAAGGCCTCCTTTTTACAAGGCTGTCGTATCACATAAACTGTTGTCACTCTCCCAAACACTGGTTGCACAAGCACCGCGTCCCGTGTGACTCTGCTGTCAAATAAAAGTCTTAAATGTCAGCTGTTTGGGAACAAAAACGTGGCTTTGTGTTCAGACTGACCATCCGTCTGTGGTTTTAAATGGATGATAATGTGCGGCAGCAACAAACAAACCATCCGAACACACATCCACCAAATGGTAACTTGTGAACATGTATTAAACGTTTAGAAACTTCTGAGCTAAAATAAATGTAGTAGATAGACACTACAGAGTAAAATTAGCATTGTTTTAGGCGATTCACTTTCAGTTTGTGTCTCCATCTTTTTCACAATGAACACGGTCTTCCTTTGTTAAATGAGCATGATGGTCTATGTAGTGCACAACCGCTGATGCCACTGATATCAAACTGAAAGGTTTTTTTCATAATTGATTAATCATTATCTAATTATTTCTCAAGTAAAGATGACAAACTATCGAGGTTTGCAGGTTCTCGCATATTATTTTCTCAGTTAAATATTAATTTAAATGAAATATCTTTAATTTAATGATGTCATCCTGAGCTTTGGAAACTTGTATTACTTGAAAAAAAAAAAATCGATACATTACTCAACAATTACAACAATCTCTCGTAGAAGCCCTTATGTGCACATTAGTAACAGTTGAGAAACTGCTCGACTGTGTACAACACAGTACAATGTTAATATGTTGATGTTAAACAGGTATCATTTTTTACCACGGACATAATTTCAGTTTAGCATGGAAGCATTCTAACTTTAGCTATTAGCACTAAACACAAAGTACTTCTTAAGTACTTGTTAGGAGAAAAGTGAATGGATCACTAAAGTTATAACAATTCATCCTGAGGGTGACACCGAATGAGTCAACCAAAATTCATGGAAATCCATCCAATAGTTGTGGAAATATTTCAGTAAAAAACAAAAATGCCTCCCTCACAATGGTGCTAGAAACCAGCAGCTCACCAAAGTCAGAAGGATCCATCCTCTGTGGACCATGAATGTCTGAACAAAGTTATATGGCCATCCATCTGATAGTGGAGACATCGCAGCCCCAAAGTGGTGGACAGACAGTTCTACTGATCTACATTCCTGACCCAAACTGCTTTATTGTTGCACAGGGACAAAGTGTTAAGTGGCTTTAACTAGGGCTGCACAATTAATCGAATTTTAATCGCGATCACGATTTTGGCTGCCACAATGAAATGAGCATGATCGTCAGCGATATTGACGTTTAAACGTGCTCGGCTACAGATCAAATCAAGCGCTTCCTCAACTGACAGTCAGCCAACCACCATGGGGAGAACGAGATGGGAGGTGTCATGCGCGCACCCTGCAGCGGCAGCCTCAAAATAAGTTCTGTCTGCAGTCGACCGGTATTAGTAGAAGAGGAGAGAGACAGACAACAGAACAGAGAGCAGACGGTCACGGGTGTCGTGTGAAAGGTAAATCATAAATAGCTGGAATGTAGCACAACATGGAAGTGAAAGCAGTGCTCTGTTGATTTAATTTTGGGTAAAAAGTGTTGATACTATTTTATTTATATTTTCCTTCTACGAGATGCACTGTGATAAGCACCAGTCAGTCTGATGCAAAGATGTGTACGTTAGCCAGAATGTAGCACAACAATGGAAGTGGAAGCAGTGTTCTTGTTCATTTAAACATGAAAGTGCAATAAAAAGATGTTGTCCCTAAAATGAATGACCACCGTGCACACCTCGACTGAAATAAGTACAGGCCTAGCAACGAGAGTCCATCATCCAAACCGTGAAATACCAAAAGTCACTAGACAAATGAAGTATTCTGATAAATGCACAACATTAGTGGGTCTCCTTCAGTTTTAATGCGCTGTAGAAAGCCAAGGTTTAAAATTCCATCCCTTAAGCAATTTACAGTGTTTGGACGACTGCCAACTCCCCGTCGACATAATCTACAGTTGAACTACTCTTCCAAAGTGTACATAGGTGTCATATTCTTATAGTTCCTAAGGGTCCTGGGAGACTTGGGTAGCGTAGCACTAATGAAGATTTAATACCAAAACTGCGGCCTCCTACTCAGCTTTGATAAGTATAAAACCATATTTCTCAGTAAAGGACATTCTGACATATCGCAGTAATTAGCCAGTGTTTGTCTTTTGTGTGTGTCGAGGAGCTCCCAGCAGCTCGCAGCTTCAGAAAGTGCCTAAAGCGAGCTCGTAGTGCAACGTTGTGACTGACGGGGTGCGCAGCTGAAGTACAGCAGTAGTCTACGCTCTAAAAAACAAAACATGTGTGACACCCCCGCCGCTCACTCTGAACGTGATGACAATGCCTGGAGCTGCCACCGTGAAATTTCACAGTTCCCCCGAAACCCGTTATCCCTGCCCTCTCCTGCAGCGGGGACCAGGCGCCGCCGATTCAACACATGAAAATATCTGGTGTGACAAAATTCTTCAGTCATCGGTGCAAAGCGATGACATTTCTGTCTGCGACATGACATGTGAGCCACTGTGATGTGCGATAAGAGTGCATCAAATCTCAGTGGATCAAATCTCAGAAGATGTTCCTGAAAGAGGAGCTATAGTGTGTCGTCGCGCTGCTCGCTTACCACCACATCCAGCTTTCCGATGACACTGTGGGCCTTGATGACCCAGTTGACGGACTTGGCGCACTTGAGCAGCAAGACGACGTCACGATGCAGCGGGGCATCGTCCTCCGGAGGTCGTAGATCAACTATGACGTCCACCTGGAAAGCACTGCAGGAAAGGAAAAGAGGAGTAAAAAAAATTAATTTTGGACGGTGAAGTCTACGTGGTGTTATCGCGCCTCCAGCGTCTGGCCAACTAATTACAAAAAGCTGGACGCATTCCCAGAAAAAAAGATGCAGACATATGCACGACAGACCAGATAGCACTGGAGTGAGATACAGCGCGCATTCCCAGATCTAAATAATCATTCCACTGGGGGAGTGAGGAGAGATTATCTGGCAAACCTGGACTTGGAGACGCAGTTTTGAAATATCCTTCTCAAAAAGAACACTGTTAAGTGAAGAGTAACACCCCCCCACACCATCCCCCCCCGCCTTAATGTGAGTTCCCATCCAAAACAAACTCCTCAGAGCTTAGTGAGAGCATCTTGACCTCTAAAATAAACTATGACAACATGTTTTCTTGGCTTTGGCCGCTCACCTGCTGGAGTTGGGGGCTTGGAGCTCAACGATGTGGACCTCTCGGTCTTTGTCGGGCCCAGATAGGACGCAGCCCTTTGATGCCTGTGGCTCCACGTAGCCGCCCAGGTAGTTCAGAGACAGGAACTTGGTATCAATCTTGCAGGTGTCAGAAAACAGCGGATCTGAAAGGGGAGAGATTGTTTGCGTTACTGGTGGGGGGGGGGTTCCGCGAGGCTATTTTGATCTTCCATGAGGAGAAATACAGCCTTTTTGTTAACCCCTTCTGCCACCAGGAGGTCAGAGGAACAACCCCCCCCCCCCCCCCCTTCGCTCTGCTCACGGAGACTTCGGTAGGGTGGATGTTTGCTTTCTTTGACCCATTCGTTACAGCTGACTAACTCCCTGCTCCCTTCACCACACAGCCCTGCAGCTGGTATTCCCATTGTCTCAGCACCAAGTGGGCCCCGCCCTGTGCCGGATGAGGTCGACCATGCTCTGGTTGGCATGACCCGTCTACTTATCAACAGAGAAATGTAGTTTCTGGCTTTTACGTGGGAAAAGTATGCAATGTTCTTAACAGAGCTCCTCCACAATAACAGGACAATAATATTCATAAACACATTTTTATATCAGTATAGTGTTTTTTTTTTTCCTCCACTTTCTCGACTGTTTGAAAATTCGTTAACTGCTGACAACGTTTTTAAAAAGTTACACCCCTTCTCAGCACTCAGAGAAAAACACAAGACAGCTGCTTCCTTATTTGGCAAACAGAGCCTCGGACAAAGTGTAAACTGAAAGTTGGCACCTTCCTTTCCGGAACCCTTGTGGCTCTTGAAAGAGCTAAAGGGGAGACCTTGAGCACTGGTTAGGAAGCAGAGTGAAGGATCTGTCCATCTTCATGAGACACCACTGACGACGCGGAGTGGAAAACTACGGCTCTTAGCTTGAAGTAAACACTGTGGCACTCTGGGCTTTTGCCAAACCACAGCCCCTCTAATGACACAAGTCAAACGCTTGCAGGCAGAGCAACCGCTCTGTGCTCCGCAGCAACTAACAACACAGAGGGAGAACTTATCAGCGGCAGTGGTGGAGCTGTTACTTCTCTCCAGACATGAGCCTTGTTTTATTTCCATGCGGTGAAGGATTCTCATTAAAAGTCAAGATGTCCTGAGCTGATGCAATGCAAAGTTGGACGTGCTGTTCACTGTCTGGGCCTGCCTGTGGAGAGGAAAGTCCACGTGAGGAGATCAATCATAAGCCTCCGATGATCTATTACCTGCTTACCTCCGCTGTTTTTTTCCACCTGACATTTGGTCAACCCATGTATGCCGTCCAGCAGGTCTTGTACATTTTTGGGTTTGTATTTATGTAGCCATATTATATTAGTGAAAACCATGTGATACCACACCACCACTTAGAAAAAGAGACAAATCACGGACACTTCCAATCAGCCGGTGTGTCTGAGACCAAATTAACACTCCAAAGTCCTAAATAGCAACCTGACTATTTTACAGTTTTTCTTCAAATCACTATCCTGGCTTCCTATTTCTGCATCTTTATTTGTCTCCCACTTTCACATTATGTCACATACGTACAGTACATGACTAGAATTACAACCTCGTGGTTGTATGCCTCCGCTAATCAGTCATGTAGCAGTTTACATCTATGTCCATGTATAATTGTCATCACTTGATCATTTTATCCGATTAGACATTTGTGGGAATTTGTCTTAATTGGAATATACATTCTTGAGTTATGGGCAGAAACATGTTTTGTGTGATCACAGTGAACTTTGGCCACCAAACTCTACTCAGTTCATCCATTAGCCCAAGTGGACATTCCTTTTCTGAGATATTGCCTTCACGAGAATAGACAACCTGAAAACATGATGTCATCTGTTATGTTAAAGATGCTTTTGTTTGTTGACAAGAACATTCCACAGTGCACCTTTAAATTAGGCAGTGCTTAACATCTTCATGAATAACTATGAATTACAGATATGTGTTATTATTTTGAACTCACTTTTTGTTATGCAGCAAGATGCTCCAATACATAACAACCCCCCCCCCTACAGAAACCTGTGGTGCAGCTATAAAGACTCAAGTATCAGTGGACAGCAGGTCAGACTGAGGCTGTACTAGACAGGTGTCCAATGATAATGATAATACAAACAAATATCTAAATAGTTACAGATGAATTAAATCAATCAACTAATTGTTTTGACCTCTAATAAAAACAGTATAAGGAGTATCTCAAAATGCATGCAATGCTTAACATTTTATATAATTCAGCAGAAATACTCAAACACATAGTCCATGCACTTTCTCTATATTCTCAGGCTCCACCAGCTTCTTGAGGCTGTGAGCAGCTCACTGTTACCGCGGGTATCCTGTTAAACAGCAAAAGGGTGAATGCCCGTTGAGCGAAGGAAATGATTTTCCCAGAGTAGTTCACGTAAACCTTCAGCCAGGGTTCAAACACAAAAGCTAAGTAAAGTTATGGGAGCTGAAGGGGAATGGGGGAGGCGCGCCTCAGGGGCCCAAAGAGCTATGTTGGGAATTTTGGGAATCTAGCACACACACCTTCTCCGACTTTGATGTAGATGTCTTGAGTCGTCCTGAGCTCAGAGAAAGAGGTGACTGCCCTGTACTTCTTCTGGGCCCAGTTGAGGAGGTGCTCGTTGCCATGGGGAAGGGCCTCCTTCTGGACCTGGCAGGAGAGGGAGAAGTTTCCCGGCTGGAAGTGGACCTCTGAGCCCTCAGATACCTTGAGGAAGGGAAAGCGCAAGTGTTAGAGGACAAAGGAGCTCCTGTGTTATCTCAGCTCTGTGCAGTGGGATAGTAAATGGTAACTGCACGTTTTCTATTCGCGCTTAAGTGATGTCTAGCGTCTATTTCCGTTGATTTATTTCCTGAAATATTCCGTATTTCACTTAACAGTTTAACATTTCAAGATTACAGTCGACGGTGACCTCTCTGTTGAGAAGGATATGCACATAGAAGTCAACTGAAGAAGAAGAACCTGCAGGCGGACTGAAAAAAAAAGGAAAAAAGCTTTTTCCAAAATTAAACCTGCTCTCTAAACATTGGTGGAAGCCATCCTTCACACCCACATCCCAAACCGTTATTTCAAAGCTTCTACAAATATGCCCCGCGTATTTTTACACATGTTCCGCCACACAATAAGGTGTCTGGTTTCCAGTGTTTGTACCGCGTGCTGCGCTTGTAGTGCGTCATCACAGAGGTGTAGGTCTGCAAAAAAATGGCCACAGGGGTAGAAGACACAAATATTTGACGCGGACGGACTGACTGACTGACAGACGGGGCGGCCATAACAGGTCAAATAGTGAGGGGGGAAGTCTTAAAACTATGGAGGGCCCAGAACCTTTGTCTCAGCCGTATTGAGGAGGAACCGCCCCTTTGGCACTCATCGGAGCTCAGCCAATACGCTTCATTTCAGAGTTCTACCGAACCGCCAAAAGGAGTTTGAGCAAACGGTCTACACGGCGTACCTCTGTGTTTTATTTCTATGCTTGTTTTTCTTCCTCCCTAGGTATCCTATCTGTATGCATGAGCTGAGCCGGTGCTGGCAGGCCCAATTAAAACACCAAATCCTCCTGGATCCAAGAGGAATACGTAAGACCACTTCTTTGCGATGATGTTATTTAGTTGTCCCTAAATCGCAATCGCGCTCGAGCGATAATAGAATAATATCCCTTTGGGGTGTTGAGGCTTTTCAGACATAACTGTTCGAATCTCCCTCATGCACAACATCTGCCTGACCTCTGGAACGCTCCTCTCGGTGTTCCTGGCGTCGTCACCAGAGGCAGTAAATACCGGGGCCGAGGAGACGGGCTCTGTCGAAGAACTCAGGTTGGATTTTATTTTTAGTGCGTTTACTACGGCGAGAAGCGACGGGGAGAAAGATGGCGAAAGAGGTGGTGCCCATGAGCGGGTGTGGAGGTGGGGCCGGTGTTACTTCGCCAACCTTGCCAAGCTCAGCAGAGTTTATCAGTTTAATTGCAGGAATACGGCTGTAATTAGTCGCAAAGAATTAGAGGGGAAAGCCTGAAAGCCAAATTAGCTCCAGGCCTCCCAGAGAACTGAAAACCTCAGGAATTTGAACCAGGGAAGTGAGGGACCCACTGTGGGCTTTAACTCTCTCTTTCTCTCGCTCGCTCTCTCTCTCGCTCCTATTGCCTGCTCAGTTGACAGACCCAAAATACTTTAACTTTTTCCTCTGGTGCAACTCTATTATTTTTTTTATGTCTTTTTATGTTTGGTAGTTTCCTGGCAACAAAAGCATTGTGTTTGCACCGAGGTGGGAGGCGAGGCGCAGACCAGGCTGTGTTATGCTGATTAGTTGGCGTGGTGGAATTTTGGTGCTCAATTTGGCACTAAACTGCGTGTGCGTTGAAACCTGTTCAGACCGTGCCGGGGCGATTTTAGGTGGCTTTAGTTGGCAGAGGAACGCGCACGATCTTCTCCAAAATAAATAAAACAAAAACGCACAGAAAGTGCAGATTGCAGGGGAGGAAACACTCTACATGTTTTCCGTGGATCATGCTCACTTGTGTTTCCTTCTGCTTATAGCTCCATGG
Organism: Pholis gunnellus; assembly: GCF_910591455.1. Taxonomy (NCBI): domain Eukaryota; kingdom Metazoa; phylum Chordata; class Actinopteri; order Perciformes; family Pholidae; genus Pholis; species Pholis gunnellus. The sequence goes on along the minus strand of NC_136530.1, from coordinate 23,273,386 downwards.
CAAAGAATTACACTCACACCCCACACACACCTGGACAACTTCATTAATCACTTACATCTTCTAAACACTAGCTAGCAAATTTGTGATGTGAGGACTGAACCATTAACAAGTGGACATCAAATGTCTGTCCATTCTACCATTAAACACATATTTTGGGGATGTGAATTTGTATTTTGAAACTTCACACTTCATGGAGGTGAACTTTTATTCTCTCGCTCAGGAACGCCAGCCTGGCCACGCCCATAAACACGAGTTTATGGTCTCAATCTCTAGTTTCAAGTCTTCATCAATACAGCATGATGTTCATTTAGTAAGTCATGGTCCATTTAGAGTCAAACAGACCATAAAGCGGAGGATGCTTTAGGGCGGGGCTACCTTGTGATTGACAGGTCGCTACAACGGCGTTGTCCGATGTTTAAGACTTTCACAGTGTTTTCAGTTCATGGAAGTTAACTGTGACCTTTTTGGTCTTAATTTGCGTACGGTTGTACTTAGCTCCTCTCAGATCTCGTGTCCCTTCTGGTTGCAAAAGAAAACCGATGCCGACAGCCAAAAACCAGAATGTCGAACTTGAGGCCTCAGAACGGCAGCGCACAAACCAACGTCACTGGAACTACGTCCATTTGTTATATACAGTATGTGGTGATCGGTCTTTACTGAAACTTGCCCCGACTCCGACCACTCATTCTATATTCCTTCTTCTAATAATGTATTCATCCTGCTTCCAGCTGGCTCCTCCTGATTTGCGCCAACGCCCGTGGGAACCAAAATTGCTAAAATTGTGCTGGTCACGCCCACTTGTGTTTGCACTCAACATCGGGAAAATAGAGCCCTTAAAGTGCTGGAAAGGATAGAAAAATGTATTTCATGGGCTTAAGTGGAATATATTCTGTAAATATATGATAATATATAAATATAGTTCAGCATACTAACGTACACGCGTTAAGCCAAAAAAGGTCCAAGAGCCGAGTTCTTCTGAGCTGTAAGCGGCAGCCCACGGCCAACTAAAGCATAACAGTCATCTCTTATGAAGCAATCTGTTACCATCACTGCCAGAACGTGTCCTGAATGTAGATTTTGTTAGCTGCGAAGACCTTGTAATGTGTTCTGAAGTTAGGAAATACATGAAAACTGGATGTAACCTCGACTTAAGAGGAATTCCTCAGACTTGGCAGACAGTTGAGCGCAAACAAAGAATGTAGAGGAGAAGTTGGTTACATACCACGGGGGACTGAGGCTCTTGCTTTCATGTGCGTAATGACAGAAACTCATGTTTGTAAAGGTATTCAAAAGGCAGGAACTTTACTTCAACCACTGTTAGTTCAGTATTATATCTGTTTAAAGCGCTATTCCAATGTCTTTTACATTCTAAGATAACATTAAACGGTATATTTACCGCCTTTTCTGCCTATAAGCATCAACATATTATGGCCATATGAGCAGTCAAAAAGGAGAAGGCATGCCAAATGTTTGAGATCAATTATCATGCAGCTGTAATCCTCCACTGAGCAACACCCGCAGCCTGGGAAATCGCAAAAGGCTGTTTAGAAATTAGGAGGTGTTGCAAACAGAGGAGGGGGGATAGAAAGTGCAGAAAGGGGGTTGACAGACGATACGAGCGTGCATAAACTCTCCGGTGGTATTAATGTGATAAATGCTTTCGTGGCTGATTGGATCTCGTCTCTTCTTGACGAGATGCTGATCGCGCTGCAAAACGTGCGCGTGTTCGTGTGACCAAACCAATAGCGGCTACCCGAGGTTTCCATTAACGGAGAGAGCTCTTGTGCGAGGGCGAACGAGCTCGTACTACGAGCACTGAACCAACGAGAGAAAGCTTGGCAAACAAACAATAGGCAACGCCAGCCAACAGCAAAGCTTTACAGTCTTGTTCCAGCCAGAGTCACAAAACATTTGATCCAGATCGAGTCTTTCAAGCCCTGATGCTACACAGCCCTCCTTCCCCTAACCATCAAAAAATAAATATATGCACTTGGCCACAAAGTCAACACAGCTCATGCACATGTGTCTCACTTGGAGCCCTAGTGTCCGTTGGTACAAATCAAATTTGGCATGATGTCAATGTTCATATTCCATGTGACTTCAAACCCACTATGATTCCTGCCTGCGGCTGATTGATGCGGAGTATTGCACAGAACATGTTTTACAACAAAAGTCTGGATTCTGGCATTTTAAAAGGCGGAGGGGTCCGCTGGCCAACAGCAACAGTGCGCTCAGCGTCTCTGAAGCTTTTCCAGGCAGCCCATCTGAGTCCAGGGAGCCCAGAGCCCTGGGACCAGGAAACTAGGACTGGCAGGCCCGAATCAGAGCCCAATTAGCACCGGGAAACAGCCTCTCCGATGGAAAGGCAGAGCGAGGGAGGTCTAGCTGTGGGTTTCTGTTCTGAAGTGTTAAGCTCAAAACCAGCTCCTCTCGACTCTGCTCCTCTAGGATCTCACCACAGCGACTTCTCCACCTGAGAAAGTTAGGGGAAATAAGTGGGAACTGGCAAGGCCACTAATACAGTGAGATGTGTGTGGCCGTGGTGCATACATAGTTAGCTGAACCCTTCCTCCAAAAGGAGCAACCGTAACCAGGTGCTTTAGATTTCACCATATGTTGGAGCGGTGTGCAGAGGGCATAGAGACTCACCATTTCAATAATGTGGAGGGTGGTTACAAGAACATGAGTGTAAGGAATAGCTCGCACCATGTGTTTACTGATGACACCATCCACTGCATTGATCATCACTCTGGGACATCATGTACGTAGCCATCAAGTACATATTTAAAACCTCTTTCACATGGTTCTCATTTTATAAACAAAATAAGATTTTGTCATCCAGATATGGTGTTTTCGACTAATCCATGGAGCTAATGCTAGCTCAATTAGATAACTAATTAGCTAAATTGACATTTCAACAGTCGCCGGCTTTTGTCTAAATCTTTTTGAAACCAAGGAACCCTTGTTTCAAAAGTTACTGTTAATTTGTGGTTAAAATGTCCCCATTATTATGAAAAACTGCATATGAAAGAGCAACAGTCAATAAGAGGGGCACAAGTCTTGTTTATACTCGCTACGATTGTTTGTTGCAGTATTTCTCCGAAACACCAGGGGGCGTACCAAGTAAATATTTAACTCATATTTAATATATTATTATATATATTTAATATCAAAAATATTCATGGTCATACTTTGTCGCCTTTATACAATTCCCGTAAAGAAAGGAGTCAAATATATGAAACAACAAATGCATTATAATTACACAAAGGTTGATAGGTTGAATATCCTGTAAACAACTTTATCAAGCTGGCAGAATATTTACTTAACTGTAGGTTTCTAAAATCTATTGTTTTTAGAGCATTACAAATACATAGTGGGTCTTTCTTAAATAGCATAAATGAATTCATTATGTTAGAAGTGCACGACCAAGCGCCACGAAAACTTGCAGAGCCTCCCGCAAAAGATGATGCGATGACGTCACTTTTGGGCTCAGTGATTGTTCTCCTGAGAACCCGGGACTCCTCTGGGTCACAGCCATGTGCAGTCAGGCTGGTCGATGAGATACCGACAGCAGCCCAGAGGGCTCGGTGCTGTCACTCAAAACGCAAATTACATCACAGCTAATTCAGCTGGCTTTGTGTCTGACTGCAGAGGCCTCCTGCTTCACTGTTAAGATCCCCTCTATCTATTAAAATCATCATGAACGTCAGGACCCACTGAAGGGCCAACAGAGAAGGCCAATACCTCAGTTTGTTCTCCAGTCAGATGTGTTGCTGCTGTAAATTATTCTGAAAATGCACATTATACGGAGATGCATCATTTAAAACGTACATTCATGGCAGCCTCTTGCTCAGCAGAGATTAAGAAGATGTAAAAACTCCTTTGCGCTGCAAAAGCACTGATGTCCGACATCATTAGACACACAGCAACAGCTCTGTGGCGTTTAATGATGGCTGTCAGCTGTTTGCTGTCTGCCACCACTGACAAGGGGAGACATTTACTGTGATGCAGGCCTGCTGCTCTCTACAGAAACACACAATATCACACATTATCACAGCGTAGGAAAATACAAGCAGGCCAGATGCACATCCATCTGCATGAAATGCTACACTTTCCTTCGACACAAGAGCATTTATTTCCATTACTACAGGAAGCATTCATTAAAAGGAGGCACTCTGTCTTCATGGTGTTCTCTGACAGCTGCGGTCGTACTCGTTCTCTGGGAAATGATCTTTAAATGCAACGAGTTTTATTTAGAATGATACATTTTCTAAATGTAATTATTTGACTGTAAGATGAGCGAAGGTTGAGAGCTCTGTCCTTTAACTATGGAACCACTTTTAGTGCACAGAAATCGTTCAATGCAGAGGTGATGATTCATTAATATATCATATATTATATATGTGTGTGTGTGTGTGTGTGTGTGTGATTGTGTGTGTGTGTGAGCCTGTGAATAACGAGAGGATTTTAGAATCCGTAAATGTTTTTCTCCGTGTCGGGACGTTTTGCGCGTGAGGGGTAAGCAAGACATCCCTGGGCCCCATGTGGAACTCATTTGTGTACCTGATACTGCATTCTTGGTGAATGCTGTGGTGTTAACATACAATTGAAAGTGATTACTTCTGGGAAGCCAAAAATATAGAAAAGCCCTCAGAGCATATAAAGGCAAAGAGAAAACAAAATAAAGTTTTCACCGCAATATAGTATAGTTAAGCCAAGGCTGAGGCTTCTGGGTCTCATTTCGCTACGATGTTCTCATGTAATACACAGGCTTTGAACACGGCCGATGAAGCGGTCCATTTTTACATTTTTTATTAAGTTTCCCAGCGAGGCCCCCTGGTACCTTTACTAAAAATGGCTGGCTCTCCAGGGGACATGGCTCCAACTGCACTGACATATCCCTCTTCCTCCCTGTGTGCTCTGATCCAGACTCTGTTGAGCTATTTTCAGAACTTTAAAGTGACACAATGTACCTTTTTAAAAAGACGGAACAAACACTTTTCCTACAAATTAAAAGCTGAGTTCATTCAATAAAACACACTAATGTTCAACTCAATACTCTTAGCTGCTACATCCTGCGATGGTCTGGTGTGACTAGTAGCTCATGGCGGCTAATGTTAGCAAACCTGACCTGAGTGAGTCAGTTATGATTGTCCTCAACTTGTGCTCTTGTTGCACAACGTTTTAACAAGCCACAGAAAGGTAACACGGAGGGGAAGCTACACTCACAATGCGCCGTTGTCCTGTAACTGCCGCTTTGAACCACAGAGCTTTGAACTTTTTCTGAAAAAAGCCACATTGTCTCACTTTAATGATGCCGATGAAAACTGCTTTTTTTTTTTTTTTAATGAGTGTCTTGCTGATGTTACACATCTGGATCATCTCAGATCGGACACCCAAATGCAACTGTTGACATTCATTATTTTACAAACAAATAGGCATTATGAATCCTGGATTCCAGCAGATACCAGTGGGTGAGGGATCAACTCCTTACTCAGCAGAGCTTTAGTGGTTTCGTGTTTGCTGCCACACATTCCCCGTTGTTAGGGTTTTCGTGGTGTACGGATACGCCCTGTCTGATTTGAACAGCTGCCAAGCTATCAACAACACTGTTAACAGGAGGGAGGGGGGGGGGGGGGATCGCCCAGTGGTTATAGGGCGGGAATAAAGCTGACAGGGCACATTACATCTTTTTATATAAATACATTGTACACCACGGTGTCAGGGAGTGATATTGGTTTGAGTTTGGCAAAATAATGGTAAAATAAATGTTTTTAAAAAAAAATCACAATTACATACTGAATCATTTGATATGAATCAAAGGAGTATTCGTAGTTCAACAATTATATTACAATCATACAAAAGAAAGCGCTAAGAATTAATCTGCACACTTCTGAGAGGAGTGCACAACTAAATAAGGATGCACTGATGAATCACTGTGTGTGTGTGTGTGTGTGTGTGTGTGTGTGTGTGTGTGTGTGTGTGTGTGTGTGTGTGTGTGTGTGTGTGTGTGTGTGTGTGTGTGTGCAGTGATTAATGCCTCATCACAATGACCGTGCATACGCGCACCGTTATAGGGGGGGGGCTCTGAGTGAAGCAGGCTACTGACATGGGAGCACGGTTTAGCATGTGAGGAAATGAATACGCACTTTTGGGAAGTAGGATTTAAAAGGCTTCGAGTGATGCGGGGACTTACATGAAAGGTACGTTTAACGCCCAGGGTCAGGTGCTCCGTCTTGATCTTCCAGATCAGCGGCTGGGGGGCGTTCAGCACTAAGACCAGCGGCTTCTTGTGGCGCAGAAAAGACTGGATCGGCTTCAGGTGCAGCTCAACCTGGTAAGGCAAAAGAAAGGGATGATTGAAGTCACACAAAAGACACAACACACCGGTAAAGAAAAAAGAAAAAAGTAGAGCGTGGAAGAGATTTAGGCCTAAACAGAGAGGGAGAATTCCCAGCGCGTCACGTGATCCCAGTTCACACGGCTGCACTGTGCAAACCGTCAACGCTTTGATATTCTCGTGCTCACTGAAACACGACCGAGAGCACCAGGCGGTACAGTCACTATCCTGGTGTAATTGCTGCGGCTGTGATGTAGATTGTTCTTCTTTATCGGGCTTTGTGGTTGTTTATGCACTCCCTTTGCTGATAAACTCACAGAGACGGCATGCTGTGTTCTCCCTAAAAGGCGCTTGCTTAGCTCCGATACGAAGCCTCAGCGGGGTCTGAACTTTCACACAGTGGAGTCTTTGTTAGCAGTGGGGGGGGGGGTAGTAAGCGGCGGGTCCCTGTTACTATCTCCACAGCACGCAGCTATGCCTTTTGGTTCTCAGCCTGCCATTTAAAAATGGATTTTCACAGTCTGGTAGCGAGACGGGGAAAACAAACTTGATGTGTTGGGACATAAACGGTTGTTTTCTTGTTTCCACCATTTGGACCAAATCTAGTCAGCTGGTTAATGGCCTGAGCGTGCGCTCAACTTAAACTTATCGCGGGCAAGGATCAGGCTTTTTATCGCCCTCCTTGCAGAGAAGCACAGCTTTTTAAATAGCACTGCTTAATTGGTAACATTGCCATTGACGCAAGAGTTCCTCCTTCGTTCTCTCCCGCTTTGATGAGAAGCGATGCTCCAGACGCTACGGGCGATCGCTCTGACACTCGTCTTTAAACTTCCTCCCCTCTGTGTTCCCAGACTAATCATATTAGCCCAGTCCTGTGTGTCAGCGGTGAAAGGCTGTAAATCACTAATTCCACCCACAAGGATTCACATTATATAATAGAACCACCCGTACGGTAACTTAATGAGTCACAGCTCGCGAAAAACACGCTGGCCCGACGCTTTCCTCAATCAATCCCAGCCTCTGAAGCTGATGACAGAACCAGCGATCTGACGATGATGGTGTTGTGATGTTGATCTTTATCATCAACATATTAGTGAGTCTTCCCCTAGATAAACAAGGGGATCACGGAGCTGGCTCAATAAGTAGTTGAATGTGAAGTGATTTCATAACGAGCTAGCTAATCAGTGTAAATTGCTGAATTACTAAAAGTTGGTAGATAATGAACAGTATTCTGAATCTTCCAGTTAAACCTTTTAAGCACATTATATCATTTTTGGAGCTTCTAACAGTAAAAGCTCTGATCATTAGGGGTCATTAGATATACATGTTTTCAGAAAATGAGTTTGTGATTATGCTCGAAAAAACATTTTATTTATCATCAACCTATTTAGTTATGACTGAGTTTTAGAGGTGCTGGTATATGTGGACTTTGTCGCTGTTGGACGGAGCCAGCTAGGCTACCCTGTTTTCAGACTTTATGCTAAGCTAACGTAACTGGCTGCAGCTTCATATGAATCATCCAGCTCTTGAAATAATAAAAAAAAAGGAATATGCGTACTTTCCAAACTAAACGTTTCCCTTATGATTGCTCATGAAAAAAAAAAAAACGACCATGAGGCAAACTCCGTCTGCTGATGTGATATGATTGAAAGCTCCAGAAGCGCTACTAAATGAACCTTCGGGTGACAGTGCTGCGCACACCATAAATAACGGCCTGCAGTTCCAGTCACAGACAATAACCACCATTCAAATGTCCATATTGTTCAGAAAACTTATGAAATGATCTTGTCAGTAGACAAGATATGAAAAACTACTGCACACACACACACACACACACACACACACACACACTCTCTGTGTGTTTGCATGCCAGACCCCTGCTCTCTACTCTTTCCAGTAAGTGTAGTAGTGTAGTGTGATTTTTATCTCCTGGTAGATGCTCTGCGTTCAAAGACCTGTCACTGTGATGCAGCATGCAGCCATTTAACAAGAGACACCGACAGCACAGACAGAGTGAACACGAAGCATCAAAGCCTAATTACCAGTCCTCCACAGATGTACGCCCCAGAGGAGAGCGACACAAACGAGTGTTTAGTGATGTGGTCCATGAAAGTGCCTCGCAAATCATTAAAAAGTCCCTCTGAGAGAGGAAAGGAAGAAATGACTGGATGTTGATCCAAACAAATAGATCAGAGACTCACTGCTCTCTCTCTCTCTCTTTTTTTTAAATTGTTTTTGCATATTTGCTCCCCCTTAGTCCAAACTCTGGAAAAAGCGAGTGCATCGCTCCTCTGAGAATAACAACAACCAAGATATAATCATACCTGGCTTGACTTTGAGGACCTGGCTTTGAGAGATGGAAGAGAGAGGCAGAAGAAGAATGGGAGCGAGCGAGGGAGAGAGTTGTAAAAAGAAGAGGAATTTTAAACTCAGACAGAAACATTTCCAGGAGACGTGAGTCACCTGAAAACACAGGCATAAACAGAGTGCTGTGGAGAGGAAGTGCCAAGAGGCAGCGACGGTGAGGAAGAGAACACTGCGGTCATTATCTGCCGTTATTCAAGGGTTTAGCGAGTAAACAGTGATAATACCAAGCTTGATCAGTTCTGACAAGAGCTTGGGTTGCACAATGGAAGCAGCAGCTGGTGTGCATCTCTTCTGCCCACGGAGATGCCGTCACAAGGTCTGGCAGGACCCGGCAACAGATACTTCAACGCAGCCTGCCTGATCAGAACGGATATATTACACGGTCAACGGAGCGGCTGTAAAACGTTGGATAAACACATTTCAGTTCTTTAGAATAAAAGTCCCTCGTAATGTTGGATGCTTACTCTTCCTCCCTGCAGAATTAGTAGCTAACAAGGCTCCGCTGATTCATTTAGTTATTTAAAAACTGTTATTTCAAAGAAGCATAATCTGTATGTGTTGGGTTTTCACCAGCAGTGACTCAACAGGACTCAGATGGCGTGTCTCAGCTGGGCTCCAGTCCTGGTCTTCCTACTCTCTTCCCTTTGCTCTCCTCAGGAGACGAACTACAGTGTGGGGGGGTGGAGATGATGTGATATGTATGTTTGATAAGTATTCAGGATTGTGCCCACATGCTGTCCACACCTCACCGAGATCCGAACCCAGTGCGAGCCAGGAAACCTCGGCATATGGTCCGGCTGATTCGGATCCAAGTTCGAGCGAGACCCGATCTCTGGGCCGTGCAGGCTTGTGACTGGATGACAAACGTCCCATTAAGAAGACAAGTGTCCCCGCGGCCTAAGTCACACAGCCAGGGTGTGGAGAGACGAGGTGCAGAAACACCAGGCATCCGAGTGCCTCTAATGGCGTTGGCGAGGATCAGGTGGCGCTGAGTTGTCCCTCTTGCGGCTACCTTCAGGAGGCCACGCCTGATTGATTATCAGGAAGGCTGGCACAAGGATTTAGGGGGTCCAGTGTCCATTACAGTTACCGGGGGGGGGTTGCCAGCAGCCAGGGATGGAGGCTTGTCCTCCCGATCACGTTACTGAAACTACACTCCACACAGGGGACGACAGCTGTAGCAGCATAAGCCGGGCCTGTCACAGAGCATACCATTAGTGGTGGTAGCATGTGTAAACAATGGCAATGTTAAAAAAGAAACAATACAGCTTCAACTTTAAGCTCTAAATCAACAGCCGACTGGAGCCACAACCCAAAACGACGAATCCCACGCTGGCCTTAATTGTATAACAAAGCCACATGGGTCGATTTAGAACGTGCTGATGCCCGTGACACTGTAATTATAACGCCTGATCTGTTTGCGCTGTCTTGAGCATGTGGTTGCAATTTTCGGGACCTTTCAGGCCAACTAAATCACACTAAGTTTCAAGTGCGCTTCAGCAACACTGTGCATCGACGTTGCAATGCGATGCTTTCACAGTATTAACCAGCAGACGCCCTGCAGCCGGGGCTCAGTATCCGCGCGGCTCAGTGTCCTTGCAGCTTCCTCTATTGACGGAGCTGATTAAGCGCCTGATGATCCTGTGTTGATGCAGAGAAAACCCCAAAACATCCTTTAATTAGCCAAAAAAGTGGGACTAATCTAGGAACACACACACTCTCCCTCCCAGGAAACAATAATCAAAGAGAGCACAATGTATTACGTGGCATGAAACAGAGACGCGCGGAGCAATGTCTGAATAACAACAACTGGGTTGCACATTTTTAAATAGGAGACACTTAAAAAGAGAACTACATCCAAGATTGCAAAAAGTTGAAAACAGAGAGGGCTGGCTGGGAGCCGAGAAAGGCCGCCTTGCCTGGGACCAATCACAGCGTGTTATCTGATGCCTGCGTACGTGCGTGTGTCTTGTCTGTCTGGATCTTGGTTCTTTCTGGATCACCGAGGGCGTACAGAGTGAAGTGGGAGCCGGACCGAAAACCCGCTGACCGCTCTTATCAGCACCACCCACATATTTGAGCGCGATGGGGACGCTACCTGGAGCCTTTGCCACTGAGCCGTGATGGCAATCAGTCTGCATGCAGTTCAAGCGCACAAGCTGCGAGAACGCAGCCTGGAAAAGACGTCAAAGTGAGACGGGACCTGCTGGATAGCAATCTGTGAGTGATATGGCAGAATGGCAGGACATGCTGAGCAAAATAACTCAGCATCCAGGCGGGGGGGTTGGAGGATAGACCGAGATAACACTCTGATTAAAGTCCAATGGGAAATAAAGTCAATTATTTGTGCAACAATATACATAAGTGCAATATACATAAATAAAATTGTATTTATGTACATTGCACTTGTATTTGTTTATAGTTCCCCCCTGTGAGGTCACCAGGGTATGAACTCTGAGTTCCATCTGACAATGTTGGTGATGTGATTTCATTGGTAATATCTGTGTGTGCAGGCACAAATAATGGTACGTAATATCACTTAAATGTTGGCTGATGTTCCATTTGTAATTTGAGCGCTTCCTCCGTGACTTTGGATGTTCTACCTTTTATATAACATGTATTCACATCTGGAGAACTCCAAGCAGAAAAAAAAACATTGTCCTAGTGAGCAAAAAACAGTATGACTGCATGACATTCGGTAAGCCCTAAAGGCAAGTTTAAATAAAACCGTTGCCTGCTTTGTATGTGTGTGTGTGTGTGTGTGTGTGGTTCGTCTTGTGTGCGAGCCCTACTCTTATCTGACAGTATGCTCTCGCTGCTCTCTGTTTGTGCCCGGTGAGCTCCTCCAGCTATAGTCACTCACACAGTCCAAAGATATCTACGAATTCCAGCCGATAAAACAATCATCTGCTCTGCCTCACCCTGATTCGGAGCCAGTGGCCGTGTTTGATGTTTGCCTTTTGGTAAGCTGATTGGAGCAAGATGGCAGATTGGCGCTATCACCGGCCCCCTTATGTTTATTTTCTGCCCCACCACCGGGCTGTTTTGAGTCGCTTGTTTTCTGCTCCACGGTTTGCAGTAACTGGGGAACGAGGTGTCTGCCAGAGTGCCAAGCTCTGCATCAGCGCACATGTGGTGGTGGGGTTTTGTTAGCAGGGTGTAAAAAAGGCCACTTGAGCATGTGACAGGAGGAACATGTGGAAAAATGTTCAAACTTGATACCTACACTGTTGAAACCAAAGTTAGGGGGGGTGGTGGGGGGTGGGTGGAATAAACACACTTCAGGATGAGGTCATTGTTTTGGTAGAGCTTAAGTGGCAAAACACCAACACCTTCAGGTTAACAGTCAACCGGCAAAAAGATATATTGCCTCGGAATCCTGAGGGGTTTAAAGCTTGGCTGAAATTTGAGCAGCGAGTGGAGTTAACAGCAGAGCTCCCCTTGACTGTAACTCTCATTTGTTCTCTCTCTCTCTCCAGAAGATTAGATCTTTTTTTTTTTATACTAATCCTGGTTGAATTGGATTGTTTGAAAATGTGAAAATGATTCCAGCATTACTTCAGGAAATCAGGACCCACGCAAAGCCCCAACTTGGCACTGCAGCCTTTTACTCTGACTTGCCAGGCCCGAGCAGTCGCTTCACTAGTCCTGTTCCAGGATACTGGCTCTCAGCGTGGTCTTCTTCTACTGAGAGGCCCAGATGGGTATAAGACAGAAAAAAGGGCTTCTGTTTCTTTGATCAGGACCATTGGAGCTGAGGAAACCATCACTCTGTTTTTCAGACAAATGTGAATAACACTTCAAATAATAAAAAAGAAATATTGTACAGGCGAGCCAGTGTCAGTACTGGTCATTTTATGGTTTTGAATCTATGAAACAAAACAGCCCATTGTCTGAAAGAGACGTCAAAAAATCCAGAGTATGTATGATAAAAAAAGAGAAAATTGTTGGTTTGAAATTGCAAACTGGCCAAATAAAGCCAGCCCACAAATCTCCCTCATTGTGGTCTGGCAATGCTCAGTGGGCGTTGTGTAAGCTGGGTCATTTCAGACTAAAAAACAAAAGGACCAATGGACTATTTGACTCGTTATAGTAGGAAAAGCACAGGTGGAACTGATGAACATTAGCAATGACTCAGCACTATTATGTGTCCCAGTAAGCTATTCCAGTGAGACAGCACAATGCCAGCGCCTCTCTTCGTAAATCGTTAATGGTATTAAATACACTCTTCTAGAAACATTACACTTCTATTATTATTTTGTTTAAGTCTTTGAAGTTTTTCAAGTATTGCACTCATTTTTAACCTGATAATGGCGCAAGACGACATGTTAATGAGTCTGAGCGTGACATGAATGTGTGTCAAGTTTCATGGAAATTCATCAAGTCATCAGGATGCATCATCTGGGAACCATGAATGTCGTTAGAAGATGTCACGGGAATCCATTTAATAGTTTTTGAGATGTTTCAGTCTGAACCAAAGTGGTTGATCGAACAAGCAACCAACTAACCAACCGACAAACTGAAAGAGCAACGTTTCCGTCCCTAGAGCCATGCTGCTAGAATGGCTGTAAAATAAAATGGGCACTGATGATCATACTTTGATTAGCGATGCATCAAAAACAATAAAATAAAACGTATTCATGACTCCATTAAAGCTCCAACCATACAGCGTTCCACCTAAATCGAGCACAGACGGCTACACTTTCACCTCAGCAGCTTTGAGCACATGGCTTGTACATCACTAGAATACTATCCAAAATATTATGGTGGGTATTTCTAGCTTTGGGCTACTTGAATGAATGATTAGCATATTTCCTCCTTCTGTTGTGTTATGCTACGGTGACTGCGGGCCCTGTGAGGGTGAGCGTATCCCGGGCGAAGTCACTACTGAGGTGTTCTGTTGCACTTAATAACTCAGCTGCGGTGTGTGTGTGTGTAGATTGGCCCGGAGCCAAAGTGTGTATTTTGAGTCAGGTCCAGCTGTGCATTTCTTTCTGTGGATAACAGCTCGTACCCCTCAGCTAATACCCGTACTGAATGGTTCACCGGTGCCGACAGGAAACAATTCATTGCTCTCACGTCTTCAACTGGAAACACGGACAAACTGCAAGCCGCCACCTTCACACGTGGACGTGGGAGAGATGTGAAGCAGGCCTCACACGTCGCAGCCCACGACCATGTGATCCCTTTTGTCCGCATTAATGCGTGTGCACACCGTGTGCAATGGCGGATTTATTCCCCCGACCTGGTCGAGGCTCGGCTTTTGCAGACACTCGGCGATGAGCCACTGGGGCACATCGTGTTCTCCAGCAGACAGCCAGTCACAGTCACAGCCACCTCTTGTGCTGCAGGACGACGTTCAAAACATCCAAATACAGTCTGCCCAGGCACCGCTTCCTCCACCCAGCAGCAGAGATGAGGAGCAGCGCTCAATGAGGAAATCTACAGAATCACACACTGACCAGGCAGCTCTCTCTGCTGACTTTGAGAATAAGCAAAGGATACACATGTGACAGCAGACACGGGAAAAGACCCATTACTGAAAGTGAACTCAATTTGGACGCTTCCAAATCTGACAGCCAAAAGCACTCAAATAAAAGAAATAGTTCAACAGCTTGGAAAATACCCTTTTTGGGATTTGTTGAGATTTCTCGTGTTTCTACACTAAATACAAAGTGACAAATCCAGCTGTACACATAGACATACAATAGCACCGATATCAGGGATCAGCACAAACTGAGCACATACAGAAGGACGGAGGAGGAATGGATTATGCAGCCAGAGTGGTTTGAGAAGTTTACGCGAGCAGTGTATTTCAGTAGAATACCCCTTTAAGAGAAGTGGACGTGAAGTTTCATGGTTTGTTTTTAGGAAGTATGTTCAAGAAACCTTCCACTGGAAGAGATGAACCTCCTTACTTCCAACTATACTTCGTACTATACGTCAGACTGACGTTGATCATAGATAAATAATAAAGTGTGATTTCCTTTTATCTACTGGATTATCACCTCCTCCTGTCTCAAAAGATCACCGATCAGGGCCGGATTGTGTCAATGAGACGACAGCGTGACGCACTGTGTGCCCTCCGACACAGTTGTGTCGAAGGCTAAGCACTTCAGGAAGAGGCTGCTTGCGTCCGAACAGGCCAATCTGTGCCCACGACCCAGGTGGAAACTCAATCAAGGACCAGAGTGTGGATCTTATCTTATCACAAGCAGAAAAGTCACGGAACGAGCTTCTGCCGGGCCACCTAATCTCAACCAGAGCTGGGGTGACCTTCCAGCCGACAAGGCTGTGGGCAGGGGGGGGGGGGGGGGACAGCTGGATGTCTGCCTCCTCCGCAAACGTCCTCACTTGACCACAGAGGGGAGACGGGTTACCAACAGCTGGAGAAACTGACTTGAAGAGATGGATTTCACAGAAGGTTTTACTGGACTATCTATTACAGTTACGCTGTGAGCGGTCATTTACGGAGCAGATTATTACATACACCGAATGCAATTAACGTTGTAAAATAAATGTGCCCCTTCATCGTTTTAGATGCATTCAATTCAGCACAGAGAAGACTGTAGAAGACAAACATATCTAACTCCGGACAAGATAAACAAAAGCATACAAATAATCTGTTTCACTACCTTGTTGACTGTAGTCTTGAACCCTTACCTGGTCCATCACTACCATCACGGGTCCCTTGAGAGCAAGTGAAACTGAGATTTAGACAGCCAGTCTCAACCGCAGCAAAAAATATGGTTGAGATTGTTTGACTTTTGACTTGAAGTGTCCTTATGGAACAAATTTAAAACAGAGAAAAAAATCCTTACGTGAAAACGCTTTGCTGTATGTAAAGATTGCACTCAACGAGCTGTCCCATAAAACACCACTCAATCGGTCTAAAAATAAAACCCGGTTCGGTTCATTTAGTGTGAATATCAATGTGTCTAATACTAATCCATCTTGACACAATTATATATACTGTATACTGTAGATGAAACAACTAAACACGCCAGTAGTTAGACTTCTGAGGGCTGAATAAATGTATGAAAAGAAATAACATTGAGACATTTTAGTTTTTGCAATATAAGTTGCATGGCTGAAATTGAAAAGAAAGAGTTTCCGTTTTCTGTTCTGTTAAAAAAGAATATTTATTCTCAAGAGTTATTTTTGTTTGTTTTGTCTCTTTTCTTTCAGAGAGAAGTGTATGTTTGTTGTACGTTTGTTAACTTTTTCCTTGTGTGTAAAACAAATCAGTGCATTCTTAATAACTGTGACTTGTTGGGTATTTATGCAAAAACAACGCACTATAATTCAATAAATACTGATATTAACTGCTTGTCTGTAGGACAATGAAAAGTAAACTTTGTAACTTTATTCAAGCAGGCAGACTGGTTGTAACATTGTACCGTGTTGGGCCTGATTGCGTTGCATCTCTGCAATGTGTCTTTTTTTTTCATTGCAATGTCGATGCTGAAACATGAAGATTGTAATCAAAACATCCGTCAAACCTCAAATGTAAAAGAAGCCCTGTCACTGGTTCTACTCCTCCACATTACATCGTGTGGCGTAAACATGAGGGATTACAACAAAAGACAAATCCCTCTCATTGCTATGATCACAGCATTCTTATCATTTAAGTTCAGAACAAGCAAAGCCTCTGGAACCAGAGAGTCATTGCTATATTTACCTGCTGATGCAGCAAACTCAAACACACTGCGTTTCTGTGTGTTTGGCCTTGGGGATGTTTAAGCCTGCATCAGCAGCAAAATTGCAATGGCAAGTGTATACATGCTGCTTTTCACACCGCTGTGACGGAGGGGGATGGGAACGTGGGACTGTTTTGGGTGTTCGAAGGCCGTGGGCCCGTGATTCACCCTCAAACTATGGCTTAACTTTGAGGCGTCCCACCATGAGACATGCTGTATAACTCCTGAAGACAGGGAGTGGTTTCAAAACCCATCGAACCCGGGAACACTATCAGGAGATGTGCTGACAGTTTGAGTGAGCGCACCGGAGAGATCTGCTCAAAACAAATAAGTGGTTGGAAAATACCTCCGTGCAGACATTTAAAAGACTGACTAATCAGTGTCTTGTTTTTTCACCCCCTAGAAAGTCACGAGTTCGGTAACGAGGTCTACTGTACCTCCATTTTTAAGCACATTATTTTGAAGTGTCGCAAAAAAGAACTAAGAATTAGGTGCGTTTTATCAACTGGTTTGGAGCAAATAAAGTAGTCCGCATAGTCAGAAGTTGGCGCCATGTTCTACGCGTGGCTGTAATCCGCAAATAAACAGAGTAGAAGAAGTAGAGGCTGCGACCCGGAGAACGAAACAAGTCGCCTTGGCTGTCTAACAAATGCACAATGGAAAAAAAGCAGAGGAACTGGTTTCAACTGGGCCCGTTTTAATAGTTCTTTCATGTCAAATGGTATTGGCCATGCTTCATGTTATCCCGGGACAAAGACTAGCATTAAAATAGGGTCCAGGTTTAAAAATACCGAAGAAGAAAACACTGATAGTAAAAATGTTTTTAGAGAAATGTTTTACCTACGTACTATTTTGGTTCAATCTTGAATGTTTTTTTTATTGGGGGGCCGATTATGGTGGTGGACAACATGACTCCAAGTTTAGATCTTTTACTCAGAATGACTCACCTCTGGTCCCTCTGGAGCTTGTCCTCTCAGGTTGACGATGTGGACCTCCTGAGGGAGGCCCGTGGTGCCCCGGCTGGCGCAGCCGGACATGACGGTGAAGCTCCTGGACGTGGCCTGCACCGGGTGTCCCGTCCCCACCGGCAGCAGCTCACACGGGCTGCGAGACAACGGCCCTGCGGCGAAGAGAAGAAGAGTGTTGACTTATTTATGCGAATTGTGTATGAGCTCTGGTGCACATGGTTGTAATGATCTCCTCCTGAAAAGAGTCAGTCAGTCGTAAGTGGAACTTAAAAATACAAAATGTTAATCTTTCTGCTAAAGTGACTAATAATGCCATTCGTAATGAGGTTTTATAAGTAAATCCTCATTGTGAAAAGCAACGAATACCACAAAAATAATTCAGCAAATGCACTTTTCCCACTTTTCCCCAGTCCTTAATGTAGGTTTTTCCTCTAGACACAATGTAGCGTCTCTCAGTCTGACCACCGATAAGCTGAGTAACATGTGAGACATATAATCAACACACTGCATTCCAATTTAAATTCTCTTAAGGCAATTCCGACCGTTTTTATTTTCCCTGAATGGTCAAATTGGACATTTAAATCGCTTAGAAGGAGAACCAGACTTTACAGTCAAGGAGCGCTCCGTCCTGTAGAGCCCGTCAGCAACCATCAGCTGTGGCCTTCACGCGTTGCCTTGGAGATGTGAGAGGATCCTGGACAAGGCATGGTCTACACTACAGCAGTAATGATGCAGTTCACACTGTCACACTGTCACATACTGTACAGGGGATTTCAGTGAACAATCAGAACCTCTGAAGCAGGTGTATCCGATTGGTTGCTGTTGCAAAGGTTTCTCAAAAGGTCGCATGTCAAAATTTGTTTGAGTTGTAAGCACTTTAAAAGGGAACTAAACATCAACGTCTGTGTACAGGTCTTGGGTAGTGCTTAGGGCTGCACCATTAATCGAATTTTCATCGCGATCACGATGTTGGCTGCCACAATGAAATGAGCATGATCGTCAGCGATATTGACGTTTAAACGTGCTCGGCTACAGATCAAATCAAGCGCTTCCTCAACTGACAGTCAGCCAACCACCATGGGGAGAACGAGATGGGAGGTGTCATGCGCGCACCCTGCAGCGGCAGCCTCAAAATAAGTTCTGTCTGCAGTCGACTCCGGTATTAGTAGAAGAGGAGAGAGACAGACAACAGAACAGAGAGCAGACGGTCACGGGTGTCGTGTGAAAGGTAAATCGTAAATAGCTGGAATGTAGCACAACATGGAAGTGAAAGCAGTGCTCTGTTGATTTAATTTTGGGTAAAAAGTGTTGATACTATTTTATTTATATTTTCCTTCTACGAGATGCACTGTGATAAGCACCAGTCAGTCTGATGCAAAGATGTGTACGTTAGCCAGAATGTAGCACAACAATGGAAGTGGAAGCAGTGTTCTTGTTCATTTAAACGTGAAAGTGCAATAAAAAGATGTTGTCCCTAAAATGAATGAATAATCGTGATAAATAATCGTGATCTCAATATTGATCAAAATAATTATGATTTTGGCCATAATCGTGCAGCCCTAGTCGTGCTGATGTATATGTGAATATAAGCTGTATAAAGACTTTAGTGTCTCTGCACAAAGTCTGACAATTGTCCTCAAGTGATGTCACTTGAGTCAGCCTTGATTGAAAAACAAATGTCTGGTGATGTGGAGTTAGAAAGAAGTGAGCTTACCAGACTGTGGCCTACATTAGCTGCTATTATTATAACACACTCCAACCCGGACTGTCGGCGGTCCTTTTGCATTGTGGGTAATGTAGGCCACAGATTTTGACAAGGAAGAGGAATGCATGGAATAAAAACAGATGCTATCTCTGGCTCTGATGCACAAACATAAACACAGGTCTTAACTAAAACGCTCAGCTGGCTGCTTCTCATTTCGGCAATCCTACGAGTAATGTCGTCGGGTATCAAATCTGATTTGGTCCTAATTGTATCATCAGTGATCTTTATTGGCCATGAAATTCCATAAAAGGGTTATCATCTGTCTTTTGCTCTATAGCAGCCACCACTACAGAAAACAGTAAGTGAGCAGAGCAGCACTCAGCAGCGTGTACGCACACCGACGTCAGTGTTTTGTCTGCCGCAGTCAGCCGTAATGAACAGCGCGGTGACCTGTGAACGCCTGGGCTCCTTGGCTCACACAAATAATTCACCGATGTTCACAGGACGGCACCTAACGTCCACATTTGCTCTCACATGATATGGAACTTCCGTTTCAGCCGCAGGCTTTCAGGTGGTTAACGGGCTTCTTTAGTGCGAGCTTCTTCATGTTCTACGTCTGTATGGTGTACTCCACTAACTCACATTCAGGGTGTAACACAAGCACATACACCCATCTCACATTGAAGCCAGGGTGGCACAGAAACACAGCGCTGAGGTTCGAGTGAGGCGCCGAACAGCCCGTTTCCATTAGAGCGTCATGTATACTGCGAGAACGTCAGCGGCCAAGTATTCTTTCTTTTTTTTTCTCCACGAGGTCAGACCTTGTGTTTTAGCCCACAGTCCTGTGCCAGCCGAGGCCCCGCTCACATTTCAAACACATCACGCTAAAGGCGCAAAAGGTTGCCAATAGCAATCAGATGGAACATTTGGAAATCATTAAAGTCTGAGTAAAAGACGGTTAGATAACAATGTTTAATTCTCCCCCGACTGACTCCAAAAACACGGTGCCTCAACAGCGGGGGACAGCTAAGGGGGAGACGTTTTTTTGTTGTTGTTGTTGCTCAGAACACACAGCTATTGTTTTTCTCTCTTCCGTGCGTTCCAATAAGCCGATGGTACATCGGCATAAAGCCAGAGATTATGTATGGATAGCTCCCCTCTCCTTGTTGTGAGAAAAAACAAAACAGAGGCTGTATTGTAACCATATTTGTCTCTTGAGACAAATCCCGAGCCCTTGACAGATGTCTCAACCTGAACTTTGTGCCGCCTCTTATTGGGAGCATACATATATAATAAAGCAAGCCATGGGTCTTTTTATGGTGATAAAAGGACAAGGCTTGTTAATGGCAAAAACCTGTGGCGCATCAATATTTCAAGCCCCGCTTTAACCCCCTCCCTCCCTTTTCCTCCCAAAGGACCGACGTCTAACCATGTCATCAAGACTCACTCCCACAAACACGTCTGAGGGGCACTCCAACTCACTTTTTCCCCTCACACACGGGGAATAACAAACAACTGCCAGACAAACAAAGAAAAAGGCAGTTCTTTCTGGTAGACTGCCAAAACTTCACAATACGCATTGGGCAATGATCAGATCTTTTATTTATTTTTTTATGCTTAAAAATACAACAGAAAAGGGTGGCGTGTGGGAGAATGTGCCACATGGATAGAAAAGTAGGGCATTCAAAGTTTAAGTTTAGAGTCTAAGAGAGGCAAGTCTGTCTGTACAATACCTCAGAGGCATTTATGACATTATCCAGATATTCATGGTCCCCAGAAGATGATTCCTGACCATGACTGATGCCAGGTTAACACTGGCCTGGCGACTCTGCTCCTCAGCTGCTATCTGTCTCTCAGTCTGTTTGCGTGCGTGCGTGCCTCCTCGTCGCACTCTCCGTTTATACACAACTGAGAAAATATGTGGAGTAAGAACGTAATTTATGCAGCAAAATCACAAACATCAGGGACACGAGGCTATTCCTGATAAATACATTGGATGGATTTTGAAATTGAATTGAATGGTTAAGACCGATCAGTAGATCACTGATCAATATCGACCGATACTGCTTCCAGCAATCGGCCCCAAAACTCCTGATCGAAACCCCCTCAGAGTCACCTTTAAATTGATGTCGCTGACGTTTTTAGCACAAGGTTGTTCACATCCAGAAGATACAGAGCAATATTAGCTTATATTTGGAGTCGTGTTTATTGGCATCTGAGGAATAAAAGTCTGCCGTTCAGTGCTGGGCAGGTACAGCGAGTCCGTCAGTGCTACTACCCTAAAAAAAACAGCTGCCTGTTGCATCTGGTGACTACGATCATGAGA
Organism: Pholis gunnellus; assembly: GCF_910591455.1. Taxonomy (NCBI): domain Eukaryota; kingdom Metazoa; phylum Chordata; class Actinopteri; order Perciformes; family Pholidae; genus Pholis; species Pholis gunnellus. The sequence goes on along the minus strand of NC_136530.1, from coordinate 23,251,980 downwards.
GCCATGAGACTGAACTAACAACAGGTAAATTGCAGTGCAATTAAAAAAAAAACATGAAAAAGCAATCATATTTAATATATGTATATTTGTGTTTCATCAAATAATCATTTAGATTCAATTGATGCTTTCAAATGAACCATGCATGTCTACTTTGTTAGATCAGTCCTCCATCACTCATTGAACTGTTCTATCCAGCTCCAGCACATATGTTATTACCATCAGCCTACAGCCTCAATGGACAGAAAAAAAGTTTAAAAGGGAGAAAAAAAAACGCTTGCAAGTGTTGGCCGTGCCACAGCTTTGTATCTTCTGTCACCTTGTCTGTCCCTCTGCCTCTCTCTCCCCCCCCCTGCTTCTGTCTCCCCCTCCTCTCCCGCCATGTTTCCTCGGTCATCGACGGAGGACAGAGTTTGTCCTGTCCAGCTGCTACGAGTGCCTTTTAGCCGGCCAGGCCAAACGCCCACAGCGGAGGAATGAGAGACGCTGTTGTTTGGTCTGCCTGAAAAACAAGTCCAGCCAGACGCTCTGCAGACTATAACACCAGCACCGCCTTAACCCAACAGATACAGCCAAATGGGACGTTAAATGGGATACTCCAGCTGTAACAGTAATCTCTCAGATTTATTGAACGTCTTCAGAGTCATGAGAGTACCAACTGTATGAAAGACGAAGGGCAGGGAGTGTAACCCTAACTATATCCTGCAATGAAATATGCCAAAACTACAAAATCTGTTGTGTCCATCTAGACGCCTTTGTAGCTTGGAGCTCACCACTCCTGGTACCTCAGTATAAAATATCGTGGTAAACTTACTGGACAACCGTTTTGTGGTAAGCTACAGACTAATACCTCCAAACCTCAGCTTGATACACGAAAATGATGAAACGTGATGTATTAGTAAAAAGGTGATTGCAGTGCACATTTTGGGCTTTACGTTCATTTTGCAAACACTGGAATAAAGTGGTGAGACGCTTCTTTTCCCCACGATCGGGCAAAATCTGATCCGTGGTTTCCATCGTGGCACAAAGATGAATGATATACCTTCATTATACTGTACATCAATCTCAATCCAGCCAGGCAAAGCATACTGACCCTACAGACGATCCACACAAAACAGGAGAGCTCCACCTACCGATTTCTTAACTTTTATTTCATTTTGTTGACAGGCATGGAAGAAAAAATAAATAAAAATGTGTTATTATATTTGCAAGGTTATGAACTTTTACATTATGTCTTTTTAGAATCTCTGCTCTTAGAGCTTTGCATGCTGGGAGTTGTGACTCAGTTTTAACCGGGGAATGATGAGACACTCTGAACGACTGGGTGCCACCCACCAGCTTGTTGTGCCCAGCGGTACATTTCTAATAGCTGCCATATCTCGAGCAAACAAACAAAGGACCGCATATCGATCAGACTTTATTTAGCCAATGGCGTCAAAATATGCTCATTATCGGCAGCTAGAAAATCTTGAAGATCACCTCATCACATCTGTGCAGGTCCACAATCCCTTAAACGTCTTTTGTTGAGGGTGAGGACTGATATTTTGACTTTGACTTTGGGTTCAGCAGACAATGCAGCATTTCAAGAACTCTCAGGTGTAAAACCACATCGAAGTGTAAAGGTGTGTTCACACCAAACGCGATGAACGAGGCGCGAATCGCGTTTGGTGTGAACACACCTTAAGAGCAGTTCTGTGGTTTCAGCTGTGAAAGTGACAAGTTGGAGGGAGATTTCTGGGTGGGAAAAATAACTTTCATCACCCTTTTCAGTTCCCACTACAGTTTGCCCAAACCACGTTATCTTACTTTAACTTACTGGTTACCATGAACAGCATAGCTAAAGCGTATTACACATCCAATAATAGCTGCTTGACGATACTCAGGTATCTGGTATAAAAGTAAGGGTTGGATCCCGTCACGCATTGTAATAAAGACCCTACTGTATAATAATGTCACACTTTACCTGGCTCACTGTGCAACGTAGAAGCTAAATGAACTGAAAAATGCCAAAATGTTCTAAAGAAACGTTCGTGATGCTGAAACTTTCCTGTTGAAACGTATTTGAAATAGTTGAAATATTGAAAAAAGTTGAAGTGGGAGTCAAACTACAGGTACAGAAGTTCAGGGAAGTGCTGAGACAAGCTCTCAGTAGGTTGAAGCACTGAATAAAGTTTCTCTTGGTGGTTCACCCCAGCACAGTTCATGACCTGTGTGACTCATTGTGCACAAGACGTAGAGGACATGGACATGAAAGACTTGTGACTGACACGCACCTTAAAGTACCTCCTGTCCTCCCAACCACCCAAAGTTAAATGTTTATTTCTTCAGTGGTGCCTTTTTGGGGGATCTGCACTAAATATACACGGACTGATTCTAAGAGCAACACTGGATTTGGCATTACAAGACCACGCGCACCAGGAATATATTTTCTGTAACAAGATATTATCGTCTTTTATTTATTTACATTTGCCTAAAATGCACGCAGGCTCGACTGTGATCGTGTTGGAGGTAAGACAGGAAGTGAACATAGTAAATCCAAAATGAAAGAGGGAGCATTGTATAAATACTCACTCTTGATATATTTAAATAATGAGAGATCCAGGGGGTGATGTCACTACTTCACATTCTTTGGCAGCCTCCTTTTGAACTATTACCTCTTTTATGATTTAAGTGCTGATATTTCTTTCAGTTATGTTGTAATCCAGTCTATTCCAACATGTGACAAAAGGACGAGGAAATCTTTATTTAATATTGTTGAATACGTAGGCTGATGTAACACACATTGTATATTAATCACGTGGTTTCTGTGATCACTCTACAAACTTAATGGATGGAACACAAACTATTTTGCTGAGAAGATGAACATAAAAATGGAGGGAAAAAAATGCACGTACTGTTATCAACATCATATATTAAAATGATTAGATAAAACAAGAAAATATTTCTTCTTATTTGTCTGAAAATATTAGACAAATATGGACGTTTCTGTGCAAATTGTCCACAGTGCAAATATTGTGTAGTTTAGAAAACTAACATTATAACTTGAAAAGCAGTGGATTTCTTTTCTCTGCTTAAACATTATGGTTAGAACTCTGGTATCAATATGCATCATTCGTAGAAAATGATCATCGTTTGATCTATAAAATGTTGTAGAATACAGCAGAATGCCAATCACAGTTTCCTAAAGCCCAAGGTGATGTCTTCAAATGACTAATTCTGCCCAACTAATAGTCCAAAAAACTAAAAATATTCAGTTTACCATCACATTAGACAAAGAAAAACACAATTAAGAAGCTGGAACTGGTGGATATTTAGCATATTTTGCTTAAAATATTATAATAAAAAACTATCCAATTATGAAAATACTTTAAAAATTAATGAATCATTTCAGATTAGGGCTGCACATTTAATCGAATTTTAATCGCGATCACGATGTTGGCTGCCACAATGAAATGAGCATGATCGTCAGCGATATTGACGTTTAAACGTGCTCTGCTACATATCAAATCAAGCGCTTCCTCAACTAACAGTCAGCCAACCACCATGGGGAGAGCGAGATGGGAGGTGTCATGCGCGCACCCTGCAGCGGCAGCCTCAAAATAAGTTCTGTCTGCAGTCGACTCCGGTATTAGTAGAAGAGGAGAGAGACAGACAACAGAACAGAGAGCAGACGGTCACGGGTGTCGTGTGAAAGGTAAATCGTAAATAGCTGGAATGTAGCACAACATGGAAGTGAAAGCAGTGCTCTGTTGATTTAATTTTGGGTAAAAAGTGTTGATACTATTTTATTTATATTTTCCTTCTACGAGATGCACTGTGATAAGCACCAGTCAGTCTGATGCAAAGATTTGTACATTAGCCAGAATGTAGCACAACAACGGAAGTGGAAGCAGTGTTCTTGTTCATTTAAACGTGAAAGTGCAATAAAAAGATGTTGTCCCTAAAATGAATGAATAATCGTGATAAATAATTGTGATCTCAATATTGATCAAAATAATCGTGATTATGATTTTGGCCATAATCGTGCAGCCTTATTTCAGATTTAGACAAAATAATTCATCTTTTATTATGTACAATCCAAGCTTCTGTCAGTTTCAAAGTTCTACTCGATTTAGAAATGCAAAATGTATTTTAATCTTTAAATTTCAAATTGAAAGATTACTAAAGTAGGATCCTTTCTGTTAGATGAATGTATCAATGCAGTGCTCTCCTATCTCACCGCAGATAAAAACACTTTGTTGCCTTCCAGCCTGCGACGCTGAGCCAAGACTTGGGCACAGGAAGTGATGTCAGTCTGTGTGCCAGTTAGGGACAAATCTGATATTCCCACAAAGCCATTTCCGAAGATAAACAAACAGAACCTCCCGTGTGTGTGTGTGTGTGTGTGTGTGTGTGTGTGTGTGTGTGTGTGTGTGTGTGTGTGTGTGTGTGTGTGTGTGTGTGTGTGTGTGTGTGTGTGTGTGTGTGTGTGTGTGTGTGTGTGTGTGCATACACATCCTGGCATGTTGAGTTCCCAGTATTAGCATGCAAGCTAATCGTGTTTCTCCAGATTCATAAGAAAGTGAAAGCAGTGCAGATTACCTCGCACATGTCAACAGATAGCACAAAGTTATAATGTCCTATTGGAAAAAAGCACAATAATGAAACTGAATGCCTTTTCCAATACAGTTGTCCAATAATGCAACGATATAATAAGGCCCATTTAATGAGAGTAGCACAAAGGGGCCTCTTTGTTTCTTTACATCTCCTTTCTATACCTGAGATAAGTTCCCCTATGAACCACAGGATTAAATGAATCCTCTGGTCTCCTTTCTGTTTTACTGCAGGCCATGATTCCCATGGACTACTCAAACCAGTTTAGGGAACGTAATATTCGGCCCGCTTTTGTTTTCCTAAGGGGCTTTGGACTAAAAGAATCGCTGGCTCTGCAGTGTTGACATTAGCGCAGCCCACTCACCCCTGAACCTTGAGCCACTACTACAGGAAGTGAGTAAAGCCCTTTCATAAGGGCAGTGTAGGTTCACTTCATTGGGCTGCCTCTGAAGAGGATTTATCTCTCGAAGGCATAAGAGGAGGAAGCTGGAACGGGATGAAGGGAGGAGGGAACGGGGTGAGCCTGAACTCCTCTGGGGAAGTCGTAAACTCACCCATCAAAGTGTGGAATCTGAAGTTGCATATCCTGCAAACCTGTCTGGAACTCAATATCACCCGAGCGCGCTCTATCGGTCATCGGCCGCGATCTCGTCGGCTGGCGTGCAACTGACAAAAACAGCTAAAAGACGAGTTTAAATGGATTCCATTGTATTTATATGGGAAGTGTGGAGCAAACGTAAAGTATGGATACGATTTTTCTTCAGTTTGTAAGTATGTTAACCGGTGTTCATACAATACATTACATCCATCAGTGGAGGGACCGGATGCAAAGGAAAACAAAGTGCCATTAACAATGCATTGCACTAATAATAATAATAATAATAATAATAATAATAATTCAGGAAAAATATAAATGCTCTTTCCTGCATTTATATGTTTATCAATGTAGTAAATTATTAATAATGTGGTTATCGAACTTTCCATGATGATTATAGTTTCCAAAAACAAGATGAAGCATCTACAGCCATGCTGATCGGTTTATCTGTAATTGATCTCAAACAATAAATGAAACTGTTCCGTTTGATAAAGCTACGGTAGTTGATATGTTACATGCAATGAACGGCAGTTAAAACACGTCCCTGTTACTGACAGTCAGCCTTGTTACTATTCATCCGCCCTGACAGATGAAGTGGGCACCTGTTGGTAAACCATCAACCATTAGTTGAAACAAAAAAACAAAAAAAAACCTGACCAATTACGAGCCGCATAAGAAGCCCCCAGGCGAGCAGGGGAGATGGAAGCGGGTACATTTCCCTCTACCTCTAAGTGTAGACATAAATCAGAGGGCTCTAAAGAGATGGATGACAAGGCTAATTCCCAGAGGAACACAGGAGCCACTGTGTAAAGTGAGACAGCTGAGCATGTGTGCATACGACTAAAGACTTTACTGGCTGTGCTGTCACTGTATGTCTTTACTGATGGGCGCTGACATGTGCTGTCTGGGCCGATAATATCAAAGAACAAAAAAAAGTTGTCAGGAAACTAGAACTGCTCGCCTCTCTCAAAAGCAGTAAATGGTTAAGTAGTCGAGTATCCATGTTCAGTATCAGTAAACAGAAGCTGTACAGTTTAGAGCGTAACGTTAAGAATGTAAAAACGTGAAAACAACTGCTCTGCAAAACAAATACATCGGCCATCAGCTCATCAGTGCTTATAGCGGTACTGAACGCACCCGAGCAGAAGTGCCTTCCTGGGTTTAAAGGGGGAGAAGGAGAGAAACGGAGGGCATCTCCCTCATCAATCATGGATGCCTGCCAAAGCCATGTTCTCCAACAGCAGCTCGGGGGGGGGGGGGGGGGGGGGGGGGGGTTCGGGAGCGGCCACTTCATCGGCATTCACGAGGATTCAAACCCCCGTCGGGGATGCAGGGAGGTGTGACCTCGGGTCGCTTGTGTTGTCCAACTTCATATCGGCCTCGTTCCATTTGTGTCAGATCGTCTACCTCGCCGGAAACCCTCAACGTGCGGTGTTTAATACCAGTGATGGAAAGTCAATATGTTGGACAGGCGGGGGTGAAAGGCTAGCTGGAAGCTTGACGGACGCTTGTCCAGTTACTGTCTAAAGTCTGGAAATTCCAAAAGCCACAGAACGGAAAGACGTTTGAAATGCATGTTGTAGAGCCTCTGCAACACTGTAAATCACAATGCACTCACGTATGCAAAAAGAGTCGGATTTAGCCATTTCCGTTGGAACATCCAAGAGGGCGTGTGGAAAGGATTTCACTAAAATCATGCCAAGCACATTTAATGTGTTGATTTTTTTTTTTGCCATTTTAAAAAACATTAATCAAATGGAACCCCCAAAAAGACGTCCTTCCTGTGATACCTTACAAAAACATCATCACTCAGATGTGATAACGGGGGCCTCTGAGAAGCAGCAGGTTGCCATCAACAGAAAGCAAAGAGCGAAACAATGGCGGCCCTTTGTGCCAGCGTGAAGGAGCCGGCGAGGTGAGAAAGGGCAAGGCGGACAGCGTTTTCACACGAGCTGGAAGGGGACTACATTCCTCCGAAGTCCTTCATCTTCAGGAAAAGGGGGGGAGGGACGAGAAGGAGAAGAATGACTTGTCAAATGCCGCGCTGCCGTCGTGTTTTAACACGTACAAAAGGACGCTGGGAAGGCCTCTTTACTGGACAGCTCACAAACGGAAAAGTGTGACTACAACAGTTTGAACAGTCACCAGACAATAAAATACTCTATGAATAGAAGTTCAGCAACTAAAAAATACAAAGATAGCACATGGTGTATGCGATGCTGAGGGAGTGCCACATATGTGCAATACAGGGATGTGCTACTAAATGGTCACATATATAAATAGTTCTTTTTTTTTTATTGTGCAGATGCTTCAAATAACGACAGGGCTGTATTCCAGCTACCATAACAGCCTATTAAAGTGCTTCATAAAGGGCATAATGTAGCTAAGGGTTATTCTATTCCTACAACAAACAGACCACAAATACTGTCTGTTAGAAATCTGAAATACAATTTTGAAAATCAAGTGGAAAAATAAAGAATTTTCAAGTGTGCGTGGGTGCGTGATCTAACCCAAATGTCTGTTAGGGCAAAGTAAAGAGCCTGCCGGACACTCTTGTTTTTTCCAAAAGAGTCATTCCAACTTTGGGACATGGTGTTTCAGCGGCACTCATCTGGCGTTGGAGTGTGGAAGGTGAGGCCCCAGGAGGGGCCGGTCTGCTGAAAGACACCACCTGGAAGCCTCCAGCTAGGATCCCATATTAGGACTTATTCTGCAGATAAAGAGTCGTGCGCTGAAAAGTTGGCACCTCTGCGGCCTCATTAGGTAACTCGACTTCTAATAAACGCACAATGGTTATGGCTGAAGAAAAAGAAATTACACCTCATCCAATACGACGCGATAGCAACAAGTTATTTGTTTTTTTCCACGCTGCTTCCGAAGGTTATCTGAATAGAGGGAGTCCAATTTTGTACAATTACTCTCTCTTTCTTCAATGAAGTCACACTCTGGATGACTCTCTTACTCTAACTCTCCCCAGCTCCAGTAGCCTTTGCTTTGCTTTTTTATATAGGGCTGTGAAACACAATGGAAAACGCACGATCGCCACAGCTGTCTCCCATTACTGGCTTTGACCAAAATTATTTACACGCCTGCTTACTGGAACTATGGAGAGAGAGCGAGAGAGAGAGAGAGAGAGAGAGAGAGAGAGAGAGAGAGAGAGAGAGAGAGAGAGAGAGAGAGAGAGAGAGAGAGAGAGAGAGAGAGAGAGAGAGAGAGAGTTTACTACAGCAGATTTGCGTCAGTGTCCTCTTAACGGGAGGCTGACGAGATATGAAAGATCTGGACGGAGATACGAGTCTCTCTGAGTCACAGTGAACCAAAGTCAATACTCCACACTGCTGTTAATTAAGTTGGGTAATACCGGGGTGACCTGTATTCAATAAGCAAAAGACACAAACAGGGCTGTGGCGACAGTGCTGTTGAGATAAAGGCCTCACCACGGGGGGGGGGGGGGGGGCAGACCTGTAACTAGACCCGCGGGACTCCCGTTGCTACGTAAACATCCCGACCGCTGGGGCCAAGCAGCCTCTGTGCTGCTCTGCGGCTCCTCGCATGAATCGTGGGGCAACATCTGGTTTTTTAGCGCGCTGGAAGAGACTCTTGTCGGTTTGGCACGCTGTGCGTGTGTGGAGTGTGTCGATTTGGACAAGACGACCTACGCCAGCGCCTGCCTCTCTCCACCCTCCTCTCACATTACAGCGGTTGCGCAATGCATTTTTCTTTTTTTAACAGTCCCCCTCTCGCTGGCCCAGTGAAAGCATTGTGCGTATAGAGACGAAGCTTTTGCTCATCTGTAAGGGGGAGAATAAAAACATGAAAAAACCCCTTTGGCATCACAGTGGCCGGTGTCTGCCAAGAGTATAGAAAAATGAAA